>NC_041718.1:11338499-11713499 GCF_900700375.1 Denticeps clupeoides
GTGTTGCTGTGTGTGTTTTCCAATGCTCGAACAGCTCATTAGATTATATTTATTTTACATTTATTTTACCATCCTGCCACAGGCCCAGTGTCTGTAGGACCAGTTGAATATTCAGTAGAAGAGTAAAATAATTTATGTACAGAATGTAAGAATGTAAAAGTGGCCCAATATTGATATGATATGCGTCTAAATTAGTTTTTAAATTTCCGCCAAAGTTAGAAGATTGTAGATCAGAAAACAGCCATTTTTGTCAATCTACTCGTATTCAGCAGACGGCGACGTTTACACTACAATCCGAGCCCTAAACTTACGCGCGTCTTCCACCGGAGCTCAGCCATGACGTTCAATTACAGCGCGTATCAGCGCCCGGGATCCTGACACCGCGAAGCGCGACAATCAGCGCGACCGGCGCGTGGACGACGACGATGATGATGATGATGGTGGTGATGGTGATGGTTTGGTTCCGTGACGTCAGGCGGCACCAGACGCAGACGGTCCCGCCAGCTGCTCTCCAGACGCGGCCGCGGAGGAGGTGGGAGGGAGGCGGGAACATGATGCCGGAGATCGGGGGCCCGAGTCGTGAAAATGTGCACTGCTGGGTCCGATGAGCCTCTGCGGGGTGTGAGAGGGGTAGTCTGAGATTCTTCATCTCTCTCTCTCTCTCTCGCTCGCTCTTTCGTTCCCTCATTCTCTCTCTGACACATACACACACACACACACACACACACGCAGATCTCAGTGGAGTCCTAGTCTTCAAAAACGTCTGAAATGAAGAAATTCTACTATTCAAATATGGTTACCGAGTTCCATTTTTTTGGTAAAAGTTCTATCGTCGTTTAAAATAAATTCAGCCTTTTTTTGTTGAGTCGTGGGTAGCCAAAACCAAAACCACAAAACAACGCAGGCAAATCGAGCAGATGTTTTGTGCGTGTAGACATAAAAAAAAATCAAATCAAATCCGTTCCGTTCTGTGAAGTGCAGTGTTGATTGCGTGGGTATTTCCGGGGCCACCCTCGCCACCCTCACACGGGGCTTTATTGTGCGGGGTTAAAGGTGATGGCCTTGACTTCACGGAAGTTCAAAGACAATATCTCTCCTCTGCGTGCAACCAAATAAGAATCCCCGCCACCCTCCCTCCAAAAAAAAAAAAAAAAAAAAAACATTCCCGAATGCGCCAACCCCGACTCGGCAGCCTGGCTTCCGGTGCACCCGAGGACCACATGGTCGATAAACTTGAATTTCCCCTCCAAGCTTCCTCTGAACACGAAAGACAGAGAGAGAGAGAGAGAGAGAGAGAGAGACGCGTCGTGTTTCGTGGGTCGTGGCGTGTGTTTTCGTCGCCGTGTGTTTGCGCATTTCCCCCCTCCCTCTTCTTCTTCTTCTTCTTCTTCTTGTTCTTCTTCTGAGTCCGCGGGAAGAGCCTTGTTCTGCCGGACAGACGGTGCAATTAAGGGAAAATTGCTATATTGTGGCCCTGGTCTTTACGACAGTGTCTAGACTGGACGAGTTTCCAAATGACCGCTGGATATTTCTTTTAGTGCCCCTACACCTCTTTCACACACACACACACACACACACACACACACACACACACACACACACACACACACGGGGAGAGCCGGTTTCATGTACGAAGGTCATACCTGAACGAAAGTCAATTCAGCATTGCAGCAGCGCTGCGCTAATGCTACGCAGACTTTACTCCTGACGGAGACGGAGGGAGCGACTTCAGCGCTGTGACAAATTTGCGACAAAATGGTCGGCAGCCGCCGACCCACCCACCCCCCGTCAGCCAGCGGCCTGTCTGAACCGGCTGCGTGAAGGAAACCGCCGCCTCATCATCCGTAGATCTTTATCTTCATCTTGATCTTTTTTTTGGGGTTCTATTTCTCACCGAGGAGAAGAAGAAGCGCCATGGCGACACGTGGCTGCATATACAGTCATAATCATCTCTTTCATTGAATTTACAACAGAACATAATAGGCATCATTATAATAATAATAATAAAATACAGGAAGGGAAAAAACAACAAACAAACAAACAAACACGTGAATAGTTGGGCTTTAGAGGCTTAACACCCGACTTACTCGCGAGGTAAAACCCTCCTTACCTGTTTCCACTCCACTCCCACCCAATACACCCCACTGCGTTTATTTTCCGGTACATTCTTATATATTTCAATTTATATATATATATATATATATATAGAGTTTTTTTTAGCATAAATGCGCCCCCCCCCACTCCAGCCGCATAACATGTAGAGAGCAAAGCATTCAACAATTAGAGTAATTTTATATAATGAGACACGAGTTGAAACACTGTACAGCCAGAGTCCTGCCGCGGGCCTGGAGAAGAAGTCCTAGTCTTGCGCCTGTAATCACATGACCTTCTCTTTTCTTGGAGGGGTCCATGAAAAGAGGAAGAAGAAGGAGGAGGAGGAGGAGAAACAGGCCTGGTAATGTCTGGTTCTTCTAACGAGCACAGTTCTTTCCGCGGATTGGATTTTGAATCTTTTTTTTGTTTTGTTTTTTTTTTTTGGTTAAAATGACCAGAAAATGAGTTCGTAGGTAAAAAATAAAATAAAATGAAACCGCCGCTTGTTCTACCGCCGACATCTTCTGTCACATTCGGCGTTCCTTCAGGATCCAGCAGTCTGCAGAGGAGGAGAGCCCGGGACCCACGTTTCTCTGTCCTCCGTCACCTTTTATTTTCTACCAAATTCAGAATTTTCCAGAATTTTCGAGCGTTTCGTCTGGGTTTTTTTTTTTTTTTTTTTACAGTAAAGGGTTACCGGAGAAGTACTGTAAGCGGTCCCGGCTCAGCTTCTTCTCCTTCATCCTGCGGTTCTGGAACCAGATCTTGACCTGTCGGTCCGTCAGGTTGAGCATCCTGGAGAGCTGCAGCCGCTTCTCCTTGTTGATGTAGACGTTGAAGAAGAACTCGCGTTCAAGTTCGCGGATCTGGAACTTGGTGTAGGGACACCTCTTCTTCCTCATCCGAGGGGTGTCTTGACGAAACAGAACAGAAAGAAGGAAAAAAGAGAGGGAATTTAGCGTCGTGGCGCCGCCGTTACTCCGCATTTCCGCGTCTTTTTTCACGGGTTTTGGCCGCTCAGAAACGTTGTGCCATATTCAGGCGACAAAAAAAAGAAAGAGACAAAATGTACGAATCTGGGTGTTATTATTATTTATTATAATAATTATTATTATTATTGTTATTATCTAAAAATTCCAAATAACTGTCCAGTGCGCGTGGGTTACTATGAGCTCACAGGCCGGCGAGCTTTAAAGTCCCCCAGTTCCATATAAAACACGTTTTAATAGGCATTAAAGTCTTTGTGTATGTATTAATGAATGTAATAATTTACCAATGATAAAATAAACACAACATATGAACGTCACGCACCGAAAAGCCACAGAATCACAAAGGCGTGGTATACAGAGTAAAGCCGCAACATTAATAATAATTTAATAATAATTCACATATATATATTCCTTAACCGTGTGCTCAGCGCAGTCGTTGCGATTCGTGTTATTTTTAAAAATTATTATTATAATTATTATTATTTAGTGAATCGCTGATTCCGGCCGTGATTCCACCATGAACCGGGGCTCCGTGACGCGGCGCGGCGTGGCGTGGCGTGCCTCGGCTCGGCTTACCACATTTCCACGCGGCGCCGCAGGAAAACCCGCGGCTCGCCAAGAAAGCGCAGTTCTGCCCAATTGCGTTTTACCCTCGGCGGCCCCCACGAAACATCCCTTAAAAACGCCCCGCGCAAGTTCACGATCAAAGCTAGGCTAGTATTTGTCACAATAGCACACAGTTAAAATTTCACAGACTCGCGGAGAGCCCCGTGCCCGCGTGTAACACGCGCCTTTCCCGTCGTAAAAAATCGTCTTGCTGCAAGAACGCGCTTTGTAGCTTATAATAAAATCCCTTTGAACGCTTATAAAACCCCACATAAACTGTGACCGACAAAACACCGGGCCAGTTCCCCCCTAACCTCCCTGTTTCCCCCCGTGTTTACAGCCCCACGGTACCTACTGGAGTGGCTGGTCTTGCTCGCCCCGCCGCCGTTGTCGTCCTTCGCGCCCGAGGACGAGGCGCAGGAGCCCGAGTTCGTGCTCTCCTCCTCCTCCTCCTCCTCCGGCTCCTTGTCCGGCTCCGCGGGCGCCTGCGTGGATCCTTGCGCGTGGGGCTTGTGGGCGCAGTTGTCCGGCGCGCCGTCGAAGAAGCGGTCGAAGCCCTGCGGCAGGACGCCGTTCTTCGGCGCGCCGCCGGGGTAGAAGCCCGCGGACGGGTGGTGGCTGTGGTGGCTGTGGTGGTGGTGGTGGTGGTGGTGGCCGTACACGCTCTCGTTCTTCATCAGGATCTCCGTCATGGTGGACTCTCGGTGCACCAGGTCCTCCCCCGAGTAGCACGGCGCGTAGTTGCCCCGGTGGTGCCATTTCCCCGCGGGGTCCAGGCCGTACGACACGTCCCGGACCGGCGGCACTTGCGGGAGGTTGGCGGAGTAGGGGTAGGTGATCTGGCGCGCCGGGGCCTGCGGGAGGAACGACGAGACGGCGTTGAACTCGGGCACGTAGTAGGTGCAGCTGGGGAGGTAGAGGTTGGAGGCGCAGCCCCCCGCTCGCTCGCCGAACTCGGGCGTCCTGTCCTTCCTCGTCTGCGAGCAGAAGTTGCTCAGGTTGACCGAGTTGAACATCGTTCCCCGCGCGCGCGCCTTCTATAGATCGGGCTTTTGGATGCGAGCTGCAGAAGGGGGAAATTTGGGAAGGCGAGATGACGCGCCGGCCGTCTAAGTCGCCCTAAGACACGTGATCGAAAGTAGATATTGTCATATATCAATTTGGAACACTTACACGCGTAGGAGTGGTTCACTTAGGTAAGATATAGAGGCTGAAACGATTGGTTTTCAGGGACGGCACGACGATTACGAGAATAAAAAAAAAAAAAAAAAAAACATTTAAGCAAACTAATTAATCAGAGATATGCAACTCATACGCGACGCAGCTTGCGTTTGCATTATCACTATTGCGGTTTATTAATGTTGTAGACATTATGTTAGAAGATCTTATTCATCTTTATTATTACTGACAGCGTTTTCGGGGTACAGACTGCGTGGCCTGTCTGAAATGTCCCCCCGTCAGACGTCCACGTGAAGCGCTACTGTCTATATGACTTGAAAAAAAAGACCCCAATAAAACCAAAAATAACCCCAGAAAGATTTTTTCTTGCCGCCTCGGACTATATTTAATGGAGCAGTTTGCGCGCTCGGCTGCGCCTGTTGTGGAACGGACGCGAGGAAGAGAAAAACACGCCGCGCGTCGTGTTTTTATAACGAAGGGCGTCCCACGCGTGCGGCGCTGGGGTGGGGGGGGTGGATGTGGGGTGTGGGTGGGGGTGGTGTAGGTGGGGGTGGAATCGCCGTGACTTCGGCCTGCGCCTGATTATCATTATTAATATTAAAATAAATAAATAAAAATAAATAAATAAAATAAAATAAATACGCACGAACCTTCGCGTCGCTCTGCGTGCCAGGAAGGGCGATTTACGCGTGCGTTTGCCAAATTATAGAAACCACTTAAAATGCATTTTTATGTAGAAATATACGAGGCTGGCTTAATGTAATGTTTGTAACACTTTGGTTCTTCTGGATTTATTGTCTGATTTACATTGAAGATAAAACGTGGCAATAAAACTTCTTCTCCCTGCGCATGTGTGGGTGTCTCCTTGCGGTTTGTGCAAAAGTAACACGCAGCCACCATCCGTCCAAACGTCTTTTAACACGCGCTTCTCGGGCCCGGCACGTCTGATAGATCGCTGCATCTGGAATTAGGATCGTTTTTTCTTCTCTAATCCAAAATTCGGGCAAAATAAAATAAAATAAAATAAAAATAAATAAATAAATAAACCTGTCGAGTAAATTGCGAAGACACAGAACCCCGGAACTCCGTCTGGAATACCGATGAACGACACAGCTCACAGTAACATAAAATCTGGCCTTTTTCAGCAGAAACACCGAAAGGTCGGAACGCAAGTGAACTTGTACTAAACTTGAAGTTTAGTACCGAAAAAAAGGCGCCACTGAACGGAACGTCTTCGGAACACGTCGGATACGTACGTTCACGTCCTCGTGGGCACACGTTCCTTTTTTTTCTACAAGATGAAGGTGAAATGGGAACCTGACGAGTTCAAAACTAAATCAGAACACGTCAGAACATCTGCCGCGACGGTTTCCCGTCCGAGATAAAGAACTCGGTTCGCGGCTCTTTCCCTCTTCGCGTTGTGATCATCCGGAGGGGGAACAAAAAGGCCGTTCCCCGCGCGTCACTCCCACGGCGTCCACGCGGGGCACGGTGGCGGCGAGCCGGTTCGGTTCCGGTTCCGAAGCCCGCCGCCTCCCGCCACCCACCCACCCCCGTACCCAGATGAAGAAGGTCGAGGCGCAAGTACAAAGAAAGCAGACAGCTGTCCAGACAGCACTTGAATTTGACCACTAAAATCCTCCAAGCAGCTCAGGCCGCCATAAAACGCCAGCGGCCCCCCGCCACCGTGGAAAAGCGTCGCATTTCCACAGGAAAAAGAAAAGAGAATTCGGGGTAGGGGGGAGGGGGGTAAAATAAACTATTTAAAAAAAAATCCCCAAAACACGTTGTGGAGGAATTCGTTCGATGCGAAGCGAGGCTTCTCCACGGATCCCCAGTAAACACCCGACACGAGAAATAAAGCGTCTGTTTATTAAAAAGAACGTGAAACGCTCGATAATAAACGTGACGGCGTGCGGGGAAGTAATAAATATAAAACAAACGAACACTTCCGTCCGTCGCATTAGCCGCCGGTTTAACAGGCCTTCGGTTCCACGCGGGATTCCTCCACGAGGCGATGAACCGGGCCGTTCCTTCTCATTTAATCCTAATTAATGACGCCGTCGCGTCTCTTTGCTCTCGGAACGCGTCCGCCCGGGTGTTGTGTGGTGGGGTTTTTTTTGGAGGGGGGGGGGGGGGGGGGGGGGGGGGGGGTCTGCAGGCCCGACTCTGGTCGCTCGTCCTCGCCCTGCGTGGGATTTACACTTTATTTAGTTGTATATATATATACATTTTTTTGTTTAAATCTAGCTGCTTTATCTCTCTCTCTTTTTGGGGACATGTCCGGATTGTCGCCCGCCCCTCCCGCTGTAAATATTTGTCATTCTCCGCTTGAAAACAACACTGTTGGGGAGCGCGCGCTTTACGACATGCGTCTGTCCGCGGAATCCAGGCAACGCCTCGCCACCCTTTACTATACCAGTAAAACCACTCAGATCTCGGGGCGCTTCCCACGGGGCGACGGCCACGAACACCGAACCCCGACAGTCAAGGTCGCAAGCAGGACGCGGGAGCGGTTCCCGCCCGGGTCCGCTGGTCAAGGTGGCAGCCCGGTGCACCCCCCCACACACACACACCCTCGACCCCCGCACCACCACCCCCCGGAGCATAAATCGCTCCAGAAACAAGAGCTAAAAGTGGCGAGCGCGTGGAATAACATTATTGTCCCCTCACGGGCCAGATCTTTTTTAATTGGGTGTAGGCCGGGCTATTAAACGCGCTTGGCGTGAGCTGTGGACGGCCCACGGTCTTCGAAGCCCGCACCCACGCGTACAAAAAAAAAGAGAAGCGAATGGACGATTTAAAACAGCGGGGATTCGCGAAGGGACTTTTTTTTTTGGGTGGAAGCGCGTCGAGCGGGGAAATGTCCGGTCCGCGGGACGTTACTCGACGTTTCCTCGTCGCCGGCATCGTTGTTCGCGTCGGTCGTGCGGCTGGGTGCCGTTTAGAGAGAAAAAAAGAACTTCAGTCGTCTTAAAAATGAACACGTCGCAAAAGTTAACCGATTTTTCACATTTTTAGTTTCTTAGCTGTGAAAAATAGAAGCTGTTTAAATGTTGTTGTTTTTTTTTGAGTCCGTTTGTTCGGGCTCGGGACGTTACACCGTCTTCCTTCCTGCCCACCAGAAGAAGCCACCTTGTAAGATGTTCCTAAAAAAAAAAAAAGTTACATAGATGGCCAACAGTGTCTGGGCTTTGCGGATTTTTGATTTTTTATTGGGAGGGGGTGGTGGTGGGTTGGGTCGGGTGGTCCTCCGTGGTTCTGCTGCACATCCGATCCCGGTGGGTTTCCATCTCGTCGCCCGTTCGGCTCAAAATAATCCGCACGCTGGGCGAACGATCGGTTTGCAGTGACAGGTGCGCGACACTTTCCGCGGGGACAAAATTCCCACTCGTGTGTCGCGCGCGTGATTATACGCACAGTCTAAAAACGATTCTTCTTTAAACGGACTTAAAAGAAACATCGAACGGCTATTTCGTGTGTTGTGGTGGAATCACGTGGTTCTCGCGGTCATCGACTGTTGTTTAAAAAATGTGTTCATTAGCGCAACTTAATTCTTAATTCTGAACTTAATTCAGTACAATTGTGGGTTTCTGGCCTGCGCGCTACTCGCGCAATCCGCCGCGTACCGAACAAGGAGTAACTCTGTCACTTTGTGCCTGACGCCTCGTTTTTGTGTCACCCAGTTACTGGACAGGTGGACGTTGGGTGGCACAATCCTTCAGACGATATAAAAGAAGAAATAAAAAACGAATCAACCGTAGAACGCCGGAAAGAACTAGAACGGAAATAGTTTTAGCGTTTCCTTACCGAATGTCCGTCTCGGTTTCCGACTACTCGGTAAATCTAAAGCTCCGCACCGACTTCCTCGGCATCTTCGGGACTGTTTTTTTTTTGTACTTATTTAACGTAAAGAACAAATTTTCTTTCCTCGACGGCGCGCGCGGCACTTTTTTATTCGACCGCGACCGTTTCCTTTTCGGCGAAATTGGCAAAACGTCTCGTTTTATACCCTCAACAATTCAACAAATCATTTATAAAAAAAAAAATAAGAAGAAAGAAGGAAAAAAAACATGAATCGGATGGATTTTAAAAAGCGCCCTTGTCTTCCTCGGCCTTTTGGTGGACAGCAGGACCCATATAAGGTTCTCACTAACTTGACCTTCAGCACAGGATCCCGCCCACAGGCTTGCAGCAGGAACTCATTGTCCACGGGGACAAATTCTCACATTTATACGGCAGCCCGGGACAACTCGTCTCTCCAAATTCGCCGTGTGTGACATTAAATACGACATTTAAACAATTGTTGGAGATGTTTGGTCCCCGTCGTGTAAATTGACGTTCGACGCGACTCAAAAGAACGCTTTAAAATGAATAAATACGATTTAAAAGAATTTATAAATTACGGATTTTGACGCATCCTCGTCTCTCGGGTCTCCTTTGAACTGGTTTTACATTTTAAACGCGCAGTTAACGGGGATAACTACAGAAAAAAAGAACAAATCTGTGAATTTTATAAATGGAAAAATTACTATCAGTAATGTGTTGGCAATATTTTATTGTATTACCCCCAAATTTTATTGTATTGCACAAAAAAAGTCAAGTGCAAGGTTACGATCAAAAGTGCCGACGCACGCTGGGCCTTTAAGAATTTAAGGTCCGGTTTAAAAGTCTCACAAACTTCAAAACTTGTGAGCCGCATTTATTGTTAAAAGTTTCCGAATTATCTATAAAATCTACTTGAATGAAATGTAACACAAGTAAAAATCTACATTTGCGAACTGAAATAAACTTTAACATGAAGGAAGCGTTTTAGCGCAAAACTGATCATGGTCGGAACGTAAAAGAAATAGCAGATGAACAGAAACGCGGAGAACGTGGAATGTCGGGACCGCGGGGCGGCTTGACTTCCGGCTCTCGCCCTCGGCCCGCCGGAAGTGTCTCGTCCGCTCTAATTCGGCCCTTAATCCCCGCGCGTCCGGAGTTTTCGGCCATTGATCGACGGTTGGCGGACAAAAGGCGGCGCGTAAAACGCGCGCGTTAAACGCGCCGCGGAGACCCTCGCGCCCGGCGCGCCAATGAAAATAATATAGAGCTGTTTATGTTCAGTGAAACTGTTTAATACGGACACTCGCGCGTGTCTGGCAGAGCCGCGACGGCGCTTCGTGGACGTGGGATTATTACGAAATCACTTCGCAGACCTCAAAATCGTGTCGTCGTTTTATTAAGAATTATGAATCGGCTCTGCGTTTAAAGCGCCGTCGGACGCATTTTACTCCGACGGCCGCGCGTTTTGAAGCCTCGACGCTGAATGCGTGGGTTCGGGCCCGCGCGTTCTGACCGGCCGGTGTGAAAACGCCGCTCCCGTGTTTCACCAATGAAGCGCCCGGGAGCTCGTTTCCAGCTCCGGGGGCCAGAAGATCAGTTGACGTTTCGCACCCTGGTGTCCAGAATTCGACGGTCCCCTCCAATGTGGCGCGGAAGGGACCAATTTAAAGAAGTCTATCAAGGATTCTGGAATCAAAATGTCCAGAATCAAACTTTCAAACTTTTTTTTTTCTCTATACGTCCCACTAATGTGTTTTAATGTTGAAATCTATCTATCTATCTATCTATCTATCTATCTATCTATCTATCTATCTATCTATCTATCTATCTATCTATCTATCTATCTATCTGACATCTGTCTGTTTTTTCTTTTTTGAATGAACAGCAGGGGGAGTGTCATAAAGCTGCACATGTAAACACGCACACACACACACACTTACACACACATACACACAAACACACACAGTTAGTTTCTTACTTCCCTCTCTCTCTAATTGGACGGCGAGGGGACAGTGAGGGACAATTCTCTACATCTGATGCCTCAGCTCGTCAAGATCGGACACGAGGCTTCGGCGTCGCTCCTTCCTGGAATGTGACGACACCGCAGACTAGTTCAAGGCTACCCGGTGCGTGGCAACCATGAACCCCCCCCCCCCTCCACACACACACACACACACACACACACACACACACACACACACACACTCCACTGCTGCGCCCCTCTCTCCCGCCCCGCCCCCTCTCCGCGGCCACCACGACACCGTCACCGGGAGCGCGCGGCCTCACATTCAAGGTCTTCGCCAGATTGCCGATTCTCAAAAAGGCCTCGACGCGCGTTTCGACGCCTGCGAAGCCGTGGACCTTCTCGCGCGCTCCGCTCCCGCGACAGTGGGGGTTTAATGCGGTAAATAAAGGGTGAAAACGTGAAAAATAAAACGGAATAAGGTGGAGAGAGGGGGCTCCTCCCCCCAACACGGCCACCTTAAAAACCGCAAGGGTCTTCCGTCGCGCTGTGACGTCTGCATTTGACCTTGAGGACGCCTTCAAAGGAACAAAAGCGCCGAGGATGGACACCCGGGGCCTTCCTGAGGCCGGAACGTTCTCCGAACGTTTTAAACACAACTCATTCTCAACCTCAGTGATTTCCTTGAGTTTTTTTTTTGCCCGTTAATTAATTACAGAAAAACGATCAACAGAGCGATCGGCACTTTTTGTGTTTTAGCGATGTCCCGTAATTGGGGCTTTTCCCCTAAATCGTCCAATCAGAACCAAAAGCCCCCTCCCTCGCCCCCTCCAGAAAATTAATGAAGTCACGCTAATCTTTAATTCTCTCTGTCCAACGAGCGAGAACAAATAACAGCAGATTTTATAGAATTTTATTGCGTCATAAAAAAAAAAAAAGTGGCGATTTGTTTCCCGAGTCACGAGGCCACGTGGCCGCGCCGCCGGATCTGTGCGTCTGAGTGGCGTGAAAACGCGGCGTCGAGCTCGAGGGATGAAATCACGCTCCGCCAGAGTCCGACTTGACCCTCATCCGGATTGGGTTTTTTTTTTCAGACCGTGGCGTGGATCCGTCTCCCGACACCGGGTGGGGGGGACTAGACGTGAACTTGAAGTTCAGGTGAACGTTTGACGGAAAAGATGGCTATAATTTTACGGAAAAATCCCGACATTTGGGTGATTTTTTTATCGTTAAGACAAAACGCAAAAACCGACGTGTATTTTGTATTTCTTTCTGCAAACGTGTAAATTCGACGTATAAATCCAATTCTGTGGGTGATTTTTTTATTTTTATTTTTTAAATCGCTGCGTGTTTACTGCCGCACGCGGACCGTCCTACTCTCGTCCTACTTTTTACACATTTACTCACAGACCGCCGTCTTTCGTCTAAAGGGGAAATACGTGGAGCACCGGCGGCTCGGCTGAGCCGCCAAGTTGGAGGCCAAGGCCAAGTTGCGTCTTCCGTCCCCCCGCTGTGCCGTTTTGGTGATCAAATGTACCCCCTTTTCGGCCTTCCGACGTACCCCTGGTTTTCCGAGTGGAAATTTCGAACGTCCACGGGCGCGTGGACGAGCCGCGCAAATGATGGCCAGCGGGTTAACTTAAAAGTTTATAGAACTTTATTAGACATAGTAAACCATACACGTACAATATTACATTCATATAATGCAGATTACAGGGGCAGAAGAGAGCAGACAGGACGGAACATCATGACACCGAGCATACAGACACCGACACTACTCCACCGCTACTCCTACCATGCAGCACCGACATGACAAAAAAAAAAAGGAGAAGGAGCAGCAAAGAACATCTCCAAACCACAGACAGATTTCTTTTCTTTTTTTACTTTACTAACACAAGCTTCTTCTTTTTTTTTTTACTCTACACATAACACTACGCTACACGCTACTCTACGGATCAGCTGCGTATAGAAAAAAAAGAACGATTAAAATCTGTAACGTACAGAAGTAAATGTTCGCGGCGTGGTATGTCGTTGGCGTAGCTGACGGAAGTCTGACGTGACCCCGTCTTTTCTACAGTGTGTGTGGGGGGGGGGCGTTCAAAACTGGTTAACAAATAATAAAAGTACGAGCATTTTGCACCAAATGCATAAATATTTCCCCTTTTTTTCAAATACAAAAAGGGTAAAAAGATTCACGTGCAATCTTGATTGTGTGTGTGTGTGTGTGTGTGGTAACGTGATATATATATATATATATAGATCACACAAACTCCTGTTATTGCAATAAAATATTTCGTATCAATAAGACTTCACATGGTTGCGATCGTTCCTCCTGAAGCCCACGCGTCGGCCACGCAGGCCACGTCACCGAACCCCGGTCGGTGGGTTATTCCGTTCGATTTAAAACGGTTTAATAATTCCGGTTTGATAACGACAACAATAATGCACATTGTTATAAATGACCGCATCATTATACAGCAGCAGCCATACGCGCACGCAGGATCTAAATCAACAAATTTGTTCCTAATATTACCGAGGAACTACATGAATATAATATTAACGAGGAATAGTCGTAGTGGTTGTTTCGCGGTAAACCGGTGTGAGTAGAAAGTAGAAATTCTTATGCTGATTCTGGCGGACCTCCCCCCGGGGGGTTCTGCTCGCGGTTCGGCCACGTTGGGGTTTATTTTTTGCGTGTTTTTTTTGTTTGTTTTGTTTTGTTTTGGGGGGGCAAAAGCCTGACGATGGTTCTCAGATATATTTATCAGTTAATTGGTGATGACGTCACACGCGTATCTAGATGATGAGAATTCAGAACCAGAACCCCCCCCTCCCACCCACCACCACCTCTTCCTCCTCTTCCTCTTCCTCCTCCTTCTCCTCCTCCGCAGATGAATTGGGCCGGAAAGAGTTTCCCGCCGCCGCGTTCTAGAAGAAGGTGAGGGCCTGCTCGCGCAGCAGCAGTCTTTTCTTCTTCATGCGCCGGTTCTGGAACCAGATCTTGACCTGTTGGTCGCTCAGGTTGAGCCGGTCGGAGAGCTCCCGCCGCCGCTGGCGCGTTATGAACTCGTTGAGCATGAACTCGCCCTCCAGCTCGGCCAGCTGCAGCTTGGAGTAGGGCTTCCGCTTTTTCCGGGTGCGCGTGTGCATGGGGTACCAGGGGGCACCTGGGAACAGGGGGGCAGAAGTCAAGGCGACATCGGCACTTCCACGCAGGGATTCCATATTCATACAAGCACACTCATTTTCATATTTTCATATTTACTTATTGCAAATGGCTCCTGGATCATGTGTGATATGTCCTTCCAATTTTTAAAAAACACGCAGTTAATGTAATTTTTAATGAACATTTTTACTTTTCGTTCAAAAGCCAAGCTTCCCATCCCACTTTAATGCCATTATTATTATTATTATTATTATTAATAAGCTGCTGTCGCCACGCGCGCCATAAAACCCCCCGCGTTTTATCGAATCGGCTTTTCCGTCTTTTATTCGGCCAAACCGGGTTTTTCTTTTTCTTTTTTTAAACGCGGACAATGTCGCCCTTTTATTGCGCAGTAAGAGTTTACTGGTGTGTAAAGGAAACGGGAACTGTGTCTTTTCAGTGCCTCCCCTAGCGGTGCCCGCCCTGATGTGCACGCACCGTATGACACCACGTCCAAGAGGGGGAAATATGTGCATTATAACAATAACATTAATAATAATAATAACTAATAATAATAATAATAATGCATCCCTTTAAAAACACGAGGCGCGCAGTGCAGGCCACATCTCGTTAACGTCCAATAAACGCGATGCGTCGCAGCTTATAAACACACACACACACACACACACACACCCTGTGCCACTACTCACCTCCGCCTGCCGCCGTGGTGGACGCGTGCGTGTGCGCGCCAGGGGACGTCAGGGTGATGCCGGACGGGGTCTTGCGCCCCTCGTTGAGCAGCGACGAGCCGGAGTCGGACTCGAGCGACGGGCAGGACGGCGGGTCCCGCGGCATCTGGTCGCCGAGCGCGCCGTAGTCGTATTTGGGGAAGGTCCCGTTGTGCAGCGCCGGCTCCCCGACGGGCGCGGAGACGGAGGGGTCTCCCCGCACCCTGTCCTTGTGGCCGGCGCTCTCGGCGCAGCTCTCGCGGTTCAAGCCTCCTCCTCCTCCTCCTCCTCCGCCGCCGCCGCCGCCGCCGTTGCCGTAAAAACATTTGCTCTCCTCTTGTCGCGTTATGTCGCATGCTCGGTTGAAACTGGGGTTGAGGGACACGGGGCCACTGAAGTAGGACTGAGGGTATCCGTTGCACGGCTCCGACGGGGTCCATGGCAGGGAGCACACATTCTCCCTCCTGGGGTAGGGTAGAGACGGTAAACCCGCCAGCTGTCCCCCGGACGCGCGGAAATTGGGGAGGTAAAAGGTGTCTCCGGTGTGGATGTTTACCAAAGGTCCCACAAAACCGGGATTAAGGAGATTATGCTCGCCCATTTCGGCGGGCCCGACCAAGAGCTTCTAGTTTATAGCAATCTGACATTTAACATAGTTAAACCCAGCGCCGCCTCTGATTGGCTGCTGGCGGATCACCTGGTCACAACCTACTTACGTTACGCCACCCACCCGGCCCTGCGTCTGACAAAACAAAACATTCACTTCTGTATTACGGCTTTTATAAGCTTTTTAAAAATACTATAAACATTTTATGAAAAAAAAAATGTTTAAAAAAAAGCTAAACTTTTTTTTTTTTTCGCGCAACAGTACAGCGCGAATTTTGAAACGGAGTCCGAGTCTGTCACCAGCCTGCACGCAGAGGTGATAATATATCACGCCATCACAACATCATTTTGCCACAGATAATGCCCAAAAACAGACTAATGAATAATAATAATTAAAAAAAAAAAACCTGTGAAGAATTTATATATCGACAAGTGACTCGATCCTTTCAGCTGCTGGAAATATATATATAAAAATATTTTCACGAGAGCACCGTCTTTATCGCGCCCCGCGGTTTTGTTTTAGAGTAAATTACGAATGAATCGAACGTCACATAAAGCGGCGGAGCTCCGGTTTTATTGGCCGGTCGAGGGGAAGGAGTGATGCCAGGCGCCCGTTTACTGTACCGGGGTCAGTGGGACCCCGAGAACACCGACCGCGGGTTAACAAAGAGGAGAAGGAGGAAGAATGAGACAGGAAAGGAGGAGACACTGGGGTCGGCGGATGGACAGTTTGTCTCAGTAAACTTTCCCGAAAGTGCGGAGCTCCCGAGGTGTTTTAAAGAGACGACACGATTCGTTTATTTTAGTTTATTTTTTTTTACAAGGAGCCTGTATAAAAAGGCTTTAAAAAGAAAGAGGGACCCTTGGCAGTGAATCCAAGTCTAACGTCATGATGTCAGGTTACAGTCTATATAC
Organism: Denticeps clupeoides; assembly: GCF_900700375.1. Classification (NCBI taxonomy): domain Eukaryota; kingdom Metazoa; phylum Chordata; class Actinopteri; order Clupeiformes; family Denticipitidae; genus Denticeps; species Denticeps clupeoides. The sequence goes on from NC_041718.1 coordinate 11,354,553, forward strand.
AGAGACGATGGTAATAATAACGCACGGCAAAAATATCGTTCGGGGGGGTGTTAGAACGTCTAATTTCTCACGTCTGAAGAAAACATGTTTGTATATTTCAAACGCGTAAAACGTCCAATAACGCGCGCACGCCTACGCGCATTTTTAATATTTTTCTTTGCAATAAAACCGCTGTGGCGGGCGCAGGAACTCGTGGTCAGTTGACCTGCAAAGGGCCAGAAGGCCCTGATGACGCGTGTTAATACTCAATATTCACTTCTTTATTCCTCTGGTATGGTGTAAGGGGGTACGTGGCTGAGAGAACAGGCCAGGATCTCCCCAAATGACGTCTGGTGGGGTGACCCCAGATTTCGGCGCATTTTACCCAACACGAGACGTGTTGCACAAAACGGTAGCACCGGAGGGCAAAACCAGCTCGCGTTATTCCTTTATTCTGTTTACTTGAGCCTAGAATTAAAATGATAAACAGGTAATCTAAAAAACAAAAAAAAAAACTGCGAGTTTTAGCGCTGCCTGGCCACGTGGCTACAGACATTGAGTATATTTTATGTATAGGTGACATATTTTTTTAACAGAAACGTATTATTAAAAATGTAGACATTTTCTTAGAGAATATTAGTACGATTTACATGATCTCTGGAGGTGCGGTTTGTGTGCAGACGATAAAGAATGTTAAAATGCAGACAGGTTACTACACCAGGATGCAGAACTGGAGCAGGTTAAAGGGGAGCCGAGAGTCTGGGACGCTCGGTCCCACGAGAAGGAAAGTCCCACGGCGCGGGGGCCTTCGACATTGTCGACGTGGTCGCACGTCAAACGTTCCCCGTGCAGACCGAACCGACACCGGAACGTACGGGGCCGCGCACGGAGAACGGCGACAGGAACAGCGCGGTGTCCACGCGTCCCTTCTGGGTTTTGGGGGAGAAGGTCGCCGCCAACAGGCGCCTCCGCCAGTTCAAGGTCACTGTCTAGTGCACTGTGACGTCTGGGCCCATTGAAGCGACCGTCTAGTCTTAAACAGCACAGCAGCGTCGACTTTCGATTCATCAAGCCGTGTGGAAAAAAAATAAGTCAGATATGTGGAGTAAGCAAAAAAAAAAAAAAAAAAAAAAAAGATTTAACCATAAACACTATTTGGTCCATAAATGTTGTAAAACGCAAGGGAAGCATGAAACATTTCTTTTAAAGTAGAATTGAGAATTGATCCACTTGAGCTGAATGGAGCTGTGATCACCATTCAGCCTGAATTAAATAAAATAATTCCAGACAAATATACATATATAGAGAGATTAAAGACAGATTAAATAAAACAATTCCAGGGAAATTCCACACACACACATCTATACATTTTAAATATGTAGAATTTATCTGGAATTATTTTATTTCATTTAGGACTCAGTCGGTACACAGCTCAGCTCAGATAGATCGATTCTACTTTTTAAAAAATGTTTCATGCTTCCCTTGCGTTTCACAACATTTATGGGCCAAATAGTGTAGCTGCTTTTTATCATTCCAGACAAATTACACACACACACACACACACACACACACACACACACACACACACACACACACACACACACATATATATATATATATATTTATATTTCTATATTTTAGCAGCAGTAGTAGTTGAAGGATTTCTAAAAGAAATATTCCTAAATGTTCTCCCCTTTATAGGCAAAACCATTCAAGATAAAACCATCCTGGTTTTTGTACACTCACCTCACGTGAATTTTCACATTACTGTCATTTTCACGGACGAGCCTCGCTGCGGACCGCCGGAAAACGACCACGAGAACACGATCTTCGGTGTTCGTGTTGTCGTGTGGAGCGTCGCTGGATCCGAGTTGTCGCTTCTCTCTCACTTCCTGGTTGTGGCGCCGGTTCGCCAGCAGAGGCTGTCAAGCGCTGTCATTTCTCCTCCTCGGCCTCTTCCGCGGGAACACAGACAAAGATCTGCAGCCTCTTTCTCGTTTTATACACGTCCATATATATTTTTAACAATTTATAAAACACGTATTATATGTATTAATTACAGTTTTCGAGCAGAATGAGATAATTTTACTGTTTATTTACACGTATAAATATTGAGGCTGTGTGAGCATTAACGTGAAATGTGTTGACATTCACGAGGGGGAAAAATGGACGAGACTGAAAAAGTTTTAAGAAAACGGCCCTGACTGGAGGCGAAAATCAAACTGCACAAAGCCAATAAATAAAAATTGAAATGTAAAAAAAGTAATAATACGAATAGTTATTACGAATAAAATACTATTCTGCCATATTCTCTGGCTGGCTGCAATTCACTATTTCAGTATATCGGACGTTTCACAGTTTCCCCTAAAACAATAATTTTAATAATACAATTAAAATGAAAATTATGGGGAAAAATCCAAATCTCGAGTATCTTGTCTCAAAAAAAAAAAAAAAGTCCAGAGGTACGAAAGCTGCCCACACTGTCCATCCCCGTCCTCGTCGCGCGTCATGCGCACCCCCCAAAAAACGCGGACGCGAGTAGATTTATGGATCCGCATCAGGATCCAGAACCGGTCTAGACTACATACCTTCGAACGGTTTTACGGCCGACGTCTGTGTTCCTGCAGGAGGGCTCCGGCGCACATCTGCTCCAGCGCACCTCCAGTCTGGAGGCCAGACACCCCACGACTCGCCCACGTCAGCGTCTACCTGTTCTCCGCGACGGTGGCAAATCGTTTCAACAAGACGGGCCTGCTTCAAACGTAAATATACAAGGAATTATAGACACGAATATTAAAACGACCCACCTCCTCCTTCACGTCTTATTGTTTTAGCGTGAAAAAAGGGGGGGTGAGGGTGGGGGGGTGGCGCGCTGCGCGTCCACGAACAATGACCTCCCACCTCCTGGCGCGACGTGTGAGAGGAGACCCACCCTTCTCCGGTCCGCTGCGACACGACTGCTCCAAGTCAAGGTCAATGTGACTGCATAGTCATGGTCAAGGGTAGCCACAAAAAAACAAAACAAAGTGACGTAAGGACAAGATAGACGCGCGAGAACCAAGAGGCTTCAGACCACAGCAAATAATCTTATTATAATACTTTCTAACATCTGTGGATTTTTTTCGATGTCTTGATGAAGTTTTAATGGCGTCTTTTCCCCTTGCTGCTCAGAAGTCATTCTATTTCTTGACGTGCAGAGTTACTTCAGGGCGACAACTGATCGAAACTTTGTTTCGTCTCTCTGTGGCTGGAACTCAAGCCGCTTTCCGAACGGAGCGCAGACGTGGCGCGGCGTCGACTCATCTTATTTCGACTCACCGAACGATGAACAAACGAACACATTTACCAACCAATAAAATGTATATATGAAGTAGACAAAATAATAATAATAATAATAATAATTTTATTCCTCGACCGACGCCAGAAGCGTGGAAGAGACGAAGAGCGACGCGAACCAAAACCCACGCCGACTTGTACTGGTGTGACCGGGAAATAACGTTCCTCCTGAGCGGGCTTTTTACTTACACAACCCCAACTCGCGCGCCACAATGACGTCGAGTAAGTTCTGATTTCTGCTCCAGGCCCATGTTATGTCCAACTTTCCCCTGATGTCCCCCATGTTCACGTCTTTACTTTTTTGTTTTTGTTTTTGATGGGTTGGGGTACTCAGTTTGTTGCCTAACGAGCTTCTCAGGGATTTCTGAGACTTGGGGTGACCACCCCGAAAACCCCGACACCAGAAGCGGTGTCTTCCTGAAAGAAGAAGAGGAGAAAGGTTCGGACACAGAGTGTGAGGCACAACGAACTGAATTGCAGGTTACAAATGCACGACTTTTTTTTTATTTACGACATACATTTCGTTCTGGGTTACACACCACAACACCGACACGCTGCGCCAAACCCGAAGAGGCAACGCGCATAAAACGACATAAAAGTTCACTGTACAAACCAAACAAGCAGAGTCTGTGGATGAATACGCATTTTCTCTTTAATCATCATCATCATCATCATCATTCCAGTTGCATGGCAGATACACATCCTTCACCGAATTTAAACGACGCACGACAGCCATACGCGTGCATGTGTGTGTGTGTGTGTGCGTGCGTGTGTGTGTGTGTGTGTGTGTGTGCGGAGTGGGGTTTCATTAAATAATAAAAACACGTAATAAGAACAGTACAGGCCCGGGAGACTCGAACCAGATCCCGGCCAGTCTCACCAGCACACACGTCCGAGGAACCCCCGTACACGTCCCTCAAGCTACAGTTTCTGAAGCACGAGAAGGTCGAAGAAAAGTCGGAATCGGATCCCGAAGGCGTGGCTGAAGATGGCGCATCAGACTTATAACATATAAATATAAATATATAGTTCGTTTAAGTGGAAAAAGAGGGGTGGGGGTCTTCGTGGGGGAAGGTTGGGCGCTCAGGTCGCATGCATGTGGCCGCTTGTCTTGGATTTGCAGACGAACTTCTTCTCCTTGACGCGGCGGTTCTGGAACCAGATGGTGACCTGGCGCTCGGACAGGTTGGTGGTGGCGGAGATCCGCCGCCGCTTGTCTTTGGTGATGAACTTGCTGGCCGCGTACTCCTTCTCCAGCTCCTTCAGCTGGAGCTTGGTGTAGGGGACGCGCTTCTTGCGGCCCCGGCGGTAGGTGCTGACCTCCGGCTGCAGCGGCACCACGTCTGAGGGCGCAGAGGAGAGGAGAAGGTCGGGCGTCAGAGCAGAAACATCTACACACGCACTTTTAACACACGACATATGAGAACTGCGTCCTTGCTCGTTGGAGTTTATCAGGTTTTTTTTTGTGTGTGTAAAAAAACGCTCAACTCCATAAAGTTTTCGCCTTTAAGCAGCCCGTTTATTTTTCAATCTGCTCGGACTCTCGGTGACGTTACACCAGCGTTGTCGCATTGGTGGTGACTTTGGACTGAGGATATTGAGGGGAAAACTAGAACTCTGCCTATTCTATTCTATTCTATTCTATTCTATTCTATTCTATTCTATTCTATTCTATTCTATCCATTTATATTTCGTTTATTTCTAATTGATGTGCCCAGTGTATTCATTTCATGCGTTTTAGCTTTTCCAGTGTCGGGGGAGCGTGTGTGTAACTTGTGCAAAGAATGTTGAATCTGCTGTTCGAGTACGAACTCGCATTTTCAATCCGGAGGCGCCCCCCTCCCCTTCAAAAAAAAAAAAAAAAAAAAAGATTGATGGTTAAAATGCACGAATCCTAAAAAGTGACAGATAACGCGCTGTCACAGCCATATATTTCAGGGTTGAAAAGGAAGATCGCGGGCGTCGTGCAGAAAAGGGTGACGGCAGAGGGAAGGAAGTCGTTTACAAGGGACAACGGTCAACAGGACAGTCGTGCTGAACACGAGGGACAAGACAAACGGCCAAGACAATTTTGCCCTTTTAATTGAATCCGATATATCGTCCCATTTCGTTATAGTTCATTATTACTATTATAATGTATAATTACACGTATTTAACACACGCGAGACAAAAACCTTCTATTTATACTTGTGACCAAATGCTGTGTAGGCGTGTACAGGCTACTTGACGTGCGCGTTAAACGTTAACTAGACGGTGAGTAATAACGCGATCAACTGCGGAATTTGTGGGCTAAGACGGAACGTGAAACCGATCCTCTGAAATAGAAATGGTCGTTTAATACGAGCAGCGGGGCTTCAAGTAGCCTGAGGTCGCCTCCTCCTGTCGAGCCATGAGGCTGGGCATGTGTGAAAAGCACCTTACACACACACACACACACACACACACACACACACACACACACACACACCTACACCTATGTGCGTTTCTCTATGAGACCCACAATTTGTTATAAATGTGTAACTGTACATAATTCTACGCATAACTACAAATCTCCTCTCTAATAATAATAATAATAAAAAACACCATATCCTCTGTAACCCAGAAGCGATTCTCATTGGTCCTCAGTAATGGAGGTGAGACAGATGAGCACAAAACACGAGCAAGATCCGCGAAGAAGCTCGCTAGACGTGACATTAAAACCCGCGTCCTCGGGGGAAATTAGAGACACGAAAGTAAGCTCCCACTCGGTCACGCGAAGGGAATGATTTACTGCCCCCCACCCCACCCCACGTCCACGCGGGACGGGTCCGGTGCTCTCACGCACACGGAAATGCCCCAGATCCTGTCAAATTTCGGCGCCGGGCAACGAAGGCGTTGCGCTGTACTGGGTTACTGCGCCACACGTACCCGTCATGTCTACGTACGCGAAGCATTAACGCTTCTGACATGTTTAGTCCGTCACCGCCGAGCATGATCACGATCATAAGAAATGTGCAGGCAGCAAAACGTGAAGACGCCCGCGACCCCCGAACCCGAAAAAAAAAAAAAAAAAAACCCACGGCCTCCATACCCGGAAAGGGCGACTTCCAGAGGTGCGCGGACTGGGTCTGCTCCTTGGAGCAGTACACCTGGCTGTCCCACCCGTTCGACAGAGCCCAGTGCTGGTAGCCCTCCATGGGAATCAGAGTCTCGTGCCGCGGCTCGGCGTGGGAGCTGATCCCGGGCACCACGGACACGTCCAGGTATCCCGGGACCGCCTGGTACGAGCCGGCGAAGCTCGGGTAGAAGGCGAACTCCTTGGCGCGGCCGGAGAGCTCGTCGGCGGGCAGCGCGCCGCCGGACTCGCCGTACTTGTCGGCCGGGTGGTAGGAGCACGGCTTCTGCTGCAAGTTCACGTTGTGCGAGTGCGACAGGCGGCAGCCGTAATACGGGCTCCCGAACGGGTAGCCGTAGCCCAGCGAGGCGCCCGACGACGTCTGGGGCGCCGGGCACTGGCGCGCGGCGTCCTGGGAGGAGAGGTCCGGGTACACGGAGCCCTGGTGGGTCGCGAGGGTTCCGGAGTGACGGGCGACCGCCGGGTGCGAGATGAGTTCCCTGCAGTGGGTCGCCGGGCAATTCCCGCTCAGTCCGTCCATGGATGGGTTTTTATGCGGACTATTTTCATTCGGGCTTTTTTCATAAACATACATCAAGGTGTCCGCCCAGCGTGGATGCAGGACCAGCGAAGTCGTCATATCACGGACTGCCGATGGTTTTTAAAAGTCGACCGCTCCAGCACCGACCTCTCACTTCCAAGCTCATTTTTTCTCGCCGAGCGCATGCGCACGGGGAGGCGCCGCGCGCCCGGGCCGTCGTTAATATCGCGGAATGGGCCGACACGTGACGCGGGGCGGGGCGGGGGAGCCCCGAGCGGCGGCCCATCCCCTTTAAACGCGGCGCTCGCGCGCGTCCGCCGTCGCGTCACGGAGACGTTCGGCCGCCGCCCATTGGCCGCGCGCTGGGGAGACGCGCGGATTTAAAGGGGAGGGCGTGATTGCGGCAGCGTTCTGATGGGGAGGAAGTCGAGTCCTCGTCATATTTACCGAAAGTGAGGAAAAAAAACACTTATTTCATTTATACGATTTAACGTTGAATGTGAATGAATTAAATTATCATCGCCTCCAATTAACATGTCCTGCAGATTCAGAACTGTAGATCTCGTCAAGGAAAGAAATTCTTCCGAAATGAAACCGATTTAGTGCAGATTATGTATCTTTTATAAACTCAGAATGAAACATTCGCTCAATTTCCCCGCATTTCTGACCAGGATTTTATTATCGTGATTTCAATCGCGATACAAAATGACCGCGAGCGCGGCCCGTGGCTCGTTTCATGTCCAGTTTTCTAAAACGTGCAAAAAATATACCTTTTTCTTTCTTTTGAGGATGGACAAAGGGTCAATATCCAAAGATGGTTTAATAATTTTTTGGGGGCTCGTCCAGTGGCTCCGTTTGCGTTTGAAGCGCGCGCGTATTTGGACACGTCGAGGTGTGAATTCAAATCGGGTTACGCAGTTTGGAGACGCGAAATGTAACGGAGACGCAACGCAGCGTAGCTTGCGGTGATCGTACGTTTTGTAAACGAAGCTGCTAGTCGACGCACCACACCGAGACCAAAAAAACCCACAAAAAAACAGGGAATATCCGGCTTTAACACGGAGCTGGAACGCTGGGTGCTGCCATACGAAGGTCCGTTTTTTCATGAATATACAGATTAATATTTCTCTGAATCACCCACAGAGATGCTTTGGCGGCTTTAAACGTTGCGTAAATTTGGTTCAAAATGGTCCAGTGTTGGCCGTACTGCAGTGTGATGAATGAATGAGTGTAATTATTATTCTTTTTTTTTTGTAGGTCGTCCTCTGACTGTGACAGACGGGTCCTTAACACACCGCACACCGACCGTGCGTGCGGATGAAAGTCGGGCATCTCCATCACGTCTCCGTTCCCAAGTCCGCGTAAACGTGGCGCAAATGTGAGCAGCCCTCGGTTTTTACGCCCAGCGGCCCTCACTGGCGGTGCCGTGAGAGCGACGGTAAACTGGTAAAATAAACGTAAAAAAACGATTTGTCTAAAGTTTCGGGCCCGGGTCGAGGGACTCGTCTTGGTAGCGCAGCGCAGGGGAGGAAAAAAGAGGAAGAAAAAAGCTCACAAATATTGACCATTCATCCAAATGGCAGCTGCCAGGAAGTCCAAGGTCAAGGTAGAAACGCAGACAAACAGGGTCGTAATCGGTCTAGACAGACAAGAATGAACTTCACACGGGCATTGTCGAGTGTAGCCTACGTGTAAAGTGATTAGAGGAGAGGGAAGAAAGGAGCTTCAGAACGCGCTGTTAAAATGCCGGAGGAAAAGGAGGAAAGAAAGGAGGAAAGAAAGGAGGAAAGAAAGGGGGGAAGAAAATCCGACACAAACGAACATAGGCGACGAGGCAGCGACGTTCTAGAAATAAACGACAAACGAGGTACCTGTTTTAAAACGACACCTGCTTAAACGATGGCGCGAAGGTACACGCTATAAGTCGGACAATCTGTGTATTTATTTCAGGGCATTAACGTGTCGGGGTAGGACTGTACGTGTACGTGTACGTGTACGTGCGTGTGGAGTCACGTCAGGCTAAACTGACCAGAACGCCAGTACCACGCGTGATACGGGGCGACCAAACTCAGCCAATAACGTGCCAGTAAGGCCGAGGAAGACGCAGACTTCACCTTCCTCCTCTTCCTCGGCTTCCTCGGAGTTTCTGGTCGAGCCTCGGCCTTACAGGTCAGAATTCGTACCAAAGTCCGTCGTTAGTAGGTGACTTTGTTTTGTGAATTGATTATGAATATATATATATTCTAATAAACAATATTAGTTGTACAAATTGTACAAATTAAAATATGTATTTTTTTATTATTATTAAATAAGACATCTGTTGTGATTTGTGGGTTATGGAAACGTGCACATCAAAATAATAATAAAAATATTTATGAACTTAAGTCAGCGTACCCGATGATGTTAATTATAAAAACACACACACACACACACACACACACACACACACACACACACACACACACACACACACACACACATGTATATACATACCAACAAAAAGCCTGAGATTCCATGACTGTGTCTCATGGTCTGTGAAGAACATACGACATGTCCACACCGGCCCCACCACTATATCAAAAATATGATCATTTCATAAGGGTTCAAAAACATGATTCCTCCCCTCTCCACGATATTCTGGAAATATCTCTATTATATGAATGCTTAATTTAAGGCCAGGTCTGTTATCTAATCAGGGTTTTTTGGACAACTTTTTTGGACAATTACGCGTGTAATTGTGACCGTTTTGTACGCGTTGTCTGTTGAATCCGTGTTTTGTTCTGGGCTGGGTGGTTCTGGGCTGTGCAGACGCGCACCTAGTTTAATCTCGAGTAATGTTGCGTGCAAGTGCACCACCATAAAATACCCCCATCCCTGCTCCCGTCTCTCCCCGAGCTCACGGCCGAATATAAAAGCCCAGTCGAGGTTTTATCAACGGAGCAGCGCCCTTTCTCGCATGCAAACAGCGGCTTTAAAGCTCCTTTCCTGCGGTCTAGTTAAGGGGGGCGTTCATGGCTCTGCGGTTACGCGAAAGCGCCCCACGTGACCGAATTCTGCGTCCCAGTTTATTAAGAGGAGACGGGATCATGTGGAAATGTCTTCCCCATATTCCCCACCGTCGGAACGGGACGATGGGCACAACCGGGAGGAATCGGTGCCTGATGTTGAAAACTTTTTCCATTTGACTATAAAATGTCTAGAATTGAGGGCTGAGCGCTTAGATCGAGGCTGTTCAAAGGCACACATGTGTGCAAGGAATTAAAAAAAAATCATTTCTGTATATATACATATAGATACATATAATAGTAGTATTTTGGGACGTTTATAATTAAGGATTTGTTCTCTACTGTTAAAATATAGGTACTTAGATTAACATAATTATGTGCGTTTACATGCATATACTTCCATAAAGTTTGTTCTGGTTGCCGGTTCTTCATGTCTTCTCGCATTTATAGTGAATTCTGGAAAACGTTTAGCTTCATTAACGAGCGTTAAATCGCTTTTTTTTTTTAAAATATATATATCACGAATATTTAAGCATTCGCGTCAGCAGAACGTTGCAGTTATGTCCATCCGAAATAATGAACTCCATTAATTTTTCAACAATAGTCAAATTAGCAGACTGTCATGTGACAGTCACGGTTCTCGTCCACTGGTTCTATTTAGTTTATGTCACATGTGCAAGTTTTGGATTTTGCACATGTGGCCTATTCCATAATTCCAAAATAAACTAGAAAAAAAAAAGTATCTGGATATCATTCCGTGAGAATTGCGTTGACTGCATTTCTGTACCTACATGTAGTCAATAAATGTGGACAAGACATCGTGTTCGTCGTTTCGAAACAACAGACCGCATAATAGCAAAGTTCTCCGTTTATTAGACGGTGTAGATGTATGTTGACTGGAGCTCAGCTGAATTTCCATATTAAATGTGTTTCAGTGGGAAGACGTGGAAAATGTTTTTTTTTTTTTTTTCCGAGTGGTGGTCAGGCTCAGCTCCCCTTCAGTCCACAGAAGTCCAAGTTCAAGTTAAAGCGGCGCGTCTGAAGACAAAAAAAAAAAAAAAAAAAACGCCGACAGCTCCTTCCAATTAGGTCTCCCATCCCCCGCCACACATCCTGTCCTCATCCATCCTGGGTGGGGGGAGCGGGCAAATTAAACCCCCTCGCTGGGGAGAGGAAAGTTGGTTCATCTGTCCCCAGAAAAACTGTCCCCACAAATAAACCAGGCGTGTCCGCGCGATTACACGACGGAACATCGAAAACCCCGACATTAAACTCCCAAGGTTATTTAATTTCAGTTCTTATTACTAATATACCACATGAAACATGTTTCATCTATGTATAAATAAATAAAAATACAGCAGCATCGTTTCGATTTAAATGTGACTCTTTTTTTCCCCACTTGACGCTCACTAATCTACTGTTCGTATTTGAATGGTGTCGCCCCTTCATTAGTAAAAAATGTCACAACAAACAACTAAAACGAGTTTATACCCTCTGCAAAACATAAAAATAACAATAACGACAATAACAACAATAACGACAATAACAACAACAACAATAATAACGTTTTGTCTTGGGGCAGGAGGAAAGCTGGTGGGAGTGGGGGTCCACAGCAGTGGTCCTCGCAGCTCCCCGAGCATCTAATCAGCGGCTCCTCACGGTGAAGAAGATGTGCTGGAGTTCCACAGGTTTCATCATGGAGTAACAATGGCTGCCACGGAGCCAGAGAAGCAGCTCTGATCGTGAACGTCCGTGGTACAAAACCAAAAACACCAAATAAAAAAAATGATTTATATACATTTATGTTTGCGTCCATGTCTACAGTAAAGACGCCTTTTTACCTTTTCTTATGTTTGGAGATGAAGCAAAACGCCATCTTCTTCGGTTTTAAGTGGCGGACTGGCCCAGAGCTTCGCTTCCAGCCTGCAGATGGAAGCTTGTTAAAGTTTTAAAAGTGGGGTCCGCTCAGGGGAGCGGGGCTCGGAACTCGGTGTCTGGCTGCGGCAGCAGGAGCGAGATCCTTCGGCAGTCGTGGGGATGTTTTGCAGGATTTGGTTCCATGCCTCCTCTTCCTCCCGGCACGTTGGCGTGGAAGGCCAGAAAGAGCCCAGCCTGGAAGATCACAGCGCATCACGTTACCAGTTCGCTCTCAGCGTCGATTTGAACAGAATAATAAACGTTATGAGCGTAACACCAGGAGATTCTGAAACGACGTTTTATTGTGTCGCGTAAAGCCGGAGTCCCAACGCCTTCCAAGACGCAGGAGAAAAAAAATAAAACCTACAGCACGAAGGGTCTCCTGATGCCCCAGTCCTCGCAACCCTCGTTTGCGCAGAGCATTGTGCGTCACACAAAGCGCGTTTCCAAAAGGTTCCAAAGGTTCCACAGCTCGTGCAGAAAATAATATCTCCACGCAGAATATAACGCGCGTCAGAGAAAAACACCTGCAGCTACAGCTTCGGCCGACGAAGAGCCGTGATTGAACCGTGAGCCTCCCGAGCTTTCAAGCAAATTTCGACTTGGCTACCGGCAAATAAATATTATTTTGACGCCCCGTTTGTCTCACAAATATCCACCGAGTCTCATCCCAGAACCCCAAACGACTCCATCCTGCGGGAATACCGAAGCAGCGGCGGCGGCGGATGGGGACCAACCTTCACACACAGACGCTCCCAACACCAGAAGCACCGGGAAGCCAGCGTGGGGTAAATCGTGCAAATTCGTATTTTAGAAAAATCATTTTTATTCATTTTATGTATTGTTATCATTACTGTTATTTATTTATTTTTTTTGCGTGAAAACGCGCGGGTCTCCGGCGACCGCAGGCTTTCCTTTATCCGTCCAGACGCCGGACTCAATATTCAAATGAGAGTTTCTAGGGATCAAAGTTCAAGTTCAAGACTGTCCCGCTCCCAGACAGACAGCGCGCGCTCTCAGGAACCAAAGCGTCGGAGGAAAAAGAAACGAAAGAACCCCACATGTAAGCTTTTTTTTTTTTTTTTTAAAGTACCACTGAACAACATGCTGATATTTGTCAAGTGATCTGTGTCTGTATTTTATCGCTTCAGGGTAGATGATTTAGTGTGAGTGTAATGTTTTACTGCATAAACCGAAAACCCTGCGCAGAGCAGTTCGATTACCCTTCTTTAACGAAACAAGAGGGTTGGTTTGTAATATTAATTGTAAATTGAAAGAGCGATTAAGGACTGAAATTAACGCATGCCGTGAAACTCATTTTTGAGATTTCATCCACTTCAAAAATGTTAAGAAAAATGTTAGTTTGTTGGACAAAATAGAAGCAAAATAGGACAATTAAAACTGTAAAGATGTTTAGTTTAATAAAGCGTAACTATTACAAATTGACCTGAAACATTTAGGTGGGGTGGCGACAATTATTTTGAGAACCAAATCAAGACCGCGGTAGATTCCCGGTAAAAAGTCGCAAAAACGTTCACGATTTTAATCAAGTCCAGGATTTAATCTAGCTCCAGATTAATCACATTGTTCTGGAATGAAATGAAATCATTAGCTAAATGTCTCCTAACCGGACTGGAGTGGAGTGGACTGTACACGGATGAAGCAGGGCAGGTGAATATGATGTGAATGTGAGGGTCTTCATATGATTCAATTATCATTTCACGTCAATTGCACGTCCACGTGCACGAGAAAGATGATGGCATTAAATTTGTCGGTCTTCATATTCAAGTAAATTTGGCACTAAGAAACGAAATGCACTTAAAAATTTAAATCAATGATGAACATTTCGATCCATTTAAAACATGTCAGAAGCGGATCTCGTTTTTTTATACCCGGGTAAAGATCGGACTCGAATTCTATCACCTTGTTCATCTTTTGCTTGGGGTCGGTCGGTGTAAAATTAAGACAGAGGGAATTATGACCATTATCTTTTATCTTTAATATTATTGCGCAGCAGATGAGCGCGCACAAACAACGAACCAGTTATTTGTTGCCAATATTGTAAAACAAATAAGAAAAAAAGGAAACGGCTAAAACTGAGTCCCTGTAGACCGGCACATCCGGGTCTCTGACGATGCAAACAGTCAACAAACGAACAATCAACCAAACGAACCATCAGTAAAAAAGCCCTTCAAGCTTATCGCTGCTGCTGATTTCTTCTGGCCTTTCGTCACTTCTACTTTTCCGACGAATAGACGCGTTTCGAGAAATTCATGTCCAATCAGACAATGTTTGATTTTTTTTTTAATTCAACTCATCGTTTCGAGCGTGACCCAAACAGGCCCGTTTCCTGGCGAGAAGAGGGTGCTCCTGCACCCCACCTGACCCAGCAGCACGAATGATGCGTCCAGATGAAATCATCTGAACGCGATGCTGCAACATTCGTTACGTGTGTTTCACTTGCGTTTCATTTGTTCGGCTGCCAAGAGTGATGACGGATAAATATTACCCGCACGGACGGCTGGACTTGCGCAGGCGCGGACAGGAAGCCCCCGTCTCGCCGCCAGGTTCGCTTTGATGCTGAAAACTGGGCGCTCCGCTTCGTGGGCGTGGCCCCCGTTGCAGCCAAATGTTGTTTTTCAGCCAAAACCACAGAAGTGACATTTCGCACTCATATCTAGGGCCGAAAAGGCTGCAGGACAAAACTGCGCACGGGTTTTACAGCCCAACCTCTAATCCCGCCACCGCACACCCCGACATAAAGGAGGCTTTTTCCTGCCTGCCCCTCAGCGTCCACAGCGCAGCACTCTGTGCAGAGTGTAACATTGCAGCTGGTATCCTGCATGAATCGACTAATAATGTTTGCATGCAGAGCCAGTTCAAGAACAAATCCATAAATGCATTCTCACATTCACATTTCCAGGTGAAAGGTTAAGAAAAAGTGGACTGGTCACAGTCTCAGCGCTCGCGTGTGAAAAAATGTTAAAATGATGTCAAGTTTAATGGGTTTATTGTGGAAAATGGTGGCGACTGGACAGAACTGACCTGGACAGACATGTTGCCATAGGACTTCATTCTACTCGTAGCCATCTCAAGAGAAGTCATGAGACGATTTAATGGAGTGTGGCAAATCTCGAGCTCAGACGCAGTTTTATAACGGAGGCTACAAGGATATGTTCAAGTTAGCTCCGCAAATCTTTACATCTTTTCAGAAAGTAAATGTGAAAAATCGACTTGTTTGGTGCGCTTTATGTGCATGATTGGCACCCAACTTACACCACATTTATTATTCATTTGCGCCACTGTTGTTGTGTGTCAAATGGAGTCAGTTCCATTTGTCATGCCTGAGCATTCTTTAAAAAAATTTAAAATGTTAAATGTTGGTCCGAGACACTCATAGTAAAATCGAGTGAATGTGACCAAGGATGATTTTTTTCAACATTTAAAAATCCAGTGTATTTCGGAAAGTTGATTATATTATATATTATATATATATATATACACACAATCTTTAAAAGATTTCTCACATGCCGGGTCGACCAATAAAACTAACATTAAATATTAATGTAGAGTAATGTTTTATACTGGCTGTGATTATGAGCTCAAGTAAAAATATTAAAAAGTTGTATTTCTTAAATGCATAAGGCTCTTAAATGTTTATGAACTTCGTAAAAAAACACACACATTAAAAGCAATTTTTCTTTTTTGCACCTTAAATCTGTTGTAGTTTTCCCATGTTTATTCCCATTTTGTGACTGGGATATGTGAAAAATACACCTTTCTGCTGGTAAAGTGATTGTAGCTGATGAATATGGACACACGACCGACTCGCTCAGCAATTGCTGCCTAATTTGCCAGAGTCGGGGATAAAAACAACTCCTCCAAATCCACTGTTGCTGAATTCCGCCCCATGCTCTGCATCATCAAGTCATTCTTCATCACAACTCCTTGTAAAAGCTTTCTTTCCAGCCATCCCTCTCTCTGGACCATGCCCTGTTCCTAGCAGCGACAGTGAGATCATTTTA
This sequence comes from Denticeps clupeoides, assembly GCF_900700375.1. Classification (NCBI taxonomy): domain Eukaryota; kingdom Metazoa; phylum Chordata; class Actinopteri; order Clupeiformes; family Denticipitidae; genus Denticeps; species Denticeps clupeoides. The sequence continues at coordinate 11,370,450 of NC_041718.1, forward strand.
TTACAAGTGGTTAAGCTTTTGCTTTAAAACACATGTATGATACATAATAATAATGAGACGGAAATTAATCAGCCTATCGTAATTGAGCATCCTTAGGCAGGAACGGCATCTAGACCCCGAAGATGATCTGATAAGACACTGGTTCATTGTTCTGAATTGGTCTTGTCATTTGACAACTAAATAAAATGTATTTATTACATTATTTCATTTCTTTGTATGTATTAGCTGTGTCATTTATATATATTTTATAACCATTTTCCATTTTGTTTGTTGAGTGGGTTTGGGTCTCAAAATAATGATTAAAAACCTTTGACCTTTCGGGCAAGCTGGCATTATTCTATACAGTCATTTCAGCGATGTCGCTGGCGTCACAGTCCCCTGTGTCCCCAGCAACACGTATTCCTCAGCGGCGGACTTTACTGCATACACTCCTTCTTTGTCTCTCTATTCTCTTGACATTGTCATCGGAACACAGTGGCAATGAGCCACTGGCCACCAGTCAGGACATTACGGCCGCCTGCCGAATATTCGGTAGGTCCCGTCCTTACCACCGAAACAGCTCTGATCTCCGGAGGCATGAACTCTGCCAGACCCGGGAAGGCCTCCTGCAGTATCTGCTGCTAAGCCGCCGGTGGCAGATCCTTTAAGTCCTGTCGGCTCTGAGGATCAGCACGTCCCGCAGATGCTAGATGGAGACTGTGAGAACTTGGAGACCAAGTTAACACCTCCAACAGTTCCTGAAGCATTGTTCTGCAGCGTGGCAGGACACATTATGAGGGTGTTTCCATGTGAAGGCGTACCTCAGGGTCGATGCATCGCACCAGAACCCTCAAGAAATAATACTCACACACAAAGGCAGGTCGTTCTCAATGCAAAATTATGTGTAAGAGTTGAAATACGTACACGGTTGATTATCCTGCTACTCATATTTCCCCTTTCGACCTGTTCAATATATAATGCCACCACCTCCCGATAGGAGCTAAAACGTTAGATGTTCGAATTCGGATCGGATGTGGGCATGCCTCGCCAATCACACTGCGTTCCATGGGACTGTGAGGTAACAAAGAAGACGAGACAACCACACTGCTTTTAACTGGTATAAAAATGGAGCTGGTCGCGCCCGACACGTCGCAAGCGGGCCGACTGCAGTGTTGCCAGATAAACGGCAAATTCAGCACCAAAATGGTCAGAAGACGCCGACAAAACTGCTTAAACGACCTGTTTAACTGGCGCGACAGGTCAGTGTTGGATTGTAAAACCAGTCGCTCAGTATTAATCGCCGACGCGCATTTTCCCCGAGAATAACAGGAAAGCCGAATCTGGCAGCACTGGGCGACAATCGCTTCCAGAACGATGGACCAGTTTAAAATAATTTAGCTTTTAGTTTTTGTTTTTTTTTAGTTAATTTTATTCCCAAATTGCAGCAGCAAACCAGTTCATTTCAACAAAAACAACGCACACGACTGCAGAGTCGAAAACGGGGGGATTTGGCGCCTGAAAGGCAACAATTAACGAGCGAGAGAGAAAAAGTCAGATAATCAAGACGCTGCAGAGAAACAGAACACTAACTGAGCAAAGAGCTGGAGATCAGTAGACTGACTGTCAGTAGAAGGTTAAGTGGGGCATTACGACAAAATAATAATTTGCTATATGTTTTACGTTGAAACTAGCGAGAGAACAATTTGCCTGAAAATGGGAGTTTTATCTAATGCGAATGCCTTTTGATCGGTGTGCTCCTGTGCACACTGTAGTTTATAATGTACTGGTGGACCAGTACATTATAATAATAATAATGTCTGGTGGACCGTTCCACATCGCATATAAATGTAAACATTTACATACATTTTTTCAGACATTATAAGACATATAAAAGCATAAACACGTATATTTAACTGAATAGCTGCAAATTAAAAAAAAGTTTGCAAGGTCACACAGAATTTGTGTTAACAGTTGTGATCTCAGCATCGTGAAATCCGAGAGGAACTTACTACACTACCAAAAATCTTTTGCTCATACAAGCGACGGAACAATTGCTTCATTTTTGCTTTACCACCGCCTCTCTGCATGTTCAAAGGCGTGGCCGTGCACTCCTCATGGCAGCCACCACCACACACTTGACCTTTGTCCATGTGTATAAAATTTCAATCCCTGCTGAAGCAAATACAAGTCACTGAAAAAAATAGCTATATGTGAATGTATTGTTTAGGTCAGATGTTACAAAACGCATGAGCAGGATTTGGTACAGCAGTGTCCTAAGCAATCTAAAAAGTAAAAAAAAAAGTAAAAAGTTCTCCTTTAACTTAGCACCTTTAAAACAGGATTTGCTCTCAGGGATAATCCAGGAAGCTGGACTCTGGAAAAATATTCAGAATGATAGCAGAATCTATTTGGCCATCAGTGTCATCCTGCTTGGTGAAATAGGCCCAGCAGGAATGAATTTTTCAGGATGGCACATCACTGTGCATCAGTGCACTGATTCCTCGATCGCTAAACGATCCACTTTTGTACTTATGTTTTGTGGTTTTATCACTTCTGCTTGAGTTTATTAAGCAACAAAACGTGCCAGTGACCTAGCATGCAACACACCATCTTGCTTTGCTTTCAGATTTTAATTTTGTACTTAACACACATTGAGTCTGTGTGAGAGGGCAAGAATTTTTATAAGCTGATAAGATGGAATTTTACAGAATTGACTGGTGTGTGTCTCCTTGAGTCTGTGCATTTGAAAAATATCTAGGCCAAAGATATATGCTACGAAAAAGTTGAACTATCCATCCAGCTAGTTTTCCACTACACTTTTAAAACTACAATTTTACCACTAACCAGAAATTTACAGACAATCAGTCATTAACAATGAGAAACATTTTTTTGTTGTCCGTCCATCTGTCTGTCCACCCTGTTCCCATCAACACATTTTGACAGCCTCTCCTCAAATCAATTAAAATTAAATTAACTGTTTAGAATTTAATTTTGTTGGATTTTTTTTTTGTTGTCTGATGGTTGTATGCGGTGCCGGGGAATGTGTTTAATTATTCTGCAAAATGTTCAGTAAAAGTTAAAAAAAAAATGTTAAGAATTACATCTATTAATATTCACTGAAGTGTTCTTTTATGAGTTATCAAAAACACATGAATAAAACTGGTGAAAATGTATGCAGGCTTTGGATTTTTAAATAAATAAATATGTTTTATACAACAAAACATCAGAAATGCTTGACTAAGGAGCAATTGAATGAATGTGAAAAAACTACCTTCTGCCTTAATCACGGCTGGTTTTCATATTCACTGAACATTTTTTAGGACTAAGTGATGTGTTATTAAAACATATTATTCAAATAAAGGCTATATTGTAAAGTTAATTTTTTTGTATGATTTATCTGTTTGTAAATATCTGAGGATTGGTCCAAACATCTGGCCAACAATGTACATATTTTATATATTTACACCAACAGTACCATACACCAACATGTTCACCGACAGGACTGTACACCAACAGTGGCAAACAGTGACATAATTATAGGTTTATGATAAAACTGTAACTAACAAAAAACAATGTTCTCTTCGCCAAATAAAGGTCAACTGGGATTATCTATACTCGGTACTTTTGAATTACGGTGCAGTTGGTTTACGATGCATTTGGTGTACGGTACTGTTGGTGTATGGTGCTGTTGGTGTACAGTACTGTTGGTGTATGGTGCTGTTGCCATACAGTGCTGTTGGTGTATACCACTATTGGTGTTTGACACTGTACATCGTACATTGTAAATCAACAGTGGCATACACCAATAGTGATATATACCAACAGCACCATACACCAACAGTACTGTACACCAACAGTATCATACATCAAAAGTGGCATACACCAATAGTGGTATACACCAACGCCACTGTTAATGTACGGTTCTGTTGGCCTATGGTACTTTTGGTGTATGGTGCTGTTGATATATGACACTGTTAATATTCGGTCCTGTTGGTCTATGGTACTGTTGGTGTATGGTGCTGTTGGTGTATGGTACTGTTAATGTATGGTCTTGTAGGTCTATGGTACTGTTGGTGTATACCACTTTTGGTGTATGACACTGTTGGTGTAAGGGACTGTTGGTGTAGCTGCTGTGTATGGTGCTATTGGTGTATGCTGCTGTTGGTGTATGGTATTGTTAATGTAGGTCATGTTGGTCTATGTTAGTGTTGGTGTATGGTACTGTTAATGTACGGTCCTGTTGGTTTATGGTAGTGTTGGTGTATACCACTATTATATACTAATATATGACACTGTTGGTATATGGTGCTGTTGGTAAAGAAAGAAAGTGAAGTGATTGTCACATGTGATGCACAGCAGCACAGCACACGGTGCACACAGTGAAATATGTCCTCTGCATTTAACCCATCACCCTGAGTGAGCAGTGGGCAGCCATGCCAGGCGCCCAGGGAGCAGTGTGTGGGGACGGTGCGTTGCTCAGTGGCACCTCAGGATTCAAACCGGCAACCTCCTGATAACAGGGCCGCTTCCTTTACCGCAAGGCCACCACTGCCCCACAACAGCAGAGCTGCATTGGCCGGGAATTGGTGTACAGGGCTGTTGGTGTATACCACTATTGGTGTATGACACTGTTGGTGTAAGGTAATGTTGGTGTAGCTGCTGTGTATGGTGCTATTGGTGTACACCACTGTTGACATATGGCACTGTTGGAGTATGGTGCTGTTGTAGTAGGCCACTGTTGATGTACTGTGCTGTTACGGTGCTGTTGGTGTATGCCACTGCTAATGTTAGGTGCTGTTGTAGAAGGCCGCTGTTGGTGTACAATGTTTTTGGTGTACGGGGCTGTTGGTGTATGCCACGGCTAATGTTAGGTGCTGTTATAGAACGCCGCTGTTGGTGCAGTTGGTGTATGGCAATGTTGATCTATGTTCCTGTAGGTGTATGGTGCTGTTGGTGTACGGTACTCTTTGTGTACGGTGCTGTTGGTGAACGGTACTGTTGGTGTACACCACAATGTATGTGACAAATGTATGTGGGCTCGGCTCAAGATGATTGTTTAATTCTTAGAGCCAGTGTGTAGTGTGTTTGGCTCACAAGGTAGAACATAACGGAAAGGAGACAGATGCACAATAGCCAAGGTCGTGCGATTACAAGACACCTTGAATGTATGTGACAAATAAAATTTGAAATTTGAATTTGAATTGGCGTACGCCACTGTTAATGTACAGTCCTTTTGGTCTATGTTACTGTTGGTGTATGGCGCTGTTGTTGTATGCCACTGATTATTTTAGGTTCTGTTGTTGTACAGTGTTGTTGGTGTACGGTGCATTTGGTGTACGGTTTCATTGGTGTACAGTGCTTTTGGTGTGCAATGCTGTTGGTGTCTAGTGCTGTTTCAGTACGCCACACAAAAAGCACCATGTGGGGAAAGAGGCCACCTCAGGATTCAGTGTCATTGGAAAAGGGTCAGTACATGTATGTCACTGTTGATGTACGGTGCTGTTGGTGTACACCGCTTGGGTGTGTGGTGCTGTTGGCATAAGCCGCTGTGGGTGTGTGGTGCAGCCTCAATCCAGCCAGAAAGAGGAAAGGCTTGCAGCAACAATGGGACAAACCACAATGACAAGCGAGCAACAAACAACAAGGTGGCCGGACCTTTATCTGGGGTGCTGACTCTGGCCTCGTCTAATTCTGGGTGGCCATCCCCAGGGGTGGCCGTGCGCCCCCTGCAGGCGTGGCAGTGGCACAGGAACCGTGAAGATTGCAGGCAGAGGTGCTCTTGAGAAGCTATATAAAGCAAGCCTGGTTGGGCATCATAGGCTGGGTTAGGCATGCAAAACTGCAACTCAAACCCAATCTGATAATTCGTCGTGTCAAACCCCAGCCATCAATCTCAGCCGTGGGCTCAAGATGATTGTTTAAGTTTTAGAGCCAGTGTTTAGTGTGTTTGGCTCACAAGGTAGAGAATAACGGAAAGGAGACAGACGCACAATAGCCAAGGTCGTGCGATTACAAGACACCTTGAACTCTGAATAAACATTTTACTTTGGACTCTGAGGAACAAGTAAATCATTCAGCTTTACTGTTGTCTGTCACGTTGGTGCAGTGGTGGCCTAGCGGTTAAGGAAGCGGCCCCGTAATCAGAAGGTTGCTGGTTCAAATCCTGATCCTTGTAGTGAATTGATTGGAAAAAGAATAGTTTCAATCATGGAAATATCTTCAAGCAGATGATTGGATGCAGACAGAAGAGAATAAGAGAAGGTGAAAAAACGAACACTGAATCTACTGCCAATAAGTATGGAAGTGGAAATGCGAAAAGTCCATAATTTTTTTGGAAAGCATGAAAAAAATCATGGATATTTGCTTCCACCAACTGGAAACAAACAAGTTTTCATTTGCCGTTTTTCGGCATGACAACGATCTTGCTCACGCTGTGAAGACCACCAAGAAGTGGCGTGAGAACAAATCCATTGGACCCATGGTTTGGCCTGGTCCAGATTTTAACCTTATTTGGTCTTACGTTACACACAAAGAAACAGGAAATAATTGTCTAGCCGTAAACACTGACTCTTTTTCCTGTAAAATGCTCTCTGTTTGCCCACAAAACTTAAACATATGAAGAATTCTTGACCAATTATTCGATGAAAGCTGAATGCTTCACAATGGTGGGCTTGGTCCAATTTTTCCAAAGAGGGAATCTGAACATTTATTGTCCATATGATGCGCTGCAACACAACAAACCAGGATTCAGAAAGTATTGTTAAACAGCATAGTTTTTTTTTACCTACACCAGAGTGCAAACAGAATACACTCTTCTTCACACCAGAGTGTTAATGCTATTATGATGCTTATACCCTCAGTCAGACATTTATATTTTTTATCATTAAAAGACATCTTCATTAAATAGCGTGTTTATTTATTAGTATGTGTGACATGGAAGTAAAATTCATCCTGTTGCCAGAGACAATCACTACATAAAAATTGAGAGTGAAGGAGTTTATAGCTGATTCAGGTGTGCCTACATTCATTTTTTTCTGGCAGTAAGAGAGTGTCAATCAGACTTGACCCAATGAAATTTTTAAAAATGTGACACATGGTTGACATTTTTGGGTACCTAAAAAATTGAAGGTGTCCAGACTGAAATATCCAACATTTACTTCCATTTAATTTAGTGTCAGGGTGTTCTACAAAAAAGACGAGACAATCTCCCCATCACTCCCTTGACTAACAATCTCTCCCACAATTGTTTTAAAGATGCATTATAGTTTTAATCTTGAGAATTAATTGCAATCAATCAGGACTCATTCATTGGGCAATTTTTAATGAATCATTTGAATCAATCAACTGCAATACATTTTTAAGTAAGTTCTTCGTGAACACCACTATGAACAATCTGCATAAATGCTGTGGTGGAGCCTGTGGTTGGGGTCTGATGTAAAGTGGGTCCTGTTAACAGGTCGCTCCTTTGATTCTACTGATGAATTGGCCCATGTTATATAGCACCCACAGGGATTCCTCAGATAATCAATAAATGCAGATATTTTCTCCTTGGCTCTGTTCCCAAATAGTGGTGCATGTGCCAGCGGTCTGCAGACTGCCAGCTGTCACAGAGATTGACGAGTCCAGCTGGAAGGAGAAAAAGCAGCAGAAATAAGGAATGGGGTCTTAAACTGACGAGGAAAAAAATGGAAGAAAATAAGGGTGATGGAGGATCTGGTGGAGACCCAAGAGGGAAAATAAATAAGGAATGGACTTGAGCAGCCAAGAACAGAAAAAGGGGAAAGAATGAAGGAAAGGAAAAGAACACGAGCGAGCAAGACTCCTGATTAATTTCCATGCATTTTTGAGAAATGTTTACATCGTAATGGGATTACTGGCATTTGTCATGTGCATGGTTGCAAATGTAAGAGGGTAGAGGGAAGGCCATTGTACCAATGCCTGTGTGTGAGAGTGTGTGTGCAATAGGAAGGCGTCTGTGGTTAGTGGAGGCAGACGGAAAATCAGACAGTGTAAGAAAAGGCCTGACACAGTAGTGTAGAGATAAAAAAGAAATCATAGAAAGACTCCAAGGAGCACAAAGCAGGAGGTCGAGTCTGGGTCCGAGGGAGACAGTCCAGTTAGGATCGGGGGGAAAGTGAATGGGAGCGATAGATGGCGAGAGAGACAGGGGAAGAGACACATGGATGGCGGGAGACAGAGCGATGTGCAGAGGCTCTTTACAGACGTCGCCATGCGCAGTAAATCACTACAGATCCGTGGGGGACGGGAATAGTTTTGACTGGAAATCTCTCTCCTCGCCCGAGGGCAAGTAAAAGTCCTATGGCTTGAGTGTTAACCCCGAGTTAAATTTCACAAACATTCATTCTGCTTCATTCACTAAGCCAAAGTACTACATAGAGGCACTGCCATGTCGAGACGTCCAACATGCTTAATCCTTCCGAACAATCCATGATTTTTAGTGCGTTGCTCTGCAGCAGACCATTCGAAGGAAGTGGCGTTCAGACCCTCTCTGGATCTGTGTTTTCAGTGCGGCCCCAGGAGCGAGTGTTTGTGTTTGTGTGTGGGCCTCAGAGCGCCGCAATGCCATAAACGTGTCAATGACATATCACCACAACTGTGTGTGTGTGTGTGTGTGTGTGTGTGTGAGCATGCAGGTGTTCTTTTTACACAGGGGTCTAAAAAAGGAGGCTTTTACAACATGGTACAAAAAGAAAGAATGGGAGTGTCTAAGACAGACAGACAGAATATGGGGGAGGGGAAGAGAGGGACAGAGAGAGAAACATGCCCAAACCAAAGGGCTGAAATGTGCAGGTATCCAGACAAACACACAAAAAGCACAATCAAATGTAAATATAAATCTGAACTGTACGTCATTTTCATATGACTTATTTTCCACCTATAACAAAACATTCATTCATCCCAAGAACACATTTGTTCTAGAATGGACAAAAAAAGAGCAAAATGTTCCTGATTCATCAAGTTTCAGCAGAAATGTAAAACCCTGATTTATATATTTAGCTATTTACTGTCTCAGGAGGGTAGAAGACTCAGAGTACCTGTCAGCGCTACGTTCAGGATCTGTCTTCTCAATCTCCCCCCATCTGTCTTGCGTTAGGACCCGAGAAAGCCTGGCCCCCGTCTGGTGGGGCGGTTCTGAGTGCACCACTGCCCCCTAGCAGCAGCAAGGTGCACTGCAGCTGTCCAAACGCCCTGTCCCCACCCACCCCCATACCGAATTTCATGCACTGGGTCTAGAAAAAAGCCCCACCTGCATGCAGCACTCTTTGTCGAGGTGATGTAACATAGAGCTATAATGTAGCACGGGGCTATCATTATAATATTTAATTATACATTATATAATTATATATTTATGCGGTTGAATACATGCGGATGGTGATTTCCTTCTGTAATAAACTGCACTCGGATATACGGCATAGTGAGGGCTTTGTGGTACGTGAGAGGAAATTAGATTAAAGGAGACAGTGGTGAAAACAGAATATCAAAAGGATGTGCCTCTGATTATCCATCTAAAACACTCCACAGTACAGACTGGGTCTAATGCATTAATTTTTAGCCTGCAAAAAAAAAAAAAAAAAAAAGGAGTGCGCACCCATGCACACAAACCTGCATGGTTTTCGCAGGCCATGCATTGTAGCTTATATGCCTTCTGTAATTTTTGCAATCTCATGCGTTTTTGCATAGGCATTTATAAGTCTCGCACACACACGCACGCAGAAGCTTCATTTACCCCTCCCCTGCCCCCACCTCGCCTCGCCACTCAGCTGCCTACGTAAAATGCCTGAGCAACAGCCTGTGGCACAAAGCAACCATTTTATGATGTAGCTGTCTGACTGTGAGCCTGTGGCTTTCCTAAGCCTCCAGGCCTTCAGAAACGGCTGGGTCCTTCCTAACCTCCACACAGCCCGTCCCTTCACACAGACTTTATGTGCATCCGCAACCAGAGGGGAAAGTGAAGGCTGTGGTGGGCGCATGAGCCTCGCTGTCGTGCAATTAAATGAAAACAGAACACTGCAGTTAAACTTTTACCATCACATTTCTTTTTACCTCCTTTTATGAAATAAAACCGAATGACAATACAGAACGCTTGTTAACTGCCATCAAAAGAAATAAATGATTTTATGAGATAATACATATGATTTAAATTTAACGTGTATATCCAATGTAATGTAAATCATGCAGGATAATTATTTACGGTTTATTTTATTACGCACAATGGACTATAATGAATGTGCAAATACTTTAGAATGATGCTTAATATATTTATATCATCAATGTTTCAATGATATTTAGTGATAAATATCACTAGGGCTAAAATGTGTCCTGTGTTTTTTTTTGTTGGTAAAATTAGACTAATATATGCGTACACACACAAACACATACTGCTTGTATTTGGGAGAACAAAGGCATGGTTATTCATAGCAAAACAGACCACTGTATTTGTATTCTACTATAAACACTTTCTTTTCTGACTCCATCAGATAGAACAGGAAGATATCAGATACTTAAATGAATGAATAAAGGATCAGACCCTATTCCAGTTGGAAACATTAGTGCCACTGTCTGTAGAATTTTCCAGGCTGCTTCAGCATTTCCTCTTGGGTGCTCAAAAACAAACTGGTGTGCAGGGGTCTGTGAGTCAAATCTCTGCTTGTTTTCTGCCAGACAGTTGATGGTATATAATATAACATAATATGTTTGTACTTCATTAATATTACATGTATTATTAATATTATAAGTGTCAAAAATCACTTGAAATAAAAAGTTAATTTGTATTTGATTGTGTATTTCCTAAGAGGGTCCAGACCAGAAATAATACGTAAACTCAGACAGTTTATTAGAAACCCTGCAGTGTTAAACATCTTACTAATTCCAGCTGAATAATTCTGCTTGGTGAACCACCTTCAGTGTTGATAAAGAAAATACTGCCATGCCTGATGCTCCCAACACCCACATCCTGCATCCATGTAATCTGTGTTGCTGCTGTGTCGAGAAAGGTCACACACCAAAATAAAATCTTTTGTCATAAATGTTTTCCAGGGGTGCTGAAGAAAATGAAGGAATTCCACATCACAGGACAGAGCTGACATGCTTTGTATATATGCATATATCTATATTTCTGTATAGTGTAGGCTGTGTAGCTACTCTGTGAAAAAAGAAAATGCCAAAGGTTCGGGTTCTCAAAAGAGCACTAATACAACACGGAAAAGGCCCGAATAACCAAACAATGAAAAGTACCATCAACGGCCTGTAGGTGACAGCAGAGGACCCAGGACTGACAGAGACAAGAGACATGGGGACGCAGGGCTCTGCAGATGACACTGCGTCTGATTAAAAGCCACACACAGATGTTAGCTCTGGGAATTATGAACATGTGCTCATTTGATGTGGTTCCTTCCGACCTCATGACAACATGCAACATATCTATCTATCTATCTATCTATCTATCTATCTATCTATCTATCTATCTATCTATCTATCTATCTATCTATCTATCTATCTATCTATCTATCTATCTATCTATCTATCTATCTATCTATCTATCTATCTATCTATCTATCTATCATGCACAAAGATACACAGAAACTGAAAGGGTTTATATCACTTTGTTCAAATGATGCCTGGCATTTAGCCAGAGGTTGGACGGCATTTAAAATTAATTAAGCAGCATTGTACAATTAAGATGGGAAGTCGCAGGTCAGACAATGACCGCATCCATCACCCCGGCACAGATCTTGAGGCACAGAGACCGCCGCACTCTCCATTTTAACGATCTCCCCCCTGCCCTGCTTCTCACTCTCTCCACTCGTCCAGGGTCTTTACAGCAGCACTTTACCCAGAACTCCACAGTTTCAGCAACTTTTCCATTATCCTTTTATTGGGGACGGGAACAAAGGAAAACACTTGCAGCGCGAGCGCGGAATGACATCACAGAGGGATGATATCAGTGGAATTATTTGGGTGACGGATGATGGGGAAGAACTGCGACCATCACATCACATAACTGCAAGCGCAGTGGAGGTTTACACGCCATTACCTGTGATTAAGGTGTGAGTTATGATCAGACAACTTCTTTACGGTGTGCAAAACGTATGCCGCTGCAGAGCAGCCATTTACAGATGTTCATAACATGTTCCAACAGGCCATGTGCAGTTCATTCTTCCATTCACCTTTTCCCAAATGTCCTCCTTTTCCTCTGCATTCATCCATTTTTTTTGTTGCTTTGTGTTCCCTCTCATGCCCTCTCACTCTGGCATCACTGCTTCTCTGGTTTCTCCCTCTCGCTCCTTCGCTCCCTCCCTCCCTCCTCTCTGCGCCAGTCCATCATTAGGATTCTGGTGCCATGTGACTGCAGTACTTTGCAAATGGAGGGCTGGGCATAATTTCCCTAAAATGCTGTTTTTTTATCACCTATTTCCCCTTCATCAGAGCGGCGCAGTGAGATTGATGGCTGACGACCACTCTGACAGCCAGGCATTTTTACTGCCAGATTTACCGCCTATCTGCCGCGGAGCCCCTTTATGGCTGGTGCTCGCTAAAAATGCTTATTTCTCAGATAAGGGTTAAGGGAGAGGATAGGGGGAGAGAGAGAGCTAAGGAGAGAAAAGGAACTCGAGAGGCGAGCCAAGAGAGAAATAGTGCGCATCTGAGTGTGTGCAGAGGGGCTGGGCTGCAGGTTTCTTTGCAATTTCACCTCTTTTCCTCAAGATTTTTTACATCAGTTCCCTCCACATAACAAACAGCAGTTTCTCCTGATTCCATCACAACAGTGGAAAAACTTCCTTAAGCCCCCAGCTTTGGATAGGACCGTCTGTGCAAGGATACGAATTTTATGGGGCACCCCTTGGAAAAGAGAAAGAATGTGTGGTCCTTGTCCATTATGAACCTTACAGTCTGCCCTGGCAGTAAAACGGAGTGTTAATGTCTTCCAGAGAGAGGAGAAGAGAGGACTTTACTATTGACAGACGGATAAAGGCAAAGAGCATAGCACCCCTGCTCACATATTGTCATGTTACCCTTTATGGAGGCCAATGTGTGTTTGTGTGTGTGTGTGTGAGATGCAAATGTGAAAGACCGGTTTAAATATTTAGAAAGTATATTTATTTAAGAAAGTATATTTTCATGCATTAAATTCTGTGAAATTCTCCAAAGCAACGTAGAATGGGTCTGTAGTTGAAGAGTGCATTAGTGCATTATGAGTGCATTAGAATATTACTGTAAAACTAGCCAAATTGAACTGACAACAAAACTAGAATACATAAGACAACACATAAATGCAGATGACAGAACATATGTGTGGAGCCGCCTTTTAAAAAGATTCACAAAACCAGTCAGATCTTTGCAGAGCTGTTCACAGTTTAGGGACAAAGCAATGAGCCAGTGGGAATCAAGACATTTCAGATGTACAGGCAGCACCAAAACTGACTGCAGAAGACGGACACACACATGTAACTTTTACCATAACGAGAGAAAAATATCTATTTTGGTGCACATAGCTCTTCCTTTCACAAGCAGTTGTTGTACTGAGGTCTGGTGTAAATTATGCTTACAACACCATTATGCAGACAATAATGTGTAGAGGAAGAAAAACAAAAACCCTCAAAGATTTTTTTTTTTTCAAATTTTGAAGCAGAGAAAGTATCACAATACTCAGCCACTCTGATTTATTTCCTGTTCGCAAGCAAGACAGCAGCAATCAGTTTGATTTAACATTATAGTCAGAAAGTTAGAATTCTTCTTTAAATCAACAATTTACAACAATCATTCGGATTACATGTTGAAAAGGAGGATACTTGACATATTAACATTTAATTAATTGTTGTCTCAAAGTTCATTGTACATCAGACGTCAGGATAGTTTCATTACTTTGTCCCGAGTAATTTTAATGTAATCTGTTTTGGCTTTCTAGGTGTCCACTGCAGTACTATATAACAAATTTGAATTTATTATTTCACTAAATATAAACAAAAGAGCATGTTAATTCTTGAAAAGAAAAAAAAAATCCATTTTGCTCTGCAAGTGTACCAGCCCTGCTGAGCTTTTCATATCGTCTCCTTGTGTCACACTGTGCAGTTGCAGCGCTCAGTAATCCGTAATTATAAGAGGCAATAAGTCCCACTTCTCAGCTCGCGGCGGGGCGACAGAGAAAACGGGGGCAGCAGGGAAAGTTGGACGAACAGAGGAAAAGAAGGAGAGGGGAAAAAAAAAGAGGGGGAGCCTGGATTTTCAATCAGAGAGGAATCACTATCAGGGGAAAATGTGCAATCAAACAGCGATTCCGTGCTACCTGCTCCCTGCTATAAATCACTGGCACTGTGGGTAGCACAGGCGCTCTCATATCCAAGTCAAATGGGCCCGGCTCCCGCCACGTTCTCCAGACCTCTCCCCACGCCTCTCTTCATTAGAGGTTAAATTACCTCCTTCACTCCGTGCTTTTCTTTTTTTCCGCCGTGTGCCAACGCAGACTTTTGTTTCTAGTCCTCCGTCTGCGGTCACATGAATCAACGCCTCTTGTCTGAGACGGGAAAGCGGTGGCACGAGTAATGAGAGCTTTCGCTTTTTTTGCTCTCTCCCATTTCGCTTTTCATTTTCAAAGCACCCCTGAAGACTCGTTACTGGAGATGTATGAGGAGAGGCCAGGGCACATTCGGATTTTATTTAGGCCCTGCGAGGTCGTGACACTGGGACAGGTCAACAGCAAGGGTCAGATTATAAGAGGGAAGGTAGTGAGAGGGAGCAGTAAAAAGCTGAGGGGACGGAGGGCAGGAGATGAGACTTCTGCACGCAAACAGAGCCAAGATGCATCCCGGTCAGCGGAGGGTTAATGGGGTTCAGTCCAGATCCTGCAGCCAAACCCTGCTCTGATCCTGAGTTGCCACTGAAGCTGTGTCTTCTCAGAATATTTATTCTATTCTTCTGTACAAGAAATAACAGGCAAAATTATTTATTTCATTTTCCATGACTGCTTTGGCTCATTGTTGACAAAGTGACAGAGTAAGATCAACATTTTTCTTTTTCTCATTTCAATGAAAAGCACAACTGCGCACTAGAGAGAGGGATCACCTCATCACTCTGGAATGGGCCCGAATAGGATTACGGAGTGGGAAAAAACAGAAACAGTCTCATCTGTGCCCAGATCAGACCATCGTGGCCTTGTGCTGTTTGGTGATGGTGTTTCACATGGTGAAAAAAAATCTGGTGAGCTAAAGCCTGGAAGGGTGGGAAGAGGGAACTGCGCAAATAAACGGTACATTCCTACGTCATCCTTCATTACTGCCCATGTCTGCGCTCATATTGCAAAATGCACGCAAAATTCCATTTATATTCTGTATATGTGTATAGATATTATTTTCACATGTCTGAATCTTCAGATTGAATTTTGTGACATATAAATACATAACATAATACATTAAATATATAATCCTTTGTGACATATGTGTTTATGATATATAAACCTGCATTTGTTTCCGGTAATGCAGAAAATCAGACACTGATGTGGTTCCTGCTCATCCATTCCATAAAAAAACTCTTAATGCTGGTGGTCTTGAATAAGTGCCAGGTGCCATTTCTGGACATTTTACTTTGCATCGTAGAAACAGAAATGTAGATGAGTGTAACGAGGTGCCGCAGTTCACAGCCTGGGATCTTTGGCGTGGGGGTAAAATGCATTAATCCATTGGTTGAGGTCTGCAGGTGCAGACAGCCACGTCTGAGCGGTGCAGATGGGAGCTGCTGTGAGGCTGCACCTAACAGAATGCACACTGGCAGATGGCAAAACTAGCAGTGGACATGTAGAGCATTTCATCACCTAGCCTCAAACTGTTCTGGTTTCCACCCTGGTGGAGGTACTCACAACCTATACTAATTTCTGTTGTATGCCACAAGCACTGACAATATGTGTTGGAAAAAGAGTAAAACAGACGAGTGAAGGTTTCAGAAGGTCTCAGTAACACCATCATCAGCCTGGTCGCCATGTAGAAAACGGGGAAAATATCTAAAAACCAGCAGTGAAGTTCATCACACATTCTGGTGGCAGCCGAGAAGATCCAATTGGCATCCTTCGCTGTCTATTTATAACTCCGCCTCCATCGCTCCGTACTACTCCATACTCCTCTCTCCTTTTACAGCAAGAGGGGAAGACAAAATGGCTCCATCTGACACTCTTCCTGCTCCCCCACCGACTACCACTGAGCCATAAATCTCGCCTCATCCTCCCGGTGGTGGTGCTTCTGCCGGCTGCTAAAAATGTCAATACAAACACCATTATGCCACAATCGCAGGGGACAGGCCGAGGGAAGCTGACAGCAGCGACGCGGTCCTTATGGCATCAGAGAAGGTGTATTTCAACCGGAGATCGGGTCTCAGGCTGCGGTGTCACTTTAACACTGACTCCAGTGCCTGATCTCATTCTGTGATAGAACCAGAAGCACAAACAACTGATTCAAACTGATTCGACTGAGGCGGATAGATGAATGTTCACGCCACCATAATGTCGTGTAAAACTGGTGGAATTCAATTGCGTGTTCAAAAAAGCCACACATGCTACAAAAACGAAATAAAACTCTCCAGTACTATGGTCATTATTAAAACTGATAAAGGTTGAATCATAATGACAAATGATTTGGACCAATAATTAGTTTATTTATCTATTCTGTATTGTAAATGATCCATAATATTATGTAGTGAGGTGTAACCCAGCCACTGGGAATGCATGTGACAGTGTATTTAGCGTAGGATAAATGGTTGCATCAGGAAGGCCATCCGATGTAAAGCTTTTGCCAAATGAATTGTGCCGACATCCAGACTGGCTGGTCCAGTGTGGCGACGCCTAACGGGAACAGCCAAAGGAAGGAGGATTATACAGTAAGGTATGTCATGGTGTATTGTATTTTAATGCTAAAAGAAAGTGCACCAAGAAAAGGACTGTAAAAGTGCAAAACACAAAAAAAAAAATCATAATTAAACGAGGCAATTTGATTTCAGAAACACAGCTGACATCTGGTGATCTGAGGGTTGGGTTCTCACTCCCCTGTAAACATATGGAAACACTGTAGGACTGGAGCTCAGAGAACAATGATCTTTTTCTCAATGTGTAATACCAATAAAACCGAGGGCATTCTTCAAAAAAAAAAAAAAAAAAACTGCTTAGGTAAATCAATATTTAATCAAGATTTAACAAAGGGCTTTTGTCACAGAGCTGCCTGCAGCTTCGGTATGCGGCTCCGTGAATTGTTTATGCCAGACACGCACCACACACACAGACAACTGTATCATGAGTAATTATTTGGTCACAATACTGGCACAGACCCGCTTTCTGAATGTAGTAAGCTTTGGCGTGGCTTTCGGCACCTCAACGATGGAACAGGGTCCTAACATGAGTACATAAGGCCATGGCAGGACTCGAGAGCCCAGCCAGGCGAGCTTAGTCAACCCCCACCACAGAAATGACCTTTAACCTTTAGGAAAAGACTATGACTTAAGTTTACTGCTGTTTGCTTGCCGGGTGCGGCAAAGCCTCAGTCAGGGCAGAACAATCAAAGCTCAAATCTTAAGACCAACAGGGGAGTATTCCATAGCGATGCAGCGTGACTTGCCTTTTTATGTCTTCACATTCAACCAAATGGCTTCCAAGATGAACACACAGCAAAAAAAAAAAAAAAATTGCTTAGTGTTCATTAGAGGTAAACGGGCGATTTGGATGGTACGCAGCGTGGTGTGTGGTGTCCATGCGCCGGTCTTGTCACTGTGACTACAGACATCTTAATGAAATCCCGGCTCGTTATTGCGGCTGGAGGGATAATGGTGTGGTGTGAGTAATGCTGGGACCGGAGAAGGACAAGGCTGCACACTGAGAGAGGATTGTTAATGCGAGGAACACACTGGATCAGGCAGTCAAGAGGAATGCTCAGTTCACTCGTAAAAACTGCTGTGCGTGTGTGTGTGTGTATATGTGTGTGTGTGTGTGTGTGTGTGGCTGGTGGGGGAAGGGCGGGCATGGCAGGGATGTTGTGATGCCGTGCCACTTTTAAAAGCCAGCGAGGAATTCTTGCTTTCAGGAGATGAACGCCGGGATCGATCCACATGGAAGGGCTCCTGTGTGTGAAATGTGAAATGCCGGGAGACCAGCGGTTTCCGCAGCCAAAGACCAATCAACTGCCAAAGATTAGTGGCAACAGTTGGTGTCGCTATTGAATCCGAGTCTAGCAGGGATTTATGTATTTTGTTAATTACCAAACGCAACCATTTTTATAGTTTGTTGTGGTGTTTTTGAGACGCAAATGCGTCGGAGGGAAATAGAAGCGCCAATAAAGCAGACTTGGTATTTCGGGGTGTTTTTTTTTTGGCAAGCAGGAAGTGTGTGTGCACAGCTGGTGAGGGAAAGGGGGGGGGGGGGCTGCGAAGGCTGGACTGTGACGCCGGCTAAACAAGTGTGTGTGTCTGCGTGCCTCTGAGTGTGTGTATGTAGGTGCCCTTGAGACTCGAAGAACCGCCCACCCCCCAAAAAGTGAGTTGGGGGGGGGGGGAGCTGGGCAGTGCAGTCGGGCTGCAGGAGCGGATCAGATGGGCGATCAAACACTAATCATTCCCTCTCGGCCCGCCAAGCATAAAGCTGTCATTAATTTTGTGGAATTACATCAAATCTGGAACATTCTTTATGTGGCCCGCGGCCCGGCGACAGTTATACGACAAGGACTGCTGCGCTAAGCAGATGGGGCAGCTTGGCTTTGCATACTAACTACCCTCATATCCTGGGTTTGCCCCTTCCACTCCAAAACGCATCATACCATCTCCCTGCGCTTTTTTTTTGACCCGTTTTCCCCTTTCTTCCACAGTCTAATGTACATACCAAAATACCTTTCTCTCTCTCTCTCTCTCTCTCTCTCTCTCTGTCTCCATCAATTATTTTCTCTTTAGCATGCTTCCATCACTTTGCTTCGCTCCTCCGTCATCCCCCTTTATTGCCTCCACTGTCAATCACCACCCCATTTCCATTCCACATTTCTCTTCTCCATCTTTCCATCTCCCCTCCTAGCTTTGCGTTGATTTATTTTCTATTCCTTTTATATATTCACGCACCCAGTGTGACTTCCGGCCTTCACTACCCTAAATAACCTTGACTTTCGTGGTAGGGACAGCTCAACCCCCTCTTACAATTCTCACTCGTAATCCACGAGGATACGTCCACCCGGAGAGTCATCATGACCGCGGCCATCGCTCCAGCCCCTCCCAAAAGTACGGAACTAAAGTTCATCAGTGCATTGGTACAGTATAGCAATTAATTATCAGGACCACCAGGAGCCAAGTTGGCAAAACCCCTCCTACTATTACCTACCTGGTACTAGTAAGAGTGTGGAACATCAGCGTACGTTCTCCTTCCCACTAAGGGGAGTAATAACGTCACAGAAAATGATGAGCAGTGACTAGTGGCCAATGACTGGATACTTCATCTACAAAGGGGAGAGAAAGCTGTTCCATCCATTATATCAGCGTCCAGTAAAGGGTTGAAACATGAACACATCTGCACACTTCTGTTTCCTTGTGTGTGTTTTAGCAAGGTCCAACAGAATGGGAGTCCAAACATGTCCATTTAAACACATTCACGCAACACATGGTATAAAATGGCCATTTTGGTGTTATAGATATAAACACACATTTTACAAATAAAATCTGTTTGTTTTAAGTCCAATCCCTGTGTCAATATTGGGTTCATTTTTTTTTAAAAACCTACATTTATTTTTTCCCCTTAATGCTTAGTTTTCACCCAAAACACTACCTTCTTTCCCACCGCTCTCCTTTCACACCATGTTCGCCCTGTTAAAACCACATCAGAAGCCCTTTATTGGGCTGCTTTACCCACAGCCCGCATAAAACTACCAGGCCATGGTAGCCAGCTCCTATAATGGCCAAAGGAACTCAGCCATTTGGTTAAACAGCAGAAAAAAAAAACCTCCTTGCCAACATGTAGATGGCCGGACATCTGGAAGTTGAGGATTCCAATCCACAAGTCACAAAGTCTCAGTAAAACATTGCAGTTGAGAACAAAAATGTAAAATAAAACGTCACACCTGATACTAGCACTGATTCTACTTGCATGTAAACTAAACACGCTGGATTGCACCTCATTTTGCTTCACAAGATAATACACTGAAGAGCGTGTGCATCGAGGTCTGCATTGATTATCCATAAAGCATCTTGTGTCAAATTCATGGTAACATTATTGTGGTGCACATATCTAATTCATTTCCACATTTCCGTCATTGATCCATGCTCTGAAATGTAGCGTAAATTAAGTGTTTGTTTTAAATGGATTTTTCATTCTTTTTTTACCACATCGTCTTTTGCACCAATAGGAGCAGTGCTTCTAATTTTAATATTGTGCAGTCGCAATATGTGCCCTGTTATGTTGTTATTTGTATTTTTTATGTTGTTAATATTATTAACTAGAGTTGGACCGTTGATCATCTTAACATGGGTTAAATGTGTACTTGATTCAGTTCATTTCAGGCTTGCCTGAAGGTACAGCGCCATCTAGCGTTTGGAAGTTTGGTGGTTTGGAAAAATAAATGGAACAAAAAGCCCCGCGCTGTCAGCCATGATCTACCAGGGTTCTTCAGGCCCGGAACACATCACAGCGACAGTCAGCGTTGTGATTGACGTGAATAATAAGCCACAGACAAGACAACTTGTGACTCTTCCAAAGCCGGTGCGGACCTCGCATTTCAGCCTGTCAGCAGAGATATGATCCTATTATTAATGGGCGGAGAGAAGACGTGTCAGGGAATTGTTCCTCGTGTTAAAATGAACGAAAATGAGCGAGCAAAATTGCATCTCTGGACGAACACAACCGAGGCCCGTCTGTGGGCGTTCGCGCTTGGACTTCATTACCCAGGGTTCCGCAGCGCCACGTGACCGCACACATGTGCGTTTGTTGTTGTTGGAGGAGTAACAGCTGCGGAGCTGCGCGGGCATCAGTGCTCTTGACCGCACTTGGGACGACGACGTCTTGTTTCCACAGACGGGTGAGTTTGACACCGGCTATTGTTTTGTTCACTGTATTTATTTAAAATGACTTATCCTGTAACATTGATCCTGTAAAAGTACTCCACGTTAAAGGTTACTGATATATATATATATATATATTACAATATATAAATATGTTTATGTAAGACATTGAAATTTCTACATTGATAATAAGAACATAAATATATTTTTATCAGAGGCTGTCGCGCAGGAACTGTCTTTATCATTCATCCTTATTAAGTAAATAATTGAGTCCTGTATTATATAAATATCCTTATCATTTGTCACCCATGTCCTCTAGAAAGAATTGTAGAATAAATGGCAGAACTCAGATTTAGATCAATTCAGCGATAAATGTTTTTCGTGCCCCCCACCCCGGAGGGCAGCTGCCTTCAGGAATAACTGAGAATTTCCCGTGACCCCGGCCGGTATAAAGTGACACCTCCCTGCGCAGTGCTGTTTACCAGGCATTCGGTGGCATGTGGATGTTGTGGGATGCCCGTGGGGTTTTTTTCTTTTTATTTCTTCGGCCCTCTGCGGCATGGGCTGCGTGTTTGAAGGAGCACGGCGGGTGTTTGGTTTCACTTTCTTGAACTTTTTTTTATTTTGCAACTTTTCCCCAAGCGGCCCGATCGCCTGAAAACATCCCCATAGCCACAAGTGCATTAGAAATTTCACAACAGGCTGAAACCCAATCAGCTCTACGTCCCCATCCACCACCTCAGCCCCCTCTGGCTCTGGGTTCATTAGAACAGGGCTAATTATAGCCGATTGGAGTACAACAAGCCCCGATCTAAATCCAGCACCCCTGCAGAAATATTAAGCAACAAACAGCCAGCGATAAATCATAAACACATGACCGTGTAGATATTCTTAGAAAATGCCCAAGAATGTTCCTGTGGGCCAAACAAGGGGTATACGAACGAAAGGCCTTTACTTGCCTGTCCACTGTTTCTCATCTTGTTTCAGACAGATCTTCATGCACATGGATAACATTCAGAAAGTGATATTCCGTAACGTGGGAAGGAGCTACTTCCCTCAGACGCGAGTGGAATGCCACTACAACGTGACCGGGGATCATAGCTGGGCCAACAGAGACTGGATTGGCCTTTTCAAGGTGCGTCCTGTGTGCATAAAAGCAGATGCTTGTTTTGCTCATAATTTTGCTTGAGGATTAACTGCAAAAAAATGAAAGCTCGTTGCTTGGTGTGACAGGTAGGATGGTCCACAGTGAGGGAGTACTACACCTACGTGTGGGCACTTGTTCCTGAGGGCTATTCTGCTGGACAGGAGGTGGACTGCTGTGCTACCTTCCAGCGTGAGTTCACTTTTTGCCGTTGATCCATTTTTGAAGGCCATTTTCCGACTGGGTTTAAGAAAAGCCAAAAATTGGTGGTTGCCCTCTAACTGTGGGACAGACGCTGGGTGAATATGGATCAGAAAACCTCTTCACTGCTCTCTGCTAATGTCCATCTTATCCCTTTCCCCGCATTTTCACAGCCTCCTACTTGCCACGGCCTGGTGCAAAAGCTTATCAGTTTGTGTATGTGAACGCAAGTGGTGAGGTTTGTGGCGTCAGCTCCCAGTTTGTCTTCTCTGCTCCCCGACCTCTGGATGAGGTGGTGACCCTGGAGAACGAAAAAGGCGGAGAGGAAGGGGCAGGGGAGGACCTGCTGGTGGTTGTCCCCAAGGCTCAGATACTACAGGTAAGGACAGTCCTTCTGTCCCTCAGGTTCGTGAAGACACGAGTCTTTCATTCACTTTGGACGGCGAATGAAACGTTGTTGATTTGTAATCTGCTGACAGAGTCACCTTGAAGAGTGCCAGAATGAGTTGAAGGACCTGAAAATGCTCATGGAAGCCAACGAGAGAGAAAAGGAGCAAGAGAGGGCGAGGAACGAGGGAGACATGAAAGTCTTTGTGAAAGAGAGAGATGAAATGAAGGAAGAGATCATTCAGCTCATGGACGGCCTGAGGCACAACCGAGAAGAGCTGGAGAAGATGGAGCTTAAACACAAGGTACGGCCAAGAAAGGTAGCAGAGAAATCGCCTTCGGGCTCGCTACTAACTCTCAAACACTGAAACGTGCCAAAAAGGCACAAATCCAAAGTCAATAAAATATTTCTTAATGTTCAAATTTGATTTTGTTGCTGAGAAGCACTCGATGACCATAGTCCTGAAATGTACCCAGAGATTAGAGCAGCATGGCAATTATTTACATTCTCTCAAGAAACTGAATTCCCACATTTCCCCCAAACAGATCACAATCATTTAGCAAGTTTCAGTTTAAAATGTTGCAATCCACCATAGTTCCTGAACAATGAGCCCCTTCTCCTTATCCTACAGTATTTACACACCTCAAATGACGCATTTACACTGAATTTACTTCACCCAAAAAAGGCTTTACTGCTGGTTTCCACTCTTCTCATCCCTGTGCACGGGCATACGGGGTTTTACTACGGCTGCCCTGATACCAGTTGGTCCTGCGTGCAGGAAACGCAGAGCTCCCATCAGAGCATGTCAGCTGAGCTGGTGGACCTGCTCACCGAGAGGGATGAAGTCCAGCAGCAGATCAGAGAGCTCGCAGACGACAACAGCCTCCTGACGCAGCACTGGAAGCAGGCCGAGGCGGAGGTGGAGAGGTGAATGTTGGCACTCGCGCCCGGACTGGTCCTGTAGTCGCAGGGGGAAATAGCACAGCCAGTTCAGAGAATCTGGACAGGAAGGACGATGCAAGTTTCATGAATGTTACGAGCTGCCGTGGCAGCGGTACAAGTAACATAAAAGCCGTTTGAAGGTCTATAAATATGCACATAAAGACATTTTAAATAAAAAAAATATCAGTTCATTACCTCATAAACAGCAACAACTCTTTCAAATAAATTGTTCACATAACCACAAGTATAACATCAGGGTTGCTTTTGACAGGGGTTCTGACTGTCACAGCATGCGCTGTTTGGTCTTTGTGATAACTGATGACCCCTATGCAGGATGAAAGAGCGAGTGAAAAAGATGGCCTTACAAAGGAAGGAAGAGGAGAAGGAAAGGAAGAACTTGCAGGTAAAGTCTAAATATGAACATGTGGCCCAGCAAAGAGATTATTACAGCATATTTAATGCTCGGAATTGGGTGGAAACAAGATAAAATAATGCAACGAGGGTTTCGAATGATGAGTGCTGAGTTACTGAAATTATGATTTATTGTAATATAATAAAGTAAAGTAAAATTTATTTTTTATTTTGCAATCCAGACTGACATGTTAATGGAACAGAATTATAGAATACTGCACTTCATTGCCAGTTACTTTGGCAAATTAGTATTTAAATTATATTATTATTAGACATTTATTCAAATAGATGACACGATTGCTTTCTCTTCTAATCCATCAGCCTTCTATTGCATCATAGCAAATTTTCCATAACAACAGTCACATTAGAGATCTGTAATCATTATGCAAACCAATTAGTATCATGTGTTTCACAATACTGTGTATTAAATGACTATAATTATGTAATGGTATTATAAGGTAATATACTTGTTTAGACTTCCTGTCAGCACCTTAAGTAGTTAATTCACACTACATTAAGACTGCTATCTTATCTCCTGGTTCAGGAGGAGTTGGAGGCTGCCCAGAATGAGCTGAGGGTGATGCAGGAGCGCATGGAGGCTAGCGAGCTCACTGCCGACGCCCTGCGCAGGGACCTCAGCGAGCTGGGCAACCTGCAGGGCCACAGTCACGCTGAGCTACACCAGACCAGGCTCCAGCTGGCCCAGGTGAACCTTCAGCTCTCCCAGGCCAACCTGGCACTGCGCGAGGGCCAAGCCGCCTGGTCCCAGGAGAAGGAGCAGCTGAGGCAGATCGCAGAGGTGAGCACGGGTTTGATATTCAAAGTGTGCCGTGTGCGGCATGGGATTTGTTATAGTGGCAGGAAACAGGAGCATGAAGTCAGTGTACGAAAATGGCTCATGAGTCAGGAATGGGCAGAGAGGCGAGTGTGGACAAAAGACTGCCAATACCATCACTCCCCTGCATACACAAACTCACGAGATACTCATGCAAATACAAGACAATAGCTCATAATCAATAAATCAATTTCTAAATTTAGATTCATTGTATATTCATTACAGAAACCAGTACTGAAAATACCACTTTGTAGGGTCACAGCGGTGTGGTGTCGAGACCATAGAGCCAACGTAACAGAACATTTCTGACTGCATCCCTTATATCGTAGTGTGCTGTAGATTTCACAGACCCGCTCCAGTCAGGAAGGGATGTTTGACCCCACCTGCAGCTGTGAATGTATAATCACAAATGATGGTGCATGTATTTTAATGTAAAAAATGCACTGTATTCAAGCCATCGATCATTAAATAAATGACAGAATACTGAGTGTATTGTAAATTTTCTCCACATTTATGTTATAGAAGTGGGTTTTATGTGGCCATGGATTGAATCAGGGATCGGCATTAAAGGAAAGAGTGATGTGCAGCCCTTAAAGGTTTAGTTCGAAATACGTGAAAGGCAATGCATCCAACTTTAAAAAGCACCAGTGCACAACATGCGTTTGGCCTGACAGGGGGATAAGGAGCGCGTCCAGAAACTGTGTCGCGAGATACAGCGCAAAGACGAGTGGCTTCAGGAAGAGAGGGCAGAGCGAGAGAAACTGGAGACAGAGCTTGGGAAGGAAAATGACTGCAACAGGGTAATATTTTTCCCCCTGTCCAGCGTGTTCTTACTTAAGTACTCTAATGTCCTCAAAAGTCTGATGAGTGCACAGAAACTGTCCAGAGGACAATCAGTAACACATAATACAGCAGCAATTGCCTGTGCTAATGGCCTTGGCAGGTCCTGCACAGCCCTAAATTTAGACTATACACTGAGCGTCAGTCGCAGCTCAGACCTTTGAACAGATCATTGCTATTCAAATGTTTTACTCTTAGAGTAAATAGAGAAATACTCCACATTCCTTTCACATCAACTCATTGCACTTCAGAATGGACGGTTTCCGTTCACTGTGGCACTCTGCTAAATCTGGGCTTTGCTTCTGAAAAAAAAAAATTCAGCGAATATTTTTATTTATTTATTTGATGTGATATGATCTGCATTGCACCATGGCACAGTAGGCCGTGTGAAGAGTCCTCACGAAAGTGACTGATCGCTGCCCTCTGCAGGCTCAGCTGAGCGAGTGCCGCAAGGAGGTGCAGGAGCTGAAGGCCAGCCTGAGAGGAGCTCAGAGGGAGAGGGAGCAGACGCAGCTGGAAAAACAGGCACAGCTTCTCTGTTCTGAACATAGGGTTGCATGTGGAAGCCTGTTTGCACCACTATATACATGTCTTTGTTTTTAACACACAAAACTGATTTTGACATATCAAATTTATTAGTATTAGTAGATGCATATTTATCTGATAGTGCCTCTAATCTGACATTGTCATAAAAATGAGAAAGCACTACCAGCTTATTACATTTGGTTATATTTGGATTAATGGCAGACATAAAATATTATCTGAAGATGAACTAGAATGATGTTACAGAATGTTAAATAATATATGTTCTTGTCATTTGTTTTCCCATCCATAGATCCTTCTGGAACGCATACGTGAACTTGAGAAGAGACAGGAGATGGAAGCCGATGGGAGGTGGTATGAGGCAGCATCCTCCTACATGGGTCAGTCTAATTCCTACTGCCAGGTTTAGGTAGACCGTGTAGTTCTCATCTGAATATTCATGCAGAACGCTGTCCATTCATTCCACAGCCCAAACTGACAGCATTTCATTTGAGGACAAGACACCTGGGGCTCCTTCATCACTTCAGGCAGATGTTAATGAAGTTTGGGCCCAAACTCAACACCATGTGCCGGTTGAGCCAGACGAGAAGGTCGAAATTGGTAAAAGCTATGAAAATTCAGATCAGGAGAACCATGTGAGCTCACATAGACTTAAATGGATTTATCAGATGAAGTGTAATTGCATGGTTTGACATTTTATTTCCATCTGATAGGAGCCAGAGAAGCAAAAAATCCAGTCAACAGCCACACCCAATGAAGATAAAGCACTTATCCTTGGAGACCCCATTCTGAGGTGAAGACGTTATTTTAAAATTAAATCACGGCAACCCCAAACCATTCTACTCTGTAAACACCAGCTATTCGTGCCACACTTTTCCACTCCATCCTTCCGTTTCCCACTCTCCTCCCATTTTCATTTTCATGTGATTCTCATTTAAAGTGCTGCAGCTCTCTGCCTTGACTTGAGGAACAGTGCTGCAATGATAAACCCATTAAAATCCTTTCACAGCCGTTGGAGTCACTTGTTTGGGGAAGGGACACTTAGAGAAGGTTGAGTGGGTAAGACGTCAGTGTGGGAGGAGGTGTGGAGATGATGTACAACTGGTCATACGGCCCAGGCCAGCTCTGCAGTGCATTACACAACCTCTCCTCCCTTTAAAAACACCTATCTCACCCACTTACCACCCCCCATCTCTCTCTCTCTAATACACACAAACACACACACACACACACACACACACACACACAAAAGGCATGTGGACTAACTACTATTCTGTTTTCCGCAGTGATCTCGCCGACACCCCCTTGTGGTGAACCACAAAAACGCACACGAAGCGGCGTGCTTTGAGGAGTTTCTGTCTGAAATAACTTTGCAAATTAATCAGACATTCATACCAGACTCTGAGGGTGCCTTATTTCATGATTTGACTAATAGATTTTTTTGTGCTGTTTAGTGTTTTGAGGTGTTTTTTTTGTAATAAATGCTGCACTTGATGTTTACATTATATCAACACAAAATAGGGTGAATGATGGGACAGTTAGTGGGGCGAGCTTGGGTCCTTGGTGTGATGTCATTTTAAAATCAGTAGCACAAGAAAATGTTTAATGAAGGATATAGGGTCATTTCGGCTGCATTTAGCATTTTATCCTAAACTTTTGGGAAATTTTAAGATTTTATTAAGATAAGATAAGATAAACCTTTATTAGTCCCACAAGTGGGAAATTGCATATTAAATAACTTAGCCAATGAAAGTTATTTGCCTGTATAGAAATTTTAGAATCGAGAGCCACCAGCGATCAACAGGATAAAATGGAATGACACCGTTTACATGCAAATTATAAAGACTGATCATTCTGATCAGATTTGTAGTTTCACTGTTTTGTTTGCTGATGGAGTGAACTCTTCTGCTATTGAAAATGTGCTGAATTCAAGCTTAACTTTATACTGGCTGACGAGGCCAAAGAAATACTGCCGTATGTTTGCATTTGAATTTTGCCCAGTGGGCAACTGGTTTTGATATTAGTTTAATCCACGAACTATAGCGCGCGGTATATATATCCATCTATATTGGCGACGTGTATTTTCACACACTTTAAGTCTTGGCAATAAAACATTGTCTGTTTACCAACTGGTGCACATCTCTCCTGCTACTTTTATAGCCGCTGTTAAATGGAAAACACATCCACATTCTGTATCGCCGCAACTGTGTGAGGAACCGTAGATCAGGGAGATCGACGAGCGCTTCATTCGCCCCGGCTCTCCACATCCCTCTTCCTGACGCGCAGCGCGGGCTTTTTTGCGTGAAACAGCCCTGGCCTTTCCCGTCGGGTTCATTTTAGATTTATGGGCAAACACAAACGCTGCGGAGAAACGGGCCTGGAAGTCTTTATTTGACAGCTCCTCATGGAAACACGCGTGACACACTCTTCCCCTCTCGCGCCAACCGCCGCCGTCGGTTGTGGTCGGAAAAATAACAAGTGCGCCACGTAACTCCGGCCTGCCTCTGTTCGCCTGCTGCTGTGCCTCTCCATCCGTCTCTCCTCCCTCTCCCCGTGTCTCATTATGAAATTGATGGAGGCGTAGGGCTGTTTTTACAGCCGGCTCTAAACCCTTAACTGAGGAATCAGGGTTGGATTGATGTCTCCTGCTCCCCAGGCACTTTTAATTAGAAATGGAGAAGACGTCGGAAGACCCCGGGGTCTGCCACTCTCCACTCGCTGCCTCTTTTATCCTTCCATCTTTATCCCCGTCTTCCTCTCCTCTGCAACTTGACCTTTCCTGTTCATCTGCCTCCCATCTTGAACACTAATGGATATTATAATCTCTTTCATGCGCTCAGTCATTCTGATGCCTGGCCAAGATAGCATCATACACGCAGACACACTCGCTCAAACACACGCAGCCTTTGATTATGTGAGCTACTTCAAATTGATTTTCATTCAAAGATGCCAGAGAAATGCACTTTACAGGGAACAGTGAGCTAATGAAGACAGAGAACGTGAACTACAGTGTCATGTTCCATCAGTCTTTACATCATTTTATTGTAATTATGCATCTCTTACTAGCCCAATTACAATGCATGACATGCAGAGCTCTGCCGTAAAATCGGTGTATCACAACATCCATGGTATCATACATAAAAATATGAATGTAGACCCCATATCTGAGTATACTGGGACCAATTGATTTAGTAACAGAACCTGAACCTGATCTTTAGTGAGGCTTTTGTAAACAGAGTTTAAAGTGGGAGGAGCACATATCGATGATTAACAGCTCTCACGCAGACACTACTTCCACATTCTGGGTGGTTTATTGCTCGTGGGTGATCTGGGTGACGGAAATACCAACAAAGAGGCCAGTTGGTTTCTCTTCTACAAGAAACAGATAATTACCAAGCGGTTTTTTTTTTTTTTCTTTATTTCTTGAAAATTCCAAGAACACCTTAGGCATTAGACTACCATGTAAATAATACCCGGAGAGACAGGTACCGCTACGGCAAATTAATAAACTGATGTATGGATGGTGTATGATTCATGGTGTTAACATAAAAAGGTCTTTATTCATTTGTTTTAGACATATTGCAATACATGCCTACACACACGCATATGAACAGGAAAAATATCAAAATATTCACGTCTATTGAGATTTTTCTTCTCTGAATGCTCCGTTTCCCTCAAGCCCTGATCACGTTCTTTTTACCCCTGGTATTTTATCTGATTCCAGGCAGCCAAAGGCAGATCTGATATAAATGAAGACAGAAACACATAAAATGGGGGAATAAAATATATGGGACTACCTCTTTAAAGTCCTCGCTGCCCCGCCCATGCTGCCATGGTAACGCGCTTTGCTGCAGTTTGGATATATGGGGTCGTTAAAAGCTCCCTTGTAAAACAGTGTATAATGTATGGACCTTGTTTTAATCCTTGCGCCGCTTTATTGATCTGTGTTTAATGAATGTTAATTATGGCAATCGTTTAATTAGCAGAGTCCCATCCGGCTTTACTGCACTCTTTCTCTTGGCCTATTACTAAAAATGACCATGCTCACAAAATGCATTCATCATTCTGAAAGGAATGGGAAATATGAATGCAAGTATGGAACACTATAGCTGTGGTTAATGTTTCTCTCAGATATTGCATGTTTGGCTGTAAACCATTTTTGAGACACGAGTTAAATTAAATGGTCTGGCAAGACAACTACTTTACATATTTGGTGTTCATTTTGGGGGCACAGAATATTTACACTAAAAATAAATAAAGACTAGAGGTTGCAGACATTATACCCTGAAGACTGTAATAAAGATATCTCGGTATATCTTATATATTCTTATTGATTTTTTGGGTGAGCTATACAGTGATAAAGGACAAGTGTCCTCTTCCTGTGAGGAATGTTTCTGGTTCAGACACAAGGAAGCAGATCTCATCTTTGGGGGCATGTGGCAGTGAAACTGCTGAATTTGGAACGTTTAGCCTGCCATCTTTAAAACCAGGTATCTGAACAACTGGTCTGTGTTAAACCAGACCACAAATACCTATAAAAGAACAATTTGGTCAGTTAAAGATTTCTTTAAATAATACATCCCCTTTCAGTGAGCTCAGTTTGACGAAAAAGACATTATTGACATCATATGTTTACCAGTTTTACAGCTACACCAAAATGTAATTGGTCAGGTTGTTTACTGAATGTTAGAGCTGAGCTGTTTGGAAGTATCACCCAATAAGCATTTATGCCATGTATTCCTCCTTTGAGTCACTGTTGGTTTGTCAAGTGTACAAACACTCATTCTTTAAATCAACCTATCTTGGGACACTTGATGCATGGTAGGGGGGCCTGTAATTTTTTTTTTTTATGAAAAAATATGTAAATGAACATTATGATTAATTTCTGCTTACTGAAAGTTTCTGCTTACTTTAAATCAAAGTATATTAGTATAAAATTTATATAATTCTATTAATATAATAATTAATATAAAATTCAGTCTTGATGAAGGACAATATAATTAAAAGCTCACGTAAAGAGCGAAAGTGAGGTGATTGTGAAACACTACAGCACAGCACACGGTGACCCAACGAAATGTGTCCTCTGCTTTTAACCATCACCCTTGGTGAGCAGTGGGCAGCCATGACAGGTGCCCGGGGAGCAGTGTGTTCTGAAATAAAGCAAAAAGATGTATGGACACTCACTAAACAATTTAAAAATCTTTTTTTTTTTGCCTCCACTGGAAGACTACCAGGGACACAAGGCCCTGCACTACAGTAATTCTGGTGAAATGCTGCCATCTAGCATATGGTGAACAGGTCCAGGGTGGAATATAAAAAAATAATAAAAAAGTCTTAATCAATGGATCACAATAAACACCACACAACACTTATATCAAGAAGATATTTCTTTATAAAATAATGACAATGAAATAAATGGAATAGAAAATTAGCAATATTTTGGCTTGTTGCAAGTTGTTGGTCGTAAGCTATCCAGAGTTCTTTGCAGCTAAACATGACTGTTGTAACAGTTCTTCACAAATTTTGTGCAAATTCTGTGCACTTAAATCTCCAAAAGGCACACAAAATAACAATACAAAACCATAGAAAGAGAAGAATGGTTAAACACATGAATTCAGTGACATAGAGCGGCAAAGAGAAATCACACAAATTCAAATCTTTCTTAATAAAAAAGGGATTTACAAAAAAAGGTTTGAAGGCGGTTTTTGAAATCCCTGAATTTATCAATCCAATGTCCAATTTCATTTTTTTTTTTTTACGTTTTACTCACAAACAAAAACAGAGCTACAGTAAGAATTCAATGACTAGAGCAAACCCAATACAAAGAAGGTAAAGGCATAAAACAATAGCATGATATATTCCATAAAGCAGTTCTATCCTTTATGAAGACCCAAGATATTCATCAGTCTTAAAATAAAAACAATGACATAAAAAAAAAACACACACCAACCTATAAAACAATATAAATGATATGAGAAGAAGAACAACACATGTAGAATATGCACAAATATTCCAAGTCACCATTTGAAATTCTTCATAAATGGTAAGTGGGACTATGATGGTATGAGTCCAAATGCATGTGTAAGCATTAGCAAACTAAAAGCATCTAAATCTACAACTGATATGTACTGTTTAATAAATGTTTTTGGTCTCAGAATAAAGCATAGGGTTTGGGTAGATAATTATACATAAACAGTATATGCTTTTCTTTTCTGTGGTCGGTATTGGGCCTTCTTTACCACTCCAGTGATACAGGCTCTTTGCTACACCTTATGCTAACATAAAGCAACAACAACAACAACAACAACAACAACAACAACAAAAGTGTGCTGTAAAAAAGTATTGCGATTACATTGCTATGTCTCTTCATCCCAGCACCTGATTTTTATTCCACTGAGAGGTATGATGTCTGTGATTCCCAATATATGGTGTGGCATATATTGTGAACATGAGCATTTGTGTAAGTAAGAAACACACACACACACACACACACACACACACACACACACACAAACATACACACACATTATAGAAATGGCTTCCAAGTTGTGCAATTTGGTGACTCATGCTGAGGGCCGTTAGGTTAACCAAGATCTCTATGTTTCTTATGTCAGTCGCTGGTGATGATCAATTTACATATAAACTCAACTTAAATATGAACGCTGCCTGCACACAAGGAAACTGCAGGCCAGTGTTACCCTGTCACATCACCCAACATCAGTGCATAAAAGCGTCAGGCGAATAATAAAAAATGTGTTCTATAGACTTGACCTGCACCAAACTGTCATTGTCTTTATTAGATGAAAAAGACTCATCCTGAGCTCCACAAAATAGGAAGTCCATGAGTCAACCAAACACTAACACTACAGCAAGATCCTTAAATCCCTAAATTCCTTAACCACATGGGGAGTAGTAATATTATTGTTTAAAAAAAGAAAAAGAACATGCTTAGAAAAGCTTGCAATATGTATAGTGCCTATATAGCTGGCCATAGTAAATGTACAGTACTGGGCTGAAGAAATCTATATGACTAGGCGTCCGTACATGTCAGAACGTAGTGCACCTCCACAATATATCTGGCAGGTACAGGTTGGAGAGAATAAATAAGAAAATAAATACACTGAGCTTGTAAACACGTTTTCCTTGTCCTATGTGTTTGCATCCCAATGTGGTTCACACTTGGGCTTAAAGCAGAGGGCTGCCCTCTGAGGACAAACTGAGATGTTTAAGCAATGAGACAATAACTGGGAATTACGGTGCTGAATTGCATTTTTATAATCTACTAACACTCACATAAAAATGCACATATGAAAACAGACTTGCATACTAACACCCAGAAGCAAACAGAACACATTCACACAGAGGCAGTGCCTAAGGCCCTTAGCTATGAACGTATTGCAGTATGATTTTTAAGTCTCATCCCTCTCCTGCAACCATGGCAACAATGGCTTGTTCTCAGCACCCAACCGAGTGCTTTAAATCTATAAATATGCACTTTAAAACTAAGAAGAAAATAAACATGGCTTGCTGATGAATTATGGGATGTCTGTAGAACATGCCCTGTGCTTGAGACACTATGCTAACCATTCTGAATCTTAAATACATGGCCAACAGTCAGGTGAAATTTGGTCCTTTAGAAGATGCCCTGAGTTTGGCCAGCTGACTGTGATGACATGCACAAGCAGAAATGTCAACACTGTGTTTGTAAGTGTGTGTATGTGTGTGTGTGTGTGTGTGTGTGTGTGTGTGTCTTTGTTTGTGTATGTAGGTATCTTTGTGCGATAAATACCCTTCTGGATTCAGATAATGAATAATACATGAATTGAATGAATAATCAATGAACACTTGAAGATAACTGCCCCTCCTTTTTGTTTTTCGCTACAGTATGAATAATAATTAGGCCGCTCATGCCAGTTGGCACATCTGAATGGGATAACTTTGAAAACAAATAGAGTCCTGTAGCAAGAATATACAGATAAACACAAACAGAAAACAAACAAATATAATAAGATATGCAAAGGCAATTCAATAAATGCTTAGAAATATGTATAATAACTGTTTATAACAATAATCTAAAGGCAAGATGACAAATGGTGGCTAACTGAATCATTTTTTTTGGATATTCCTTTTTGGATTTTAAAAATTCTGATGGATGGTGTTTTTCTCCCAGAGTGCATTGCTCAAAGTACCTGCTTTGCATATGTTGTGATTCATTGGCACTTTTCTTTCCCCCAATGGGTCAATCAAGTTCATTATCGATCATCATTCACTATAACCGTGCAAGGTAATGGATATGGGAAGTGTCTCTCCTGCACTCTCAATCTCAGCAGTCAGGTCCTGAGGCTGAGGGATATAGTGCTTATTCACTTTCCAGCACACTAGCTTATCTTAGTGTCTTTTTTGTCTGGAAAGTTCCAGGGACAGCCTAGCCCACTGAATAGGTCTGTCAGTAGAGATGGACCTGTTCCATGTTGTGTAGAGTGCATAGAAGAATGTTTGTGTGTGTGTGTGTGTGTGTGTGTGTGTGTGTGTGTGTGTGTGCAAGAAGGGTCTAAGTTGCTCGAATGAGGAGTGTGGGCAAACTTTATTTATCCCTCTCTCTCTCCCCTCCACTCTCTCACTGTGCTCGGCCTGTAGTGTTCTTCCTGGAAAGCTCGGGTGGCATGAGACCCCAGGTGTCATCATCACTGTCCCCGGCCCTCTCCCGCTCTTCCTCCCCATCATCTTCATCATCCTCCTCCTCTTCCACGGCCGATGACTCCTCCTCTTCACGCTCCCGTTTGATGGTTTGTATCGCAGGGGGAGCCTCTGGGGGTCCACTGGCACTATCTTTGCTGTCGGGGGTGTCCTCAAAGACTTCGGGGTTCTCAAGCATCTCTCTGATCAGAGGTGGCATGGGCCCTGGGATCTCCATCTTCAGGGTGATTGCACGCTCTGCACCTATAAACACACACAAACACAAAACACACACATGAAAACACAAAACCCAGAAAAGACAACAAAAAAGTTGTTCTTCTACTAATTTTAATAATAATTACATTAAAAGTAATTATAATGATTACTGGTGTTTTGTTGTTATTATAAGAATTATAATAACAGTGGGGCAGTGGTGGCCTAGCTGTTAAGGGAGTGGCCCCGTAATCAGAAGTTGGCTGGTTCAAATCCTGATTCGCCAAGATGACCCTGAGGTGCCACTGAGCAAAGGCACCGTCCCCACACACTGCTCCCCGGGCGCCTGTCATGGCTGCCCACTGCTGATCACCCACAGGGTGATGGTTAAAGGCAGAGGACACATTGTGTCGTTGTGTCACCGTGTGCTGTGTTGTAGTGTTTCACAATGACAATCACTTCACTTTCAATTATATTATTTCCCCATATATCTATTGTATATAATGTTAATCTTGTCTGTTTTCCTGTTTTTTGTTTACTGCAATTCATTCAAATTTTCAAACATTTAACTAGCATCTGTAACAGAACGTCCCACTAACTGGGCGAAGTTTGTAAATGAGAGGGAATCGTTATCGATGGTCTACCTTTGGTACTAATGCCTCGTAGGTCTGTGACCTTCATGAGCATGCGTGGGAACATGTGCGGCTTGTTGGGGCGGCGGCGGCGGGCGTACAGCTTCAGTGCCTCCAGCAGAGGCTCCTGCAGACGATCCACGCGCTCCGGCTCCTCCAGGTCCATGCGGTCTGCTCAGCCAATCACACGCACACAAGGACATTGAGTAACCAATCACGAGTGAGGCACAGTCACAAAAGATTCTTGCAGCCAGGAAGCGGGGGCATCAATCACACAGAGGCTGCAAAATATATCAGCCAATCAAAGAGGAACGAAGATTGAGCAATCAATCAGATGAAGGATGTGAATGTCTGTGGGCTGTAATGCAGGAACAGTAATCTGTCAGCTGACAGGGAGGTGCACACACACACACACTCACACACACACACACACACATCTCACAGTAAATACCTCCGCAGATGAGACAGATGGCACTGAGGAGTCCTGTTTCAGTATCATCCATCTCTAGGGGCAACAGTTGTCCAGCAAAGGCAAACACCAAGTCGGTGAGTGGGCCGAAGCCGGCGTTGTGCATCTGAGTGCGGTTAAGTGTCAGACCATCTGAGAAGGTCATGGTGTCCTGCTCAGGAGTGTAGCGGGTGCAGATCCGCAACATCTGACAAGGGGGGGTGACAGGAGGATGAGGAGAAAGATGAATGTGAGATTTCAATGAAACGCCTGCCTTGACCTTACACATGACAAGGAAGTGAATATGCGTACGACATTTTTTCAATTAGACGCATTGTGAATAAAAATCTTTTAACAATATGCCTTTTTCATGCAGATTGTTGAACCTTTTGGTGAATGTACTGCCATGTTGTGGTATTAGCAATAATGGAGATATACAACAATTCCCTGTCTGTTATTCGCTGAATTTCAGCACCTTCTTCAACATGATGAGTTGCTAATTTGATTATCAGATCAACCACATCTCATCAAACAATGAAAGGTTACCCCTCCTATTTCATCCAGTTGTGACTGTTAAAGACTGTTATTACTACGATGTTTAATAGTTGACATTACATTAAATTTACGGCATTTACCTTTACGGCATTTATCAGACACCCTAATCCAGAGCGACTTACAATCAGTAGTTACAGGGACAGTCCCCCCCCTGGAGCACCTTAGTGTAAAGTGTCTTGCTCAGGGAAACAATGGTATTAAGTGGGGTTTGAACCTGTGACTCTGTAGTCTTCTGGTTCATAGGCAAGTGTGTTACCCACTGCCCACTAGTGACTTGGTAGTGACTTGGTAGTGACATGACATGTAGTTTCGTGAAGAATCTAAAAAAAACACAAGCCTATAATTGACATGACCTAGTGTTCCTGCGATCCTTCAACTATTCCAAAGCTGCAAATGTGAGTATGTGTTTGTGTGTGTGTGTGTGTGTGTGTGTGTGAGAGAGAGAGAGAGAGAGAGAGAAAGAGAGAGAAGGTGATGTACCAAGATATCGAGGCATGCTGACTTAAGCAATGTGATCTGGTCAGCAATGGTGAGAGAGGTGAAGCCTGGCAGGCGTTTCGCAAACTCCACAATCTTTATGATGCACTTCGTGGAGAGCTCGCTGAACTTGTCCCACAAGCCCAGATCCAGCTGCACCCTGTGGTCAGCACTGGAGTTCTGCTCAAAAAAAAAAGTTGAGCTCTTTATCTGATTTACAACCGCTTATTTGTGTGTGTATTTATGCGCGTGTCTGAGAGAGGGCTAGAGACTCACAGTGGTGTATTTGCCTAGCTGGCAGAGAGATGGAAAGGTTTCTTGGTGAGCTTTGCTGACTTTATTGACCAGTTCCTCCAGTTCTCCGCTCAGCTCGTAGCTCTCTGACAGCACCACCTCTTCCTTTATGTCCTTCTTCTTCTTATTTCTGTCATTCCTCACCGCTGAGAGAGAAAGGACGCATGAAAGGGTCCAGGTCAATACAAATAACTATGTAATATTAATCTATAAATACAATACAGTAAAATAAATATTGCATATATGTCTGTGCGAACTTGGGAACATGTCCTGAACAATTCATGTACGAGAGATGAACATGAAGAAAAGAGGGCTGAGCCATGTGTTTGAGTGTGTGATTGTGTGAGTGTGTTTATTGGCCAGAAAGAGTGTGAATGTGTGTATATTCCAAGCACCAAAGCTGTGCATCAGGCCAGAGCTCTCCTCTGTTCTTCACTGACTCTGCATGACTAATCCCACCCCGTCCCACTCTTTCCTTCCTCGCAGGATATCCAGTTATAGCAGAGGCACAGCGTGATTTCACACATTCACTTCTCACACAAACACACACACACACACACACACACACACAGGACTAGCAGTATATATTATCCAAAAAACTAAACGAAATTCTTCCCTAAAGGATACATCGTTTTTCAGTTGATGCAGTGTTATTTGCAACCTGGCTTACCTTACTGTTTTGTGCATTTTAATGTTAGAGATCATGGGACGTGGTGCATGGCTCACCTTCTTTGGACATGCCGACCTCGAAACATTTCTGCAGCCGGCAGTATTGACAGCGGTTGCGTGTCACCTTATTTATCTGGCAGTTCTTGTCCCTGTGGCAGGTGTACACCATGTTCTTCTGGATACTGCGGCGGAAGAAGCCCTGGGGATGAGTGGAAGGGAGAGGAAATTTGGAGAGAGGAGTGGAAGGGGGAGATGAGGCAGTAAATCTGAGATGCGCCTTCTTCTGTGTAACAACAGACTTACAAGCTGCGGCGTCAAAGTCTAAATCTGTAACGCAACCGTTTTCCTCACATCAGTGTTATATTTATGTGGCTGCATACTGCATGATCTAAACGCACAACTGACACATTCCCCACCTGTGCTTAAATATCACTTCCCGCGCAGAGCAATCACATTGATTGATACAGCCTATTAATCTTTATGCTTATATGATTAACCGTACAGAGTCAATAAGCCTCATCATTATATTAAGAGTGAAAACTTAGTGCTGGGCTTGTTTGCACTCCATGCCCTCACCCAATGTGCCAAGTGTCATTTCCTCACTTTGTTCATAAGTATTATGAGTCAGGCCCGAGGGCTTTACGAGGTTATCCTGAATCAGGAGGAACTGGAAACTACACAAATCTACCACAAGGGGGCAGCACCACAAATCAGATTTTCCTTTCAATACTGGCTCAACGACTGTGGGCAATATAGAGTGTGAAAAACAAATGAAATGTAATATTTGTACTTGTACATTGTAATTCAGTATTTTGCACTATATATGTTATGCAGAGTACTGTCTGCTCTCTCTCTCTCTCTCTTCCATGTTCAAAAGCTTACCTTACAGCCTTCGCAGGAGCTAACACCATAGTGGTAGCCAGAAGACTTGTCCTGGCACACAAAACAGGGCTTATACACACGCGGTGGTGGGGGTGGTGAGGGAGAACTTGGAATCATCTCCTCTGAACTGGTGCTCTGAGTCTCCACCGCTGGAGAGGCACAGAAAAAGAGAAAAAATACATATTTATGCAATCCATAAAATGCATTGCTTGTGTAAAAACAGGAATCTGAACATGCTTGAGGGCACTGACCCCGATTTATGTTGATTTTGATACAAACAACAAACCAGTTCAATGTAATTGTGAAAATATGTTTATTAAGAATGTCGTAAAATATAAATGTAGGACTTATTCAATGGAACATATTCCACTAGCAAATTGATATGATTTGAGGCAAATATGTATTAAACTTCAAATCGTATTTTGCATTCAGTCTGACCTTCTAGTTCATGCCATTGGAGAATTCAAAGGACAGCGTAAAATTCCATAAAGGGGTCAATCCTGAACGTCAATCTGAAAACCGCTTTTTTGTATTGATAATAAATTGAAAAAAAAAATGTGATTATTAATGGCAGAGTGACAGAAACTGAAAAATATATTAGTAGTGGACAGGATGATTGGTTGAAGGATACAGGTCCAGGTAAAGGCCACATCAACATGTGCAACCTGTAAACACTTCTAAATAAACACACAGTAGTAAATACGATGCCATTTGCTGCACCAGGCGGATTCTGTCAACTTCTCAGTGCCATATGTAGTGGCACACATGTATACACTCCAACAGACACACACTCACATTCTCAGAGCCTACTGTGACTTGGTTCGACTTTCACCTCCGGTCACCCTCTACCCCTTCCTACCCCCCACTTTTCTCTTGTTTCCTGGCCCTAAATTCCTCGGCCTGGCTGGCCAGTTTTTTACTAGAGGCCCAGGCTCGTAACCTGGCCTATAAAGGCGGTCTGCAGGCTGGGAAGGAGGCCCCCGGCTAGGCTGACCACCACTTTATTGGGCAGCAGTCACCTTGGGCAGCTATTCACCACACCAGCTGCCCCCTCAGCTCCCAACCCGTAAAAAAAACACCCAGAAGCAGAGGCTTCAGAACCCCGAATTTTTACTGCCCGCAAAAACCTCCTACCTTTGGCCTTCAATGGTCACCACAAGGCAAATGTGAGGAGCATCCCTCCCCCAAGCTCACCCTCACTAGCCCTCTCACACCATGGTCTCAGTTTAACAAGAGTTGCCAGACTTCAAAAACCGGGAGAAGGGGTATAAAGGAATGATACAATAAAAGACGGGTGAGACAAAGGAACAGAGCGAGCGAGGGAAGCTCGAAAAAAAGAGCAGGAGAGAGGAGGGGTGGGGAGGAAGGGCAGACTGTCCACAGTGAAAGGAGAGGTTGAATGAAGCTGTGTTCATTCCGCTTTGACCTTGGCTTTGACTGTGAGGTTTTTCAACGCTTCAGCACTGGCTACGGATGTCACTGCTAGTAAAGACGTTATTATCTGCCGGTGCAGGACCAGTTATATCTGCTTCCCGGCCTGATCCATCATATTGTGCATTGGTGTTTGTAAATGAAAGGTAATTTGCCTCAGTTGTCCTTATCATTTATGTGAAGTGAAAGTGAAATGAAGGGTGGTAGTAGGTGGTAGGTGGTAGTAGCCTAGTGGGTAACACACTCGCCTGTGAACCAGAAGACC
This sequence comes from Denticeps clupeoides, assembly GCF_900700375.1. Lineage (NCBI taxonomy): Eukaryota > Metazoa > Chordata > Actinopteri > Clupeiformes > Denticipitidae > Denticeps > Denticeps clupeoides. The sequence continues at coordinate 11,411,296 of NC_041718.1, forward strand.
CAGGTTCAAACCCCACTTGCTACCATTGTGTCCCTGAGCGAGACACTTGCTCTGGATAAGGGCGTCTGATAAATGCTGTAAATGTAAATGATTGTCATTGTGAAATGGTGCACACGGTGCACACAATGAAATGTGTCCTCTGCTTTTAACCCATCAGCCTTGGTGAGCAGTGTGCAGCCATGACAGGCATCTGGGGAGCAGTGTGTGGGGACGGTGCTTTGCTCAGTGGCACCTTGGCGGTTCGGCTTTGAATTTTCTGATTATGGGTCCATTTCCTTCCCGGGTAGGCCACCACAGCTCCTCTAACGGTACTTTGCTCAGTGCCACCTTTGGCGACTCAAACCGGCAACCTTCTGATTATGGCAGCCAGCTGAATACAGGTCCGCTTTCTTACCCGCTAAGCCACCACTGATGAGTAAGCGACTGCCAGTAGATCACCTGGCCTGTTTCTATTTTCTATGGGAACTGAAGATGGAAAAAAACTAAGCAATGTGATCTGGTCTAATTTTACTATTACTATTACTATTACTATTATTATTATTATTATTATTATTATAAAGGTTTGGAAACAAACAAGAAAGCTATAATGGATTTGCAAAAGACATCATTCTGTCACGGCCGTTTGGCATGGTGAGGCACATTCATTGACACATTCATTGTCAAGGCATCAATGCATAGTGCAGGGTATTTTGCCGAACTACTATTTGGGTATAACTTCATTATAGGAGCTCCCGAAATAGGACTAGGCTTCTGTAAAATGCTGGATCGGTTCAGCTGCTGAGCCCCAAACCACCATTAGCATCGCTATTTGCGTAAATCCACTGAAGCTCCTGTGCCACCAACACTTGTCCAACAAAAAACCCAGACAGGTGAGGTGTTTGCACACGCTGTCAAGCCAAACCTGCAAGTGGGAAACAAAGAACAAGCGTGCAACATGAGAGGGGTGTTTAAGTAGTAATACTAAACCCGGTGGGCTCTTTTTTTATGCACCAGCAATGATGAAAACCTCTGAGAAATGTGCTTAAAAAAACAACCTCCATTGTGCAGAGGGGATTCCGAAGGGGCACCAGAAGGAGAGGTACCGACTGACAGGGAGAGAGGGGGAGAGCGAGTAACAGCTTGGGTGTTGGGTGGAATTTATTTGAAAGAAGTGTGTCAGGATCCCCCACTGTAAAGACATTTTACATTTATTTATTGCGTTCTTATCCCAATGTCCTTACGATCAGTAGTTACAGGGACAGTCCGGGTTTTGAATTGGCCAATTTCCGATTATGGGTCCGTTTCCTTACCCGCTAGGCCACCACTGCCCCTCTAAGGGTTAAGTGTCTTGTTCAGAGACACAATGGTGGTAATTCGTGTTTGAACCTGTGACTTTGTGGTCTTCTGGTCCATTGGCCACTGGGCTCCTACCACATCCATCCGTCCCATCATCAGCTTGAATTCGTTTCTTTCTCTTGCTCCATCCCTTTCACACCCTCTCTGTCTCCATTTATCTGGCAGCTTTGTCTCCTGCACTCACCACATGCCTGTTTAGAAAACAAACTAACCTAATCAGCACAGGAGCCCGGGACCCCCATTAGCACTACAATCGACGTGTCGAGAGCTGCCTGTCTGGCTGTTGTTGCAGGGCTGGGGGGTTGGCTCGGATTCCTCCCTGGTTAATTGGTGCCATCGACAGCCTCCGCGCAAGCTTGTGAAAGGCCCGACGCCTATCACCTTAATCCTTTAATCTTAATCACGGCAGAATCCAACATCACTGACTCAGGACCAGCTGCGACGGGTCATTCGCGGTGAATAATGCTGAAGCGGGGAAGGGCATGCTGATAATGGATCAGCTGCTCGGACAGAGAGTAACCAGAGCCACCCCACGCCCGGGCCGGGAGAAGCACTCTGCACCTCATCAGTGTCGGCTGCTAATCTTCCCTAACGTGCAGCGCTCTTTCCACATTTCCTCCTTTCGCTTTTCCTTTACTTTGTCTTTGGGCTATCACTCATTCCGGTGTAAAGGCCAGTCAATTCATCCACCATCAGGACGCTTTTCCTACTGTACGACTGGAACCGCTGCTACTATCGCTGCACCAAATTAATACATTTTACATTGAATTCATGTGACACAATAAAATCATTTTATATCATTTTATATGAAGGACAAACAAAAAAAAATCCAAAGACTGTGGGCATTGCACCAATTCTATAGACCCAAGTATAAGTTCTAGTTCCACCCAGAATAAAAGACGCTGTGTCTCCTGCGGCAGTAAACGGTCAGACTGCACAAACACAACTGTGTACATCCACACAGAGTACACACATATCTACGCATCATCAAATAGACGAGGACAACTCAGGACTTTTTCATTTTCACACACTGATCATGGGCAGACACACACACGCACACACAGTGACATTAAGATGAATGGCTTCTTTCATTGCCATGGTGGATTTATAGGGAAACAGACTGTGACACATCAGTGGAGCTGCAGTTAAGAGCCATGTGTGCATGTCAGTGTCTGTGCGGTGGTGTGCGGATGTGTTCATATTTAGGAATGTTCTGAATTCTTTCAGGGATTTTTAGTCCAGGGTCGGCTCCCATATCACTGAACCCCGTGCCTTATGCGCTGAATGAATGAACGACGCTGCCTTTGGAATTTCTAAATTCTACTTTAATGATTATTTTTCCAAACTTCCTTGCTGGCATTGCAGTCAGAGCACTGTGTTAAGAGTGTTTTTTAAACAAGCATGCCCACACTGTAATAATTCATCTATTTTTTTAATTATTTGAAGCACAATGCAGTATGTGGGTGTGGTGGAGGATTTTCACATGATGAGTTTATCTAGCCAGGCCTCGGCACAAGCAATTCTTTCACGGCAAAGCTGTCACTCCGCATTCTGATGAGACGCTACTCTGGTTTCATGGTCCGGGTTTTCGGTCTGGCTGCTGTCCAGACCAAGGTACTCCCATTAGCTTTGCTAATGCAGCCTTTACATAACTGCTCACATTACAAAATGCTCAGAAATTTGAAAGCAGATGCACATTCTCAGAAAAGTAAAACTGTATGTGTGTGTGTGTGTGTGTGTGTGTGTGTGTGTGTGTGTGTGTGTGTGTGTGTGCTTGCTTCTCAAAATTAGGATGGCTTTTCCTAGAATTCATCTCCTTGTGTGGTATTAAATACACTAACCATAGTGAAAAGCAAATACATCTCAGAATACTGACACTATGACAATTTGCCTTTCTAGTATTGATGTAGGCATATAATATGTTGTTATACAGTTTGTTTAATTTAATTATGTTCTTTAAAAAATGGCAATTGTGGTCAGGAACAACCAGTCACATCTATGAACGACCATGGAAAAGCTATTTGAACTCCTTTTTTGAATTAAAGTTTTGAGGGTCCGAAGAAGACTGGCTGCTCCCAAGCTAGTCAGTAGGTCAGCCACTGGTGTGTCACTCTGAGAAACTATAGCATACATAACAGGCCACATGGGAAAATCTTGGGTCACTTCCTGTCTCTCTGCCCTATACTTCCTGCACCGGGGGTAGCGTTCTCTCTTGTTTTGTTTAAACTAGTGGCCTGCAAAGCCACTGGGACTTATAGAAATATATCCGCTGGAACGTTGCTGTTAGATCCTCTTCCTTTATCATACACATGAAAATCAAAAATTTTGTCCAATTACATTTTTTCTTCTGCTGAATGATTGATGAGTAGGAAGTGGGACAGATACATTGCTGGAGGTTATGGAGAAGAACGAAGCAACTCCTGGGCAGCTGATTACCTGCAGCACTACAGACACTCAACCCACCCAGCCAAACCCCTCCTGTCCTATAACCCTTACACCACCCCCTTCCTGCCTCATCAGGAGGAGGAGCTCTTCCTGTCTTTGAAAGGAAGCCTGTGATAAAAGCAGACCACTGTCCAGGATATAACCCAATAAAACACACACACACAGACACACACACACACAGAGGTTGGCAAATACAACAGCCTGTCCTCTAGGAGATGGTTCAATAAAGAAGCAACCCCATGAATTTACACTCGAATGCAATAACCATGCACCTATTTGCTCTCTCTGTCTCTCTCTCACCCACTCAAATATTTTTTTAACACTTTTTTTTTTATTTTTAGGCATTTTTGTAAATTACAGATTATGGTACAATATAGATGACAGTGTATCAAATTAAACACAAATCTCAATTTAAAAACAGAAACATGTGTAGAAAAAAGATGTACACATGTACAGACTGTGTGGCAGGAAGTGCGGCATCTACCTGCACACTGACATATGGCGCTTCCACAAAGAGACCGAACAGGAAAAACTTCTCAGGAACATGCTGTTAGATGAGGATTGCCCCTCTTATTCAGTCGCATGCACACAAAGCCTCCTTTCTTCTTTACAGCGCCTCATAAACCAACCTTTTCATTTTGGCTTTCGATGATGCAGTGTCAACATTTGGCCAGCACGCTCTACTGTCACAGCCACCACCCGCCCACCCCCTTCACCGAACAACACTATCCTGTCGAACAAGACATAGCTGTCAACAACCAAGTAGTATGTGATCATCTCAGTCTGAAAAATGACCACTGTATGAGAGACATTCGTGTAATCTGGGAATTTCCTCATTTTGGCAAGTAGTTGTCACTTACCGATAAAAAGTATTAAACATGGTTTGTTCTGTGAAGTCTTACCAATGAACGTATTTCTCTGTGAGCCTTGAACTACTTGCATGAATTAGTGCACTGTGAATGTAACATAATTGTGGTTTCAGTTTCCATGTAATGAATGGTGCTTTCTGAGTGAATGTCCCCCCGGGCCTTTGTGCCTTGTGAAAGGACATCTCATTGTGACACCTTTATCTGACCAGCAACATCCTAAGGGCTCCTTGCTGTCACCTCTCGAAACGCTTATCAGCCAGAATCACCAAACATGTGACTGGGAAAATTAAAATAAACAGAAGGCACGTTGCCCAGGGGGAATGAAGCATATGGTGGCCTGAGCCAAGTTGTCCCAGGACAGTCTAAAAGGGTTCATGGATGGGGAGAGGGAGCGCCAGTGGTTATTTACAGTGTTCTCTCGGCCAGTGGAGTCTGGCTAGAAAATGCCATTACAGCACTGGGCCAAATTCTGTCGGGACCCTGTGAAATCTGCTGAGGCGCACGGCAAACCTACACACACACACACACATTTTGTCTCTCTCACTACAGGACTAGACCGTGCCTTTCCTGTCTGCTCTAGTTGTCTTGGGGCAGGTCTCTCCACTCACTCGTCTCCTCTCTCTTTTTCTTTCTGGCTTCACACATCAAAACATGGGAAAATCCAACCGAGGCTCGGTTTCGCCAACGCACTGACACGGCAGAATATTTATTAGCACTCCCGGTAATGCACAGTTAAAAACTGAGGGAGAGTGGAAACAAATGTTTGTGTGACTTTTACAATTTTATTCAAGCTTCAAATTCAAAATGTATAAAAGGATGAGAGTATCAGACGTATGACGGAGTGAAAAGAGTCCCTCAGGCCAGAGAGTCTTAATCCCTTTATCAGCTCAATTTCTCTCCCCTCCCCACCCCCTGTACGCCTTCCTTTCATCCCACCCTCCCCTCGCTGCCTTGTCTCTGCAGGCGGTCTAATCTCTTAATTGCGCTCTTTGTAATTGTAATTGAATAATTAAAAAGCCACATTAAGGGCAAACAGGCGATGTAGGCAGCCTCTGATGGGCAGTGGAAGACATTTCGAGAAAAACTATCCTTCACTGTGAAACACACACACACACACACACACACACACACACTCGCAAACACGCGACGTGACTTTGGTTGCTAACGCACTCTCCATAACCCCTGACATTGAGACAAAGAGAGGCAGAGGTCCTGACCACTGAGCTCAACGACAGCAGTGAACAGGAAAGCTGACCACACACACACACACACACACACGCACGCACACACACACGCACGCACGCACACAGGCCTTCTGGAAATTGAAAGAAAACGCTTATGTAAGAAAAGATTACCATGTGAAATGATTATGGAAAGTCTAGAATAAAATTATTAGAAAATATGAAATAATCTGGTCACCGGTAGCATGTACCAGTGTAAGCTTTATTCTGACAGCCCCCCCAGCCCCCCCAGAACCAGCACCGTAACCCAAGTGCGCTGAGCCGCCTGTTCTGCTGATATTGTCTCGCGATGTTTACCAAGTTATTCTGATCTTGCGGCCGTAACCGAAAACTGCCCTGCCATTCGGACACCTTTATACTGAAATAGTCTGTAGAGATGAATGAATAGGTGCATTTTCAGTACAACAAAATTAAAAGAAATTGTGTATTTATTGAATAAAATCATGGCCACAAATCACAAATTGTGATTTAAGGTTATATAAATTGTGAGAATAAAGTTCAAAGGTGGGAACACTGACGTAACTATTTGATAACCTTGACAAAGCCCACTGGCTGCAACTTGACCTTCAGTAAAAGTGTCAGTTTACCGCAAATCTTTGTAATTCTCCCTTCTGTGTTCTTTCACTTGATTCCTTCAGCATCTTCATATGCGCTGATAATTCAATATTGCCATAATATGCCTCTCATAATCTTACCACATCCACTCTTCAGATGTGAAACACTGATGTATTCACTTTCCTCGGTCTTTGCCTTTGTAATCGTGCAGATTGGATTCTCCAAATACAAAGACCCAAATCCCATTATTGCTTTAATTCCCGGCCCTATAGTGCCATTCTACCTACATGATCAATGCAAGCTGAATAGCGGCCTAGAAACCTAGAACCGGTTCTGTTCCTCTCGATTTGTTACTTTTGTTTTCCTCAGAATGATTGAAGAGTTGGGTTCTTGTGGCCTGTATGCTCCGCGTACAGGTAGCGGGTTTGGACAAGTCTAGGGTCCCCTTGTTGACTTGGTTGACAGCAAATCTGTCTTCATTAGCGGGAACACCGTGAGGCCGTCAGGCCTCTGCGTCCTCTCCATTAATGAAGATATATGAGCTTCTTGGCCCAGTCCAAGGAGAACCAACCTCAGTCGATTTAAAAAGCAGCAGGGAATAAACAAGCACGAGCACATACAACAGCCTCTCATCTACAGACGAGAAAGTGCTTCGTGACCCAGTTTTAAAATGCATTTCTCCATGATGCGGTAAATACCTGCCTGCACGACTTACAGTGCAGAGAAGTATAAAGAAGCCGAACAGGCCAGTAGTTTGGTACGACTTCACATGGCGACATTAATTAATGAATTAATTTCTGAGCCAAATGGCACCGTACACACAAGTAATGCAGCTATTTTTGAACGGCTGTGATTTCTGCCGTTGAATTGCGGCTATGTTCAGAATGTGACAGGGATGAATGGCCCAACTCTTCACTAAGAAACTAATGTGCACAAGGGTCAAGCCCTGGCTGTCATGTACAGACTATCCATCAAAGAGTCTCAGAGCACAACAGCCACGCAATGGACACTCATGGACACACATTCTTACTCGGTTCCTCACACACACATAAACAAACACTCTCTGCGGAGGGTGAGAATGGCACACAGAACCGAATGGAATCTGGCTCTTCCTGTAGAGAGAGCGCTGTCATAACAAAACACTCCGGTAACGGGAAGCTCTCGCTCCTGCGGCCGACAGGGACGCTCAGAAGCCCACTCGGAAACCCAGTGCAGCACAAACACGCAGCCTGCCTGCCTGCCGACGAGGCGCGAGCTGGGGGTGTGGTTGTGTCGGGGTTGGGGGGGGGGGGGGGTGACAGGATGACAGAAGTGTGACTTACACTGCATGCCTGAGCTGCTGCTCCAGGAGAAGGGCTCCAGGCTGGGGAAGAAGGGACCGGCTCGCCTCAGCATGCAGGAGCCCTGGGCCGACATGTCATACAGGGGCCGCGGGGCCACCCCCAGGGCCTCCACGCAGTCAAACATGACCGCTGTCCCCAACGGCAGCGGAACAGGGCCGGAAAGTCCTTTTCTTCACCCTCTTCTCCACAAGCGACAGCCAGACGTCTTCTTCTATGTCCCCAAAACTCGGGAAAAAGCCTGCAGACTTGACTCAGGTGCACTTGGTAACACCGCTTGCCTCTGTGCTCCCCTTGCACTCTCGTTTTCTTCTCCTCTCTTCTTTCCCCGAGTGGAAACGTCAGCCCGTACGTCCGTCTTTCTGCCTCCTTCACCCCTGGGACCTGAGTTGGGTTTGTCTTCTGCCTCGCAGGGGACTTGAAATCTCAGTGGCCAGTGTATTCAAGCTGTTGCTCCAGCCTGTACACACTCGCGGCGCATACTGAGGCCGAGCAACTGGCTCAGCCCACAGCGGTGGCGGGTGGGGGGAGGAGGGAGGAATGGAGGCGGGAGCACTGCTGGTTGGCTGGAGAGCAAAAGTTTCTCTCGTCCCCCCCCCCCCCCCCCCCCCCCCCCCCTTTCCCTCCCTTGTTTGCATCATGTGTCATTTTTTTAAACAGATGAAAACAAACAAGGCCCCTCCCTCCCCGGTTCCTTTGTTCCCTTTACCCTTTTTTACTTTACTTTTTCTCGTTCTCATCCCTCCTGCGTCTGCACTGTTATCTCAATGCAGGTCAAACTATTTCACAAAGAAGACAATCAAGTGTAAGGACAACGCTACTGAATATCACATCCCCTGTGCTGAACTATGCAACAATAAGATATTTTGACGTTACGTAATCGGAAACCACGGAAAAATAATTGTGCGTGCATTTCATGACGGATCATTTATTTCTTGCCGCTGCCGGAATCACTGGGTCAGATGGCACAGTTCCAACTGTTCCTACTCAGCACACCAGGCCGTACGAATACAGGACCGCAAAGAGATCTCAAGACCTGGACCACCAGTGCCTGCATGGCAATCAGATTACTTTCCCTTATGTAACGTCCCTCGGTTGGAACCGGGCTTCGTAGGAGCGTTTACGGGGAAGGTAACGCTGAGGCGTAGCACCCCCCGGAGGGGAAACTGGGAACTGATGTTCAGAAAACGCACACGCACACTTTGGTTACCACACATACAACTCTAGAACTCCAAACAGACCCAAACCGATTATAAATAAGGATTTGACCTTTCACCTTCATCAACAAAGACTGTAACGAACATACAAGAGCAGCAAAGCACACACACACACACATACACATAAGGCAAGGTCTGCCAAAAACATAATCTTTGTCAGTGACAATTTCATAATGATTTTTAATGTTTCCAATTCAATCGCAATGTCATGATATTTTTCTTTTCATGGAAAACAAGGGAATTTATAGGTAGTATGTTTAGTTCCTAATGTTTTATCATTCTTTTTAAAAGCTTTTTATTCCTTTTGTCCCACCCCCCCATAGCTGCTTCTTCCCCATGCTTTCTTCAGCTGTGCCCTGCTTTTATTGGAAAAGCTCTGCGATCGCATTAGCGCTGCACATGCGAGCACACACTGTCCTCTCCTCCTCTCCCTGTTCGTGCTTCTCATCTTTCATGCTCAACTCTGGCTCAGCTCTTCCAATGTGCAGACCCCCAATGAACGGCGTCCAACGCTGCGGTTTTACATCCAAATGGACGCGGCTGAAACGAGCCGATCTCCCCCAGCCGGCCGCCGCTCAGCGCTAAAACGTCCAAATAACCGCAGAGGGGTCCAGCCAAAGATGGCATCAGCCATTCCAAACGCAACTCTCACTCTGTCTTTCTGCTCCAGGAGCTGAACTTGTGTTTATTTGTGCCTCTACTAAGGACAGGCCCAGGCTGGACTGATGATCAGAAACCCGGTTTGGGCTATCAATCAACCCAAGCCTGCGTCACATCTCATAACGTTGGAACAGTTTCACCTTTCCTTCCATCTCCGCTCCCTGGTCCCCCCCCCATACCTAACTCAATAACTCTGTAATTCGAATCAAATCAATTCAATGGCGCAAACATTGCAGGCCTCCCCAGACACGGTAAAGCCCGGCTTTTCTCCCGGAGAAGAAAAAGAGGGAAAAGAAAACTTTTTGGACAGTTAATACGCTCTATATGCTCCAGACTCCTCCCTCCCTCCTCCCTTTCCTTCCCTCGTTCAAGAGGAATGAACTTTAGAAAGCACCCCCCATGGGACGTCAACCCACCCCCCCAAACCCTGCCCTCCCTCTCCCGTCCCCGTTCTTCTCCAGCGCCCCGCTCCTGACTCGGGCTCCCCCTTTCTGCTCGGCTCCATTTTTCCGTTTCCCCCCCTCTTCACGTAATGTGATTGGATTTTTTATTACGTTGTATTATGAGCCCCCCCCCCATCCCGCTCCGTATGCACACATGGTGAGTGTGTATTAAAAAAACAGAGGCGCTGCAGTTGGCGCGGTAACAGAATACGTCACGAGGGACTCTGTGTCGGCGGAGTAAAGGAGAGGAAAGCGTTGTCTCTTAAACGAGGGGAGAGGACGGGCGTTTTCTCTCACCGGCCGCTCGCCTCCATTTCACCCCTTACCTCGACTCGTTCTGTCTCAACATTTTCACCTGTCTTTCAACACGTCTCTCTCTCTGTCTCACACACACACACACACACACACACACACACAGCAGGAAGCAGCACTGCTCACACTCAGCCAGCTCAGTTCTATCCACACCTTGAGACAATTACACCCCCACCCCGGTCCCCCCACATGTCCCATATGAACCCCTTTCACAACCACACACACACACACACACACACACACTGTGGGTTGGACGTGGAGGAGAAATACAGTCAGTAAAAAGAAAGACACCCGCCCCCCCCTCTCTCTCTCTCAGTAGCTGCTCCACATTCTTCCTGCAACTTCAGGTTCGACCACTCGCACTTGTGTGATGTCATCAGTGGCGAGCGAGCGTCGACAAAAACAAACCCTGCACTGTGTCTGAGGTATGACTGTCATAGGGACTGAACCTGAGCACACACACACACACACACACACACAACATGTTTGTTGTAATCGCCTGTGCTGGAATGTGTGGTGCAGTTGTTCAGGGCGAGAGAGAGTGTGTGTGTGTGTCTGTGTGTGTTTTTACCTCTACATGTCAAAACGTGTCCGAATGCAACCATTTTCAATAACCCCATATTAAACACACACGTACACACACACACACACACACACACACACACTTATTTTCCTACATGCTGGGATTCATTTAGGCAGACAGCTACATGCCCGTGAGTCCCGGATCAGCTGATATCGAGTGGAGTTTCGCACGGCTGTGTTTTCTATACTTACAGTGTGAAGGTAAACAGAGAAACCCCGGCAGGAGACGCCGCAGTAAACACTCCGCAGCGAGCCGCAGCTCAATTCACACCGCCGTGCCGTGTTTATTTATGGCACAGCTCACATTAGACTTTGATTTATCAGGTACAAATTGTTCACAGCACGCATCATACTGTATGTGTGTGTGTACCAAAGACATCCAGCTGAAGCACAGCTCTGTTGCAACTAAAGCAGAACGTTGGTTGTCCAAAATCGCAGTATGCTCACATTCCATTGGTCGGTTCAAAACCTGCTCAGTGCCATAGAATTCTTCCTTACATTTCATTACTCCTTTTTTTTCTTCTTCTGACCTTCTTTTATATTAAGAGTACCAGATGGAGAGACAAGTAAACTTACATTTAATTAACTGATCCACTTTAACAAATGAAATAAATATGAGTACATCATTCATTCCAACACAGTCAGATCCTTTCATCTCTCTCACACACACAAACACACACACATATACACAGGAGCACGGAGCCAAAGACATTCCTCTCCAGTTTTATATAAATAAATAATTAGGGCACAATGTGGAGTTTGTGTGCACGGCACCCAGCCCTCTGCTAAACTCTGATTATGGGACCATCTTCTGTTTCTTCTCAAGGAAAAAAATGTGGCATTCATTTGAAACGCTCCCAGACCCCCCCTCCAATTCCCGCACTCATGATCCTTGCCTTTAATGTGATGGAATCCCAAGAGATACTCAGTCTGATGAGACTGTGTGCCTGTTTTGCATTTATCTATTAGTGGATCAAATGTCCTTTTTCTAAATGGAATACATTTTGCTGGTTGCATATGTTGAATGCATATTTGTAAAGGTCTAATTAAGATGAAGAAAAACATTTGTCAAAAAAATATTTGCGTACAATTAACAATTTACAATTAGGCTGGGTTTAGTTTACAATAGCAGTAGTAACACATTTATATCACATATGTTACATATTTACTACTCTAGGTTCTCACAAAGCTATAAAATGATGCAAATACACTTTGCTCAGAATATTGTTTTCTTCTCTGAAATAATAATAATTAAAAAAAGAGGAAATTTTTATGGGCCTGTCCGGGCATTTGCCACCGGAGCGGGCATTCCTAATAAAGTGGCCACAGGACCAAGTGGCCAAAAGACCAGGCATTGCTAATAAAGAGGCCACAGGACCAGGCAGTCCTAGTAAAGTGGTCCTAGGACCAGGTGTTCCTAATAAAATGGCCATAGGAGCAGACACCGTAACAAAGTGGCTGGTTTGTGATTGTGTTGTAGGACAGTGTTGGTAATGATTATGCGGAGGGTTCGTGCAAGTTCAATGGAGCAAATGCTGAAAAAAGGGATTGGATGACAAGTATATAAAAAAAAATGAGTGTGGGTTTAAATCTACCCCATTCTCATTCTGACCCACCATGTCAAATTTGGGGGGTTTTGGTTTAACCGTGAGCAAGCAGGACAAAGGACAATAATCAGAGGCAAATGAATGGGATTAAATGGAAAAAGGTGGGGTGACAAAAAAATAAGAAGAAAAGATGGAGGGTTCAAAACGAATGTGTTGAATGTGTCAAGGGTGTCCTCTGGAAGCAAGTTCCAAATTTTTGTGCATTTCCGTGAAAGTGTCTGTGAGCAGGGAGTGTTTTTAAAATGCTAAAATTAGCATTTAATGCATTCCTAAAGGGATTTGACCCTGTTTGAGCGTTATTACCTTGGTCACGTCCACTCGGATCACTTATAAAAATAATTGCACACCTCAAATAATAGAATGATAATTTTTGATATATAGCTTACAGATGCATATGCTCCCGTGCGACCCACATTAAAGTCATTAAAATGTTTTTTTGGTTTTGACAAGATCTATGAGTATCTGTGTATATCTAACTGTGTGACTACAATGTCAGAATAGATTTTTAGGATAGAATAATAAACGCATTCCGAAAGATTTTGGGGAATTGTGCACGAGCCCTCACTGAGACAAGTTAGGTGTCAAAACATGCAAAAAGCAAAGCCCTACAACTTATCGTAAGTTGCGTGGAGAGGTCAGCACAACAGTAAATGTCAAACAAATTATATGAGCTGATTCAGAATGGCTCAACATGCAATAATGCAAAGATTAGTGACGTAAATATATAGATGAAGAATGGTGATGCCACTGTCTTGAAGGATTTTATATTCTCAGGCAGAGAAGCAGATGAGGAGCATTTGTGTCATGTGAATCAGGATGCCATGTAAAATGGAAAAATGCTTCATTTGAAATCTCCCTGGGTTCCTGATGCGGAACTCCTGTGTCCAGGGTGATCATGTAAAACACATTAAGCCCCCGAAGACGGCCTGTTCACTGAGTTGTGCAGACGGGTCCAGGTGGAGTGATACCCAACACCGGTGTGTGTGCAGAACGGGGGTGCAGGCAGCAGAGCGGTCAGGTGTGACCGGAGTGATTGTGTCTGAAGCCCACCGCCCGAATCACTTTATCTCGGCCCATTCTTCTGGCCCCCCTCTCCCTCCCTCGCTGCTTCTTGCGCGCTCCTTCAGGCAGGCAGAAGAAAGGATGGGCTAGATCTTATCTCTTATTAAGTGCTGCTAATGGACTGATGGGCTGAAGGCACCACATAATGATGGAGTTCGGAAGAAAAGAGCTTCTGTTTACACACACAGACACACAGACACACACACACAGCAAATTGCAAACGAAAAGCATTTGGAATAGAAAAAAAAAAAAACAAAATACTTGAAAAATGTAAACATAAATGGATAAATATATACCAAATATATAAGCAATTAGGAACTGATCTCCAAAAATTGAAGTAAAATAAAAAACTGGATCCTTGTTTCATGACCACTTCATTTGACCAAAATCATTTGTGTATTTAATACAAAAAAACCAAACAAATAAATCAATAAAATGGTATATAAGAACACCAATGTATTGTGTCGCCCGTCTCTGAAACCACCACTGTGCACAAATGTGCTGTGGATACTGTGTGTGTGTGTAGGTATGTGTGTGTATCTGTGAGCGCTCTCCATCCTGTCTCCAGGATTAGCAGGGGAGGGGTGTCTGACTGTGTGCTGACTGACAAGTGAAGGTCTGAGCAGGCCGAAGCTTGCTGGCTGTAGACAGCTCTAATAAAAGAAGAGGACAGGCTCTGTCTCACACGGGCCTCGGCCTGACCCCAGTGTACACACATCAGCCAGAACATTATAACCACCTGTCTTACATTATGTAGGTCCCTTGCATGCCGTCAAAACAACCCTGACCCCCTCTGACATGAACTCTACGAGACCTCTGAAGGTGTCCTGTGCTGTTTTCTGAGGTGGGGTCTCAATGTATTGAACCTTTCTTCCAGCATGTCTCACAGATGCTCTATCAGACTGAGATCTGGGGAATTTGGAGGCCAAGACCAAATCCTTCAATTCTTTGATATCAAAGTGTTCCTGAAAAATTCTTGTGTAAGAATGTAAGAAGGCGTACTGGTGAAAGAGACCACTGCCTTCAGGGGCTACTAATGCTGTGCTGTCCACATGATCTAACAAACAAGGCCACCTGCTTCCACTGCCCCATGGTCCCTTTCTGTGGATGTCCCCTTGTATAACCAATCATAACCAAAGACAACATAATCAATCAGTTCTAACACTAACTCGAGATGTGACTAATGTCAGGTTGTCATGGCTATCAGGACTTAAAGTGATTTAAGAGTTCAGATTGCACTACAGCAGCCCATTTATCACTGATTCATTTGAACCTATTACCAGTCATGCCAGGCCAAAACACTGTGGCCTAATGAACTACTCTGTGGCAACTGGCCTAGGCTGTGTGGTCCTACGTCCCTTCAAAAACCTACAGAGGAAAGTCTCCTAAAAGAGTTTAAACATAATTTAATTAGATTAGAAATAAATTCCAAATTGTATTTGTCTAATGACGCATGTGTACATGGTGCCAGGCAAACGAGAGTTCATGGGTATTTGTCAATTTGGGGAAGGTCACAAGTAGCACAAAACCACTATCCAAATTCAGAGCCTGCTTCAAAGGTGGTCCGCAAATGGCAAACTGGCTTTTGTTTTCTAATCTATTTGGACCAAAGTGGGGGGAAAAAGGGATAAAAGAGGTTGGGGCAGACTGACCTGATTTACAAATTCAGCAGCTCTTCAATCTGCTCTTGCTGTGCCAAACAGAGTTGGCTGGATATGTTGTAATGCCTTTAATTGCTTTCCTTTATTGCTTTCATTTAAGGTGTTTTGGTACTGCATGCATTGTAAACAATGCCAGAGGTTACAAAAGCTTAAAATAATTAGAGAAAATTGCAAATGACAGTAAAATTAGCTGGAGGAAATGTTAGATAACATTATTATGAGAAGTTCCTTTTTTTGTCAGGAATAAGTGGTCAATATTTATTGACCAGAGGTCAGAGGTAATGGTGCATTGTTTTATTGTTAATTTGTGAGCAATTGAGACACTATGACTGAAACTATATTGATTTTATTACTAATATGTATTGTAATGTGTTTTGCAGAATGCTGTCCAGCATTCATTTATTATGCCAATCCCTGAAATTTGTCATTTAAAATCCAATTTTATAAAAACAAAGCTGTGTTACCACGTCTCCTCCATGTGATCATGGAGACATTCCCTCTGGCTTCCTCCCTCCCTGTCTTGGAAATATTTCTCTAGTGCGCCCAGACAAGGCTCTTTAAGCCTCAACATGTCTAACATTACTGCATATTACAGCGTTGATGAGTGTGTGTCTGTGTGTATGTGCCAGCAAGCTACTGAATTAAAAGAATGACGATGACTGAGTGAGTGTATGAATGTGTGTGTTCGGTTGTGTGTGTGTGTGTGTGTGGGTTGGGGGGCTGTTGTATGTCTGCAAGACTAACCCGTACTCATTCTTTCATTTTTATTTTTTCTTTGTTATGTTCATGTTTTACTGAAACTGAAAGGACAGGTGGGAGACAAGATCTAACACATGTCCTCTGATCCTGAATGGCTGTGATCTTAACAAATTTCTTCAAATGTCCTCCCTCTGTTAATTAAAGTACATGCAATGGCGCCCCCTATGAACATCTATGACCTGATCCTTGGTTCAATATACTGTTCTAATTTATTATCTCTCTCTCTCTCTCTCTCTCTGTGTGGTGTGTAATGGTGTGACTGATGCAGTGGTGTGTTTGCCAGCCTCATAAAGGCCTCCTTGTCGGCTCTGGTGCCTCAACGAGCCAAAGGCCAGCAAACGCTCAGCTGCTGCCAGGCTTCCACAATCTGTTTCACCACCAACTTCTGGAACACAACACTCTTCCCCACACACAGTCACATTCATGTACAAATACCCACTTGTATTCTAGACACACCTTGCATCACCTATTTATTTAAACCTTGTAATGTTGTGCCAGTCAATAGGGAAGGGCAGGAGAAGGAGAGACAGATGAAAGAAAGAGACAGAAAGGTGTAGATGGAAAACGTTCATACAATTGGCATGGTTCTACTTACATAATGCTGCCATCTCTTTGGGAAGGTCTGCCCCAAACCGTCCAAAAAGGCTGCTGTTGGCCAGGAGGTCAAAGGGCGTGTGGTTTCGCATAGAGCTGAAAGCAAAAGGGTAGAAGCCCGCCATGGGACCCACTGGCCGTTCCCTGTTGGTTGCCATGGCGTAGGTAACGGTTGAGGTTTTTGGATTACGCAGCTACTCCGAAAGGATGGAGATCTACGAAGGACACATATGGTGGAAGATGGCGTCAACTCCTCCTTTTCTTCCTCTTCTTTTTCCTTTTTCTGGTATTCTCTGCCGTCGCAGGTGTGCTCTGTGGTCTGGTTTAGCTCAGGTCTGATGTTTTGGTCAGTGCTGCTGTCTGGATCCCATTACTCACTGGAGCCTGGACTTCTGTAGCCTGGAGGGAAAGGGGGAGCCTCTCGGAGTAGTGACACTCAGACGATGAACCCAGCCGCGGGACGCTGGCTTCAGGAATCAGGGGATACCTGGATGATGGAGACATTGAAAGCAGAAAAGTTTGAGTTGGCAATCAGATGTTTAGAGGACTGCTTTCCACAACCAGAGGCAAAAATGTTCACAAACAGAGGAAAACAATAGCAGCTAAGGGCAAACCATTACCTAACATCCACCAAACCATTACCTAACATCCACAGAAAAATTATTTTCATGTTGTTCCACACAAAAAAAACACCGGTGGAGGAATGCCTGACAGACCCGAGACCCAAAAGCAAAGAAAACAACAACACCTACAAGTGTGTGCCATAATGCTGCCCCCTGCCATTTTTAGATCTATTACCACCCTGCCGAAAAGGCAAGATTTATTCTATAAGCTGAGAAAAAGGACTACATTGCTGTCGGTCAGGACATCCAGTGAGGAACAAGATGGAAAAAAGAACTAAAGACAGGAGGTCTAATCCAGCCTTAATCCAGCAAATGGGCGGAGATTCAAGTTGTGGGAGCAGCAGAAAGAAAAATAGGGCGACAGGGTGAAAGAGGGAGAGAAAACACTTCTTGTCGTTTGGGTGGTTACTTGAACGCCTTCCAGAGGAGTGTGGTGTTCCTAGGCTCTGCCATATGATTTAAATCAGAGGAGCAGCTCAATAAAGACGCCTCTGTTCCCTCTGCCAGCCTGATGCTGACGCTGCCGCCGCCGCTGCCGCCGCCGCCCGCCTGCGCACAGACCGCCGGCTCCGCTCACTTAACCCCTTACAGCCACAGTCCCCATACTGCCACCGGGCCACCAAACGCAACCGGGCGCAATGCTTATAGCTAATATATAGGGTAATAAAGTAAACTTTTATTTTTTTTCACTGGTCATCTGTAGATTCAGGAAAGATAGGGTAACAGCACCAGCTAAATGTAATGTATTGTCATGGGAACCCACCAATCACCACACTCCACAAACCACGAACATACAGGGATATTTTGCAACAGTTTTAGATTCTAATACAGATATCTGCTGGCAATCCAAGTAAAAGTCTTCACAGCAGATGGACAGCCGGAGTGAGGATGGAATTGTTTTTTTTCCCAAGGTGTTTCAACTGATGTCTTGTTCTCAAAGTCTTTTGCTTTTCTTGCCAGAAAGCATGTCACTTTCTGTTTTAATTCCAACCAATGTAACTGAAGAATTTTCTACTGGCATGGTCCTCAAAAGCCGCTTTGCCAAAACTTTGTCCACAGTTAATTCCCCTCTTCTACTTATTCATCTCCTGGAGTGGTGTCATGTTCTCCTATTCTTTTAAATGAAGTAAACAAGGTGGCTAAAGAATGTAGTGTGTGTGTATTTTGGGGGTTCAGGGCAGTGCGGCAGTTTATGCACCAACCGAGCCAGAACAGCGAGAACTCCCAGTACCCTTCATCACCAATAATATAAGTCTGGCAGATTCATCTATCCAGAGGGAGCACAGAACACAGCCTCCTCACACACCCTCATACACACACACACACAGCGATGTAGTTAATTATTTCCGACATCGGAGGGCGCTGCTGAAGAAAAACCTCCATCTCTCTCTCTCTCTCTCTCTCTCTTGCTCGCCCTCTGGTTAATTGCAGCCTGTAGCTGCCGCAGTAAACTGTTCCACATGTGAGGGCAGCCAGGCCATGGTGGCCACGTTACAGGAAGGAGCCACAGACACCTAATCCTACCCACCATTACACACATCCATACACACAAACACACACGCCATCAGACACCTACACATACAAATTCACATCCTCAACCACAGTCACACATGCATTCACACGAAAATCCATTTGCACTCCACCACACACACTTGTTGTGACCGTACAAGCCTTCATGACACCCAAACGCCAAAACACACACACACACACACACACAGAGTTCTGCCCACAATTACACCCCAACCAACTGGCTTCGCTCTCTGATGAGCTTTCTTCCAATACATTTTCATTCCAATGCCGTGATCTGTTTTTCATTTGTCATTTTCTGTTGCCTGTTCTTCAGTTTCCCCCCAGACTGAAGCAGCCCCATGTCACGTCTCACTCTGCACTAAAACGCCTTCAACTTACTGCGCTTTCTTTCTTTCCATCGCTCCTTCTTTCCATCTGTCTTTTTATCACTACAAAATGGCCTTTGTTTAATGTCCTAGAATACCTTTCAGTTCAAATGGAATAAAATTAATTAGTAACACATTGGGAGTGGAATTTGAAAGAGAGTTGTGTGTGCGCGTGTGTGTGTGTGTGTGTGTGTGTGTGTGTGTGTGTGTGTGTGTGTGTGTGTGATTTGGGCAGGGGCAGAGAGGTGGCATGGAGGTGACCAGAAAAACTTATAAAATGAGCCAGTTTTATTCCCAGCCATAAAATCAGAAATAATGAGTGACCACGGCATGGCAACTTTTAATGAGTCACACCAGTGGGCCCCTACAGACTGCTACACACACACATATATGCACACACACATATGCACACACACACACACACACACACACACACACACTGACATACGAGTTTAATTTGGGTTTTTTTTTTTTATAAACTATTGCATTTGCCAAAGCACACACACACAGTTGGTCACATACATTAAAATTCTCTATTTTACCACTGCCAAGGCACACATATGCCTAGGCACACACTCAGAATTACACACACATTCCACCCCCACCTTTGCCTACTTCACCCAACCTCTACCTAGCAGTACCCCAAACCCCCCTCACCCCAAATCCCGCTCTCCCTCTCCAGAGCTGGGTCTGTACCCTTTGCCCCTCTGCAGGGAACGTGCACACACACACACACACACACACACACACACACCAAGAGACAGACACACACACCCACACACATCTGCGCTGCCAACAAAAGTTGCAATGTGTTCTTTCCCCAGGCCTCCAGGCCTCAATGAAGCCTTTATGGAGCTGTGTTGCCTGGGCTGAGCCGCATCTCACCGGTGGGGCTGGGCTCCTGGCCTGGGGCAAGTCTCATTTACCACCAGAGAGGATGGAGACATAGGGCTGGGTTTCATACACACACACACACACACACACAGTCTCCCCTCACACACATTAATGTGCTGTGACACATACCCACATGAATGTATACAAAACCAGCCGCACATGCCTGCAAATGCTTAAACGCGTATAAATATACAGGCTCGGAAGCCGGGAAGCACACATGCACACACAACCCCCCCCAAGGCACATATACACACATGTAGACACACACACTGAGGCAACTAAGCGCCGGCCTGTGTGGGAAACTGGTTGCTGCTTTGGTTTGCATTAAAAATCGCGGGGCTTTCCATTCCTGCACCACTTTTCCAGGCAGGTCTTCAAAAGCGGCTTTTCCTCTAACGCAGCCACAGCAGCTACACCCAGCGTTACCTTTCAACCCGCCCCCAACGCCTGCTCCTGCTGCGCCCATGCCTAAACTCATTTATGGCATGGATAACCAGTCAGAGATCTAAATACATATTATATTTTCATCTCGGCTTTTCTCAAATTAGGGACATTCCTTGCAAGTCTGAAACTGAATCCTCTTTCAGTATTAGCGGTCTGTGCTGTGTGACATGTAACCATTTGTATAAAAATGGGCTATAGGATGGGCGTGCAGCAACAGGAATGAGCTATACTTGTTCCTTCCTGGAGTTTCTATGGGCTGATATCAGGTCAAAAAAAAAAGAAAAAGAAAAAGGGTTTTATTGTTCGGGGACGTTTCAGTGGTTTTCGGAGCAGACGACAATGTCGACCCACACTCGTCTCCCAAATTGTAACGTACAATATGGCTCGTCGTTCAATCGACACAGTGTATAGATGAAATCCATATAAAAGCATATATGAAAAAGTAACCACAGGCCTAATGCATTTTCCATGCTGCTCTACACAGACAGCAACCAGCGACTGTAAAACCTCTCTCGCTCCATGGATGAGGTCTGACACGTGTAATTATTTGTGTAATGAACCGTCTGTTTCTTATAAGAATGCGACGGTTGTTGTCCAGACTGAGGCCAAGATTGTTTTTACAGGCGCCTAATTACTCAGAAGCACTGACACTTCGGCTCTAGTTTTATTACTAGCTGTGGCCGTTCAATTAAAAAAGAGCAAAGAAAAAAGAGGTTGTAAAATTTGGAGAGTTCTTACTTCTTTTGATCTGGGGGTGCGCAACCAGAAAATTGTGCAGGGTTCCTGTTTGTTGCCAAGGGCAGCACAACACCTGTCATAATGAAAAGAGTTTCGCACCACACTGGTTTCCGGTACTGCTGAAGTCTTCCTGAATTTTTTTAAATTATTCTTTCTGATTTTCATTTTGATAAGCACTTCAAATCAAGTATGTCTTCTGGTTTTTGAGAAAGAATATATGCAATGGCTTGCCCTCCTGAGGAGGGAACACAAACGCTACAATTACCTACCCAGCAGTCATTTCCAAAAGATTGGCATGTATGAGAAAATGGCAAAAAAAAAAAAATCCCTCCCCATTAAACGCCATTAAAATTCATCAAATATTTAGAGAAGTTGAACAAACATGTTTCAGAAACTTTATGGACAGTGTGACCCCGACCCAAACCAAACCAAGATGCTTGGAGAGTGGTGCTCTGGCACCATTGCTGCACAGATCTTCATTAGCGCAGCATTCACGCGACATAAAGCGTCACAGCTGGGTGTAGAACTACCTCACCTCCTGGTCAGACGTTCCACTTGACACAAGCTTTTCTTTAGACCAGGTGGAGGGAAGGGAAAGGGCTTTTGAAGCTCCCTGTTGACTTATATATGGCACCTTCTGGTCCAGAATGACTGGGGGGACTGGGTCTGAACTGGTGAACATTAACACACGCAAACACGTCTGGGAAAACATTACCTCAGAAAGGCATAATTATCCTGTTGAAATATGAACCATAAATCAATGTGCCTGGGGAAACTATAAACCACAAACCAAAGGATGTGGTGCACACACACGCACACACTTCGCGAATGCAATCAGACATAATACACACACCCTTTCCCTCTGAAACAGATTCAAAGAGAGCTACACAAAGGTGTACGTTTGACACATGCAACCTCAGAACACATAAACACGCACCTCAGAAACAGACACACAAAGTTTTCTCCAGCCAAATGTGCACAGTTCACACACAAAAAAAAATGTCCTCGCTTACACACCACTCACGGCCAGAACACAAAGGCTGCATTGGAAAAACACACAAAACCAACTATTTCTATTTCTGAGCTCACAATAAACAGCATGAGCGTCAAGTACACAGTCAATTTGGAAGAAATTAATCCTTCTCTTTTGTGAGCAAAACACATGCTGCACCCTCCAAATATTTTTATGAGTGTGGTCACCATTTCAGCCCGAGAACTTTAATTTATGAACGAGTCTAAAATATAACAATGACCTTTTATGACCGACAGTGGTTGAGAGAAAGAGCTTTGATGAACTGGTCCAGGGGAACGTTTCAGGTTTTTTTTTTACCGCGTTTGCCACAAAGAGCTCAACACAAACATGCTGAGTGAGTTTATGAAAGGCCCTCTGAGGGGTTCATAAGCGACCCCATTTCTCTGTTCACTGGACATCAGACACTGTGGATTTATAAAGCAATGAAAACCATGATGAATACGCTGGCCCTCATCCAGGTGTTTCTTAACTAAAGACTACTAGTCTGGCTGCAGCGTTGCTCTTACCGCGTTCCTCAACAAATTCCACCTCTTTCCATTCCTACAAACGGCTCGTTCTCGTCAGATTTTTCAAAAGAGGTCAGAGCAATCATAACCGGAGCAGCAAGTCGCATATAATTCTGAAATTATTAGCCTTTTGACTTGCTGTTAATATTTTGAAGATGTATCACAATTTTTTTAACATTATTTTTTAGATTTTATAATCGCTTTGGTTTAAAATGCAATTGAAACTAAACTACAACTAATTGATTCCAGTGCTATTATTCCTGCTACAGTACTCTCTCATGCAAGCATTACAGCTGCTGGTTCATAAAAAAAAATTGGTCCTGTATTCCTAAAAGAAAATAGCACAGTGATTAACAATAATTAAATATCATGCCATTTTCTACTATTATATTCTAATCTGCAATCGAATTAGGAAAAAAATTAATTATAACATGGTTAGATTTATTAAACTCACAGTAATTTCATTTTTGAAGATTCAATCACTTTCCATCTGCTGACTTTCCATTCTGAAATGGTTAGCAGTAACATTAGGCTAATATTAGGCTAATAACCCTTCGCTAGTGACACCTTTCAAGCATCTCATAATTTCACAATAATAAACATAAAATTACAGAATAAATTACCTTGACCTGTCCCTCCAGAAGTATGACTGACAGCCATCATGAATTCTTTTACTTTAACTGTTTAGGCCACTTTCACTGCACAGAACTGAGATTGCAATAAATCCTGCTGCTGTGAAAACTTGTACTAATATTGATAGGAATAATGAACATAATAGAGGCAATAATGTTATGTGTGACAGACACAATGGTGCTGTTATTCACGGCCAAGCCCTGTGGCTGACGTTGAGGCTTGAGGGTCACAACTGGGGTCAACTATGATCGCTGGGGGCAATGGGTAGAGGTCAGGGGTCCTGCCTAATTGAGACTTTTTGCAGTGCCTTCTCCCTCTGTGCTTCATTACCTCTCAGCCTGTTAGTTTACAGGAAGGCAGATTCTTGGTCTTTTCCATCCGTCTTCCTGCATCATCTCTTTCATTCGTCTGAATGTGCGTTTGCTCTCCCGCTCATTCTCTGTCTCCATGTTCCTTTAATTCGTGGCCTTCGCACTGGCTACCCTTTCCTCTTTGTTCTTCTGTCTGTCTTCTCTAATTTTGATGCTGCACGTGAGCACATGGCAGATGTTTTTCAGTCCTGACAGGAGAGGATAAGTGTGATGTATGGCCGCACAAAGCCAAGTCAGCAAAGAAAGACAAATTGCGAAGGAAAGGTATATGTCATTAAAGGCTTGACAATGGCATTCCGACTGATGTGTATGTGTTGGGGTGTAAATAAAAAAGGATGAAAATGTAAATGCTTCTGTCTCACTTCTTTGTCTCTGTTTCGCTCACCCCCTCCCCAACTCGGCCTGAGCATTGTGAAGCTAGGGGTTAAGTTACAAGCTACAAAGGAGATTAGCAGTGCCAGAGTGGGTGAGTGTGTGCGTGTAGGATTGTTGACAGGCCTGGAGGGAGTGAGAGACATGCAGAAGTGCCACAGATCCTGAACACACAGCAGAAACAACAATATCACAGATACCTCTATAAATACCTGATCCTTTTCTATTGTCATCCCTGACACCAAACCTCTGATAGCCACCCAGACAGAAAACACCTGGGTTCAAATTGAGAATGCACCTCCTAGGGAACATTCCTGGGCTATTTAGCAAATTCAGCGTGATTGATAGATTGAACAAGGATGAAATTGTCAAAAGTTGTCCTTCTGCTCTTCTCTCATCGTCTGTTGCTGAGAGGAGGCCAAGACTAAGAGCAAGGTGATTCCATGTTGATATGAGTGAAGCAGATTAAGCCATTTTTAGCTTCGAAGTGGATCTGCCTCGATAAAGCACAAGGTTAGCACCATCCAGTTAGCTTTACACCCTTCCAGAAGCATAGTAGCTGCAGTAGGTTCTTTATGTTAAGGGGGTGATGGGGTGACAAACCCAAATCTTGGTAATAACATTGTGGTCAGAAAAAAACAAAATTGGTACGTAACTGTTATTTAAAGAATTTGAGTTATTCTGAAGAGGTCTGGCAGCTTAATGAACAAACGGACGAAGGCAAGGCTCTGTCTCAGTGCTCTACTGTTACACAAATTTCACATCAACACACCCTATTCCAAATGTGCTAGAAAAGAACCGTGAACAAAGCAATCACATGTTTACAGCCAGACTGTCAGGTTGAGAACAGAAACCTCTTATCGTTTGCAGATTGCGCTCACAGATATCCCTTATCATCAGTAGCGTAAGAATGCAATCAGGCTAAATATGGATAATTTCGTTATAACTGGAACAACCTACCTAGTATCTCTCTGCGCTGGTCTGTGTGTGTGTATGAGTTGTGGAAGTGCTCAGGTCTGTATTGTATGGTTAGTGCAAAGCAACAAAGGCATACACAGGGAGAGTACTTGGGTGTGTGGGTGTGTGTGTCACACAGAGAGACAGAGAGAGAGAGATAGAGAGAGAGAGGGAGGTGATGAAAATGGCTTTGTGTTGACAGACAAGTGGAGACAGTGAAAGAGAGAAAAGAGAGAGAGGAGACAGACAGCATTCTCTGTCTGACTGTCTGTCATTCTCAAAAAGCGAGAAAACAAAGCTGGAGGAAGAAGAGCATTTTTCTTAAAGTAGTTAAGCTCTGTTGGGTCCCCCTCCCCCTCCCCCACACCAACACAGACACACACACACACACACACACACACACACATATATATGTATATATATATATATATATATATGCAAGTCCTTTTACTACTTCTTAATTAATATCAAATTAAATAGCATAAATAAATAATGCAATATAGAAATGTCAGTACTAAGTTATTCATCTGTGTAAAAATGAGTGTATTCCATCCACTATGCATATAGAAATGGTGGTTGCTGTATAACTTTTTTACGTTGCGCAAACCTGGAAAATGGCAGCGTGATGAAAATTTAAAACCCGCTCCACTAAACACACATACAACGTGGTTAAAGGTACATTCACGTTCCAGCGTAAACCACATGCGCATGCACATAGATCACGCAGACTGAAGCATGCAGCGGTGCACACACGGCCCATACACCGAGGAACCGGGTGCTATGGATGAGAAAGCTCAAGTCACATTAGGTCACGCTGGTCTGCGTAATGGTAGGTTACGGCTACTGAACTCGAGTGCACCTAAATATACACACATGGAGAGTCCCCTTCACTACTACTATATTACAACAGTTCATAAACAACACTATCCATCTCTCTGCATGTGTCTGTGTGTGTGTGTGTGTGTGTGTGTGTGTGTGTGTGCACGTTCCATGCAAAGCTAGTTACTGGATGCTGACAGAGATTTCAAGACATTATGTAAATGAAATATGCCAAAAAGGAGCAGGACAGCATGCTGAACTAATGTACACAACACAAATGTTGGGATACTGGAAAGAGGGTAGAACCAGGAAAACCCTACACAGAATGGGTATCTTAATCATTAAAGATTTAACAATTAAGGATTTTTGTCAAGACAGACTTATATACTTTATGGGGACCCTATTTAATAACAAACATGTTCTATAATTATCTAGATGTAATAAGAATGCTACACATAACCAAAATACGGATCCACGTGAAGCTGCTTCATATAGGTAATCACAAATGTGATTCTATAAGGAATTATTATGATTTTAAGGGAACATTTTCTTGGTTGCAAAATAAAGCACTTTTTTGTTACAAGTGCTACCTTGCCTTCCAGTCTTTATAGGTACCTGTGAAATGTCCTGGCGAATCAGGTGTAGACTGACCTTGCTAGACTTGTGTGTGAAGATCGTGTCCCCACAAGTAAAGTAACACATTTACACAATGTGAGGAAGCAAATGCACGGTGGCGGCAGACCAGGGCAGAGCTTTCGCTTCATCTCCCGATATTCAAATGGCGTCGTTTTAATGTTTCCATCAGCTTTGGGTAATTGCACTGGTCGAACCTGTTTACATAACCTTTGTGGAGATGCTGCAATAGAAACAAACACCACTGGATATAGGAATTTGCATGATTTAATGCGCACATCCATCAGGCATAATAATTTACAACTGACATGCTTCAGGTCCAAAACAACAGGCTCTATTGTCTTAGAAACACCCCCTCTCACTGCCTGAGTAATTCCCCATGATAATCAATAACAGCAATACTATCTTTAATTGTATGTATGTATGTGTGTGTGTACGTATGAGACAGAGAGAGAGAGTTTGCATGTGTGCGCAGATTTCCACCCTCACACTGCTAGTTTTGAATAATGGTGTTGTGATTGTATATGGACACTGTTACTGGCTCTCGCTCCAGGCCTGGAGCTCATACAGTTTAATCAGCACCTCCCCGCACTACAGCGCGCACTGCAGCACTGAGCTACCAGAACACACTGCATTTAACACCCACAGTCGTCTGGATTCTTTTAGCCCCTGTACGTTAAGGACTCGAAGAAAACAACTAGAACTGCATTCCTTTGAAGAACACTCTAAATACACTACTAATAGAAGCAGACAAACTTCCCATTGTGTCTTTTATTTATATAACCAGAAACAGAAATATCTATTTATGAAAAACATTACCCCCCCCCCCCCCCTCTCTCTTGGTCTGTTGGTCTGTCTCTCATTCTGTTGTAGTCGCTATGTCTCTGTCTTCAATTAAAGTCTGTTCTCAGAAAGCCATCCATACAAACACACATGCTCACATACTTGCTGAACTACAACATGCTGCGCTGTATAGTTGCAGCCAAACTCCTTTGAGTTAAATCATAAAGAGAGACAGGAAGCAACATACATACACACACACACACACACACATGCAAAAACATACATTTCGGTGTGTACAGATTTTTACATATCCCCCATGTACACACACACACACACACACACACACACACATCGTCTTTCTCTCTCCAGTCCTCTCCTTCCATACACAAACTCTTGCTGTGACACGTCCAGCCTAAGCTTCTTCTCTCCTTCTCCGTACGTTTCTATTATTTAAAAAAATGAACAGAACTCAGACTCACCGCCTAAGCGCCGGACTGGCAGACAGATGGGGGGATGACGGGAGCGGGCGGAATGAAAAGTGGAGGAGTGTGGTGGGAGCTGACTTGAGAGTTCCTCTCGCTGAAGCGGAGATAAAGAGAAGCCTGTTGCCTTTTTTGCCGTCTCTCTCTCTTTCTCTTTCCCTCTGTGTCTCACTTGCTCTCCCTGTTCTTCCTCTCTTTCCGTCTCTCTCTCTCTCTCTCTCTCACGCTCTCTCTCTTTCTGACTAACTAGTATTGCTTTCCCACCCTCTGCCTCTTTCTCTCTCTCTCTCTCTCTCTCTCTCTCTCTATCTCTCCCTCTGTTGCTCGCTCGTGCTTTTCGCTCCCCCCTCCTCCTTTTTATTTTTCTCTCCCTCGCTCACTTGTTCCACTGTTCTTACTCAGAGCAGCTTGGCCTCCCCCTGTATTTATTTTCGTTCTCTGTGCGCTTTTCTCCCTCTTTGGTTTGCTCCCTCTCTCACTCTTTTTCTGAAATCATTACACTCTTTGATTCATAAACCCCCAACCGAGTCACATGACCCAACACTTCAAATATACGCCGCTTTTTTTAGAAGCCACAGAATGCCCGAAGGGCTGGAAAATGTGGTCCAGAAGGCTTACGTTCCTTTCTTTCACTCTTTCTGTAATGTTCTCCGAGCCCCTCTTCTTCCTCCCCATTTTCTTTATTCTCCTGCATTTTCCGCCGCTCTCCTCACGTACAGAGAGTTTCTTCAACTCTCTCACCCCAACTGTCCTCTCCTCATCACACCTTCCTGATGTTTTATTTGTCTAACGTTCGACAAAGCTTCCCTAGATCCTTTCCTCTTCCTTGTACAAACATCCATTTACACCCTGTACGTGTGTGTTCCGATTTACGTTAAAGGAATATTCTTACGCCTAAAATGACATGTTTTCATTTAAAATTGATAATATAAGAGACTTTCCAGGGGTTAAATTTAAGGGTAGGAGCGAGATGTAGAGGTAGCTACACATTTATAATACATATGTTCCAGAGTTATTACCCGATGCCCTCAAGAAGGCGTAAAAATTAACGTGTGTGTGTGTCTATTTATGAGCATGCCTTTGCTACATTTTATATGTCTGCTAGTGTGGTTTGGCAATATCAAATCACACATTGTAAGACACACATACACACACACACACACACACACACACACACACAGAGGGCGCACTGAAACAGTCTTTAGCTGGCAGACATAAACAAACACACATGCTGTAGAAGGCTGGGCACCTGTGGGGATATCGGTGTCAATCCGTGGCCTCTGCTGAATGTTTGCAGTGGGTGAACCCTGTGCCTGAACCCTGCCCAGGAATCCCCGCACAGTCGCACACCCTAGCACACACGCTGAGAAACACAAAACGCTTCATTCAACAACATTTAAAACTTTCGTTTGTGTTCATGAACACATTTCCTTATTCAATGAAAGTATTATACTTAACTTGTGAAGTCCAATTTCAAAAATCTAATTTGTAAAAATTAAGCAAAAGGTAGAATTCGGCAGTTTAATTCTCTTTCTTTGAGGAAGTGAAAACGCCCCCCCCCCCTCCATTTCTCCATTTATCTTAATACAAGAAGCACTTTTCTGGGTGAAATCACAGCTCTGCTAATGGTGGTGTAATGAGAATGTGTATCCTCAGACCCAACCTGCACAAGGGTGGCTTTCACCCCCCGAAAACCCACACTCTGCCCTCAAACCCACCAGCTCAGGTAAGCGCGCTTGGCAGGGGTCCGAAACGGAAATGCCTGGCGCTGCTCCTGAGCGGTTTCCTCAGCCGAGAAGCAGAGCATGATGGATATGGGCAGCCCGTTACAGATGCAGGGGAGAAAAAGTGGTTCTTGATTAATTAGGCCTGCCTTCAGGCCATGAGCATGAGCGACTGCAGAGCGGCAGAGGGCTGTTACCACCGCCGAGATCCAGTTTCAAATGAAAAATGGGGGGCGGGGGAAAAGTTAAGTGGAATCCAACCCCCCCACAGCTTCAGATTGTGCTGAAGCAAAAACATAAACAGATAAATGCAAATGTCTTCCAGTGAGCAATTCCCTGGAATAAGATGGATGCTTCCTTTGTTCTATAGTATTCTGGACTTTAAATAAAGGACCACAAAAAATGATTTGCATTAAAGACCCACACGTAAATGACATTAATGACACGCCTTTTAAGGTACATAATGTTCTCCCAGCATGATGCTTGAGAGAGAATGTTATAGATGCTGTCATTCTGTTGATACTTGGAAGTCTTAAGTCCTGAAATGAAACTTTTTTCGTGAACATTTTTTAATGCCCAAAACTTTTACTTACAGTATGTTCAGAAGTTTGTACCAGACAGTACATACAGACATACAAATGCTGCTATAGATTAAAGCAATAAAGTGACTTCTGTAAATATTTACCTCCAATTAATTCTTTCGGGCCTAAAGTAATTTTGCATATGCAAATCAGCATCATGGGTACGGTTTATGGGACGGAAATGCTGTACAAAAGAAATCAGATTTACTGACAGATAACATACACACACCCTCACACATGCATTTTTGTTGCAAACAGAGATACACTCACCTAAGTCACGGGCCATAAAATGCTTTACAAAATACTGCTGTTTTGGGGGAGCTATGCTTTAAACTACAGTTAACCTGCACATTGCACTGCTGAGTGGGGTTAAAATGGGGCACCACCTCCCTGACAGTTTGTCATGGATGATTAGAAAGTCAGTGTGTGTCTGTGTGCCCGGACGATAAAGGCGAAGAGTGTGTACTTATTGTGCTTCTCCCTGTGTGTGAGAGGTCTGGGGAGTGTGTGTCAGTAGCATCAGAAAGGTCAGAGGTTAGAAGTGTTTATGTTTTAGTGTCAGTGAAGTGTGCAAAGGAAGATTCAGTAGATATATAAAGGGCTTAAATCTGTGCAACTGAGTGACATCATAATCCTCAACAACCCTCTTTACAGCCCTCACAATCAGGCACCACCATAGATTTTTTACATTTAGATTTATTCCGACACTCTTATCCGACTAATCACAGTAAAGCCCCTTACTAAGGCCACAGGATTTGCAAGAATGGTTTTTAACACTAACCACTTCACGGGTCACAATGAAATTTCTGCTGGGTTTATACACACAATTAAAGAGGAACTTCAATCTAATGCACCTTCTCTGGTTTTGCTCTGTAGGCAAGTTGTTCATTTTCTATAACCTTTATCTTCAAAATACGTTTTTTAAAATGAGGTGTGACTGGGTATCGTTGGAGTGTTGCAATTTTAATGCAAAGACATTATGTTGCACAAAAAGTAATTTGCATTGTTAAATAAATATTCAGGTGTTACAGTGGTGCTCTTGGGCATGATGTGCAATTCATTTTTTAAAGGTGAGGTGGCGTGCTTTTCTTTTATGTCACACCCAAAACAAACTTCTGTATAATTGAGAAAATTAGCACAACCCTATTTTCGCTTTCCACTACATCACCAAAATAGGGCCCCGTTTTCTTTATTGCTCCTAAATGCCAACAAAATGGAAAAACACAGTAAACGCATTCTCCTCGATTTCTAGAGGAACCAGTGATGTCAGTGGTCTTGGTTCATTGTACGTGCAGAACTCAACTCCTATTGACCCTAAAATTCCATCATCATCAATGATGTGTTCCTCTATGAACCAAAGTCCCTCCCTTCACCCGTCCACTGACAGTCCAACCCCTTCAACAATGTAGCAAACAGCATACGTGGCTCAGAATTATTCCAGGAGGAGACATATTCATTCAAACCAGTCTCAAAACTAACCCGACTGCATTTTTTATCTACTCACAGATTTCACATGATTGCTGCAGCTTCAGTCCATTTTTTTATACAAGTTTGTCAGGCTTGCTCTCAGTGTTGTCTTAAACACCCCTCCATCACCGTTTTGGCCCTGATTTCCTTAATACTGTTCATAAAATCCACATTTTTCTCATATCTTTCGTAAAAGCACAGGGTGCCATTAAGTTGACCAGCTGCAGAAAGCTTGTTTAAGGTGTGTTTTGGTGTGTCATTTTTGGAATTTTGCAGCATTCAAGTTGTGTGTCAACTTGTCAAGCATATAACACGATGAGCCACAAAGGCTGTGTAGCATGAGTCTGAAATCACTTGTGTCTGGTAGATGTGTAGCTACTAAATAAAAAGACCAGAGGGACAGGCATCATCAGGAGGAAGGCTAATTGAAGGTTAATTATCTTTTCAAATCTACACTGGGGTTAAAGGAGCGAGCGAGAAGGGAAACATCGGCTAAACGAGAGGGACAGAAAATGAGGGAACGGGAGCGGACCTGAAACCAAGGGAACGGGTGAATGCATTTTTGGAGAACATAAAATGGGGCCCCATTTGGAACCGAGCAGAGGAGAAACCGCAGAATAGTGTGAGCCTGGGGCTGAGAGAGAGGGAGGGAGGGGGAGAAGGAGAGGCAGGCAGGCAGGCAGGCAGGCAGGGAGAGAGGGAAGGAGGGAGAATTGAAAAGAAAAGAGAGTGGGGTGGGCGCACACGGCAGGTTTTAATCAAGAGCAAGCTGTCTGTAATGAGATCACTATTCCACTCCACTCCGATTGATGTCATGTGAAGCTCTGTGCATGTGTGTGTGTGTGCGAGAGTGTTGTGTGTGTGAGTTTGAGTGTGTGTAACCATGTGCATGTGCCACACTTGATGCGACACAATCACACAGGATGTGAAGAATATGTAAACACACTTGACCAAAAACACTAAACGTATAGACATTTAACCATAAAACTAGTGATGTAACAAAACCACAAGACACAAAAGAAAGAAAGAAAGAAAGAACTTTAGCAAAGGGCAAAAAGAAATGTAATGTAGTTTAGTGACAAACTTCAGAGACACACAGAGTGAGAGAGCGATGGAGGAGAAGCGGTTGTCACCTTTGGGTTACAAAGTTAAACACACATCCTTACTGATGAAGGGCCTCATTCATTCCCCTGCAGCTCAATATGGAGCAATTTACACATTTATGCAGAAGCCACAGCACCACACTCACACACACACAAATGCGCAGAATAAGGAAAGTTCACGGCCAGTACATGGCTCCGTTTACGTCTTGTATGTGCATATATTTGAGTACTTGCATGTGTGTGTGTGTGTGTGTGTGTGTGTGTGTGTGTGTGCGTGCTCTGCTACATGTGTGTTCAATGAAAGGGCGAATGGCTTTCCTATATAAACTTTCCTCAAATCAGCCATGATGTCACCATGAACCTCCACTGAACCCACCTCTGTCAACTACCATTACTGTCTTATTCCCAGTCTGCTCAGCACTCGCTGTTCCTCTGGTTCCCGTTACTCTGCTCTCCTCTCGTTCCCTCACCGCAGCCTCCTCC
Organism: Denticeps clupeoides; assembly: GCF_900700375.1. Taxonomy (NCBI): domain Eukaryota; kingdom Metazoa; phylum Chordata; class Actinopteri; order Clupeiformes; family Denticipitidae; genus Denticeps; species Denticeps clupeoides. The sequence goes on from NC_041718.1 coordinate 11,444,519, forward strand.
TTGCTATATGTCCTTCCTACTTTCCACTCTCTGACAACCTATCCGTGTGTGTGTATGGGGTTTTTTTCCCAGCATGAACGCACGCTTGGTCTTCTTTGCCTCCTTCGTAATTTCAAAATTTCCCTCCCGTAGCCCCACCACCAACAGCACCCATTATTTCCTCTCTCCATCCCCATCTCCCTTACTCTGATTGAATTACCATAAGTGCAGCACGCTGCCAAAATGTGCCAGGTTGTTCTGATTAAGACAGACTTCATAAAACCCCCAAATTTCCAAACGATCTCAGCAAAGGGGAGAAAGAGTTGGGGAGAGAGAGAGAGTGTGTGTGTATGAGAGAGAAAGTCCGAGTGAAGACAGAAGGAGTTTAGCAGAGGCTGAAAAAGAAAAGAAAAGGATCGAGAAAAACAAGGGGAGGAAGCGGTGGGGGGGGTGGGAGGGAGGGCTGAAAGGCGGTTTGATCCACATGTGGAAATGATTGTCTAATTACTGAAGATCTGTGCTCTCTCGCTCGCTCGCTCGCTCGCTCGCTCGCTCGAGGGCAGCTGATTGGTGCACGTCGCCAGAGGTCCGATCCGGACGAGAGGTGCTTAGCGTAGAGTGGTTTGAAGGAATGTCTTCATGACATTGGTCAAGTGGTTGTGACATCAGAGCAGATTAGCTTGTGACATAATAGTGATCTCGGCGCGAACGCAGCTGTACGTTATTACCGCAGCGCCACCGCTGATTATCATTAGCAAATAGTTGAGTGAAGTACCAAAGGCTGTTAGGCCAATGCCAGTGAGACTTGGTGCATGTTCGGCTTTCACAATTTGTGACATAAACAATGTTAAGACACTACAGAAATGGTGGGAGTGGTCTATTCTAATGACTACATGGTGATAGTGTTTGATAAAGTGATTCCTGATGTTATACTGGCCTGCTGGTTAGCTCAGCTGGTTAGAGTGTGGTGCTAATAATGCCAAGGTTTCGTTTGGGGCAGCGGTGGCCTACCCTGTGAGGAAGCGTGGCACGAGGTGCCACTGAGTACCGTCCCCACGCCCTTTGATTGGTTTACGGCAATGCACAATTCTAGTGTTCACTTTTTACAGTGTATGGATGCACTGAAAAAAGTAAACCGTAGCTGTTGTTTGTTTAATGTGTTTAGTAGTAAAAAAATATCAGTTTGCTCTTTTAAAGTAATTTATGCTTATAAGCGTTTATGTTACTATAATTCCACTGACAGCAGGTTTGTTTGGTTTATTTACATTACGGCAACCTGGAATACCAAATGTTAAAAAATTTTCATCGTGTGCTGCAGTGGATCACAGCGACAATCACTTCACGTAACCAAAAATAAACATAATATCTGTTCAGATCTACATTTTAAGAAACTGAATTTTAACACACTGCCTTTTTCAGTCAATTCAGTCAATTAAATCCCATCTTATTCCAATCTGAGAGTGCACAATACATAAAGAGTCTGTAAAGGAACTGTAAAGTTCATCATCTTAATTGTCCATTAGCTCTGAAGACATCTCAGAAGCCAAAGCAGGCCATCCTTAGCAGGTATAAAGTGTGTCATGAGGAGGCATTTGCCATGCCTGGTGCAAGGTCATACCCATTTCAAATATCCTCATAGTCAGATAAAATGTCGCATTAAAAAAACACACCTTCTTTCTAAAAACAGAGCCTTAGTTCCACGCAGTTTTTTGGCGGCTCATGAAAATGTTTTTTTTTTTTTTTTACCACAATAACACGCCCTGATACACCGATAGATACCAGTGTTTCAATAATGCATCACTAGAGGAAACAGATCCTGTAGAATAATCGATATATTTTCCCAGCACAGCTACAGCTTATTTGCAGGCCAATGGGTTCTAGCATATGTGTATCCCCCCCCCCAACCACACACACACACACACAACCCCAGTTGTTTTTATATTTCCTGGGACAACTCTTATTTCCGTCTATGTAATTGCCTTGAAAATATAGACCAAAATGTTACTATCTGGTACTTATTATACTTTCAATGACTGCAGCGGGGTATAGAATTGCACATTTCGCATTCAGATACAGTTTAACACGGCTTCCCATAGATCCCGCACAGATGCCAGGGAGGGGTTGTCTCAACAAAGATAGTATCTAGATCTGAACAACTTGTTACAGCTTTGTGCAAATACACGTCTTTGATCAAAGCTTACACTAGAATCACATTCGGCCCAGTAGGTCATGCCAAATCCACAGGGGCGGACGACAAAAGCCTTCCCACAGGCTCAGCCATGGCGTCCTTGTTTGTCTAAAAAACAGCATCTTATCTGTCCGGCTCCTCATTCACTTTTGTCCTGTAAAATCGGATCTATTTCCCTCAACACACTAAAACTAAAGTAAACAGATAAAGTCCCTACGTCGAGAATTAGGTTCCTCGGTGGCACTAAAAAAACCGAGAAGCGAGAGAGTGTTGCGGGATTGTGCGTGTGCGTGAGGGCATAAGAGCTTTTTGCAGAGGTGTGTGTTGGCAGCAGTCCTCTGATGAGTTACAAAACACCACTCTATAATTACCAGCATGGCCAACACAAGCCCTGCTCAGCAACCCTCTCACTCAGATGCCTCCAAAAGCTACAAGCTCATACTGCACACACACAACGGCCATTCCTGAGGACGCTCATCATCCCACACGCTGACAATTCAGACTCTTCTCTGTCAGCTAATTGGAGAGGAAGAATGTGTTTGTGACTAGGGAGATATGATACCAAGACTTACTGTACTTTCATCGCATACACACCAAAAAAATGACCAAAAGTCAAATTTGCCAGTCCTGCTGCGTGTGTTGAGTTATCTGCTGGCAGATGGCGCCCTCAAGCCGCAGATCTACTGCCCTTCCACAAAAGGTCGGCATTCTGCAGAGGGAGAGAGGTTGGGTCGAGGTTCTGCCGGATGGAGTCCCATCAGCGAGACACTTTTAAAGACACATTTCGTTGTGTGCACTGTGTGCTGTGCTGCAGTGTTTCACAATGACAGTCACTTCACTTTCACTTTTTAATTCCAAACACCAAATCCTCCAATCCTCGTTTTGAGTTGGTGATTAATTGAACAACTAATACGTCTCACGTAGTGAGAAAAGGGTTGAGCACCATTACTGTTAAATAGACTTCCATCATTATGGGGTCACCTTCTTGACAATAAACCTTGGTCTTATTTGTAGGTGGGAATGTTTCATCAGTACCAACTGTATTTGCCTCTTTCAATTCAGGGTCGTACCCATTATACTGAGTTCTGTTTCGTTAACCTAGAGCTTAAATATCTTCATACATATTCTGCATAAAAGACAATGTTATTGCTTAACAGCTGATTTAGGGTCCTACTGTGACCTAAATATATAGTGTCACAGGTGGAAATATTTAAGTCGGAACAGTAAAAACCAAGACAAAATCTTGCAGTTTTCCATAATAAATTATGTTCAGAAAATATTAATGACGTCATAAAACTGAATAATTGGCTAAAATGTGGACTGATGGTTTCTATTCCTTTTTAAGTGTTCTTTAAACATATCCTGCCATCTACATTTTCAGATTCATCTTCGCACTCTGCGCAAATACCGTACATACCCTTCTTTCGTATAATCAGGGAACATCTGAAAACTGCATTCTTTTCATTACGTTGCATTCAAAGCTGAGCCGAGACAGGACACCACTTACAAACCAGAAATATTCCGCTTGGAATTATTTCACGGAGCTGCCACGGTGTGGCGCCACACGATCACGAATTGGTGCTGTGCCGCGTAAACAGACAAAAAAAAAAAATCAAATTAACAGAATTCGTTCAATTACAATATATCAATATATCATATGTGAAATAAACTGCAGGTCATGGCAAAATTGTGTTATTTTATGCGGTTATAATTCAACAATAAGGGGCGAGATTTAATTCCGCCGCGGTTCGCACGCTGCTTAAAGAAATTTACATTTACAGCATTTATCAGACGCCCTTATCCAGAGCGACTTACAATCAGTAGTTACAGGGACAACTTAGGGTTAAGTGTCTTGCTCAGGGACACAATGGTAGTAAGTGGGATTTGAACCTGGGTCTTCTGGTTCATAGGCGAGTGTGTTACCCACTAGGCTACTACCACCCTATGAAATAAACGAAATGGAATGCGGTACAACAATAATCCTGCTTAAAAAGCGTGAATCTGCAGATGTGGGTTAGAAACGTGAGTGCTGGAGGAGGGGGGGGGGGGCTGATCTGCACGGGTCTCTGATCTGCCCCCCCCCTCGTATCTGGCCCACATACAATACAGAAGCCCGGGCGCGGACGCGAGAGAGAGCAGGACGGGAGGCGGTAGGGAGCGGCGGTCACGCTGCGCCCCGCCCCCCCGCCATGTGCTTCCCTCCCCGGCTCCGCCCCCACCGGCCGCCGATTTGCATAAAATGTGTGTCAGTAGGGCAGCGCAGCGCGCGGCTCACATGCAGCGCGCACATGCGGCGCGGCGTTCCGGTGTGGGAGCGTCTCGCCCCCCCCCCCCGCCAGTGGAAACGTGAGGAGAGAAAAGGAGGAGGGGGGGGAGAATTAGAGAGAAAAGGAGGCGGATGCGATGTGCTGCGGGAGCGTGGCACAGAGAGAGAGAGAGAGAGAGAGAGAGAGCATACAAAAACAAAAACAACAGAGGTTGAAAGGACAGTGTGAGATGCGACGTGTGTGTGTGTGTGTTGGGGGGGTGACAAATCCGGGACAGAAAGCCGGTCACATTTCCGAGACACCTGAAAACGTGGCGGCGCGTGCGCGCGCCTATTAATCGCCGCGCGCGAGGGGTGGCCGCGCAGACGCGCGCCGTGACAGTTCCACGGAGCACCGCTTGTTCCGGTCTCCGGACCCCCACCCCCCGCTCGAGTTCATCACGGCACCTGCGCACGCTCTTTGCCGCGGTTATTGCACGGGTTGACGCGGGACGGGTTTTCATGACTCTTTCACCTGGGACAATTTCGCCAGGGACAATTAACCGGGACCGGGACAATTAACTCGTCGCGTGATTCTGCTCCAGGAGAGAAAGCAGCGATGGACAACAGCCCCGGTGAGAAAGAAATGTTCATTTCCTCCATATTTTATATGCTGCCACTGGCGTCTCGACGTCTGTTGGATATAAAACACGAGTGAAAACTTGCCAGTGTGCAAACTTACATGATCACACTTTTTTTGTTAATCTAATATTTTTATAACAACTATTTGAAACAGGGAGTTTGTGTCTTGTAATAAATGAGTAATATCGCGCATTATTACATATATACCAATCATGTTATAATTTGTCATGCGTTGCAACTCTGATCGTTTCGATGGTTCTTGTCCGTATCGCGTCACCGCAGCTTGTGCATGTATTTAATCGGTTGTAATTAAGAGTAATTAAGTGCTCGCTGCCGCTCGACCCGTGGCGGGGAGCTGGTTCCGCGTGGCCGCGGGTTATCCGGGGGCGGGGTGGGTTCGGGTCAGGAAAGTTGTGTCTCGTGGCGGAGCGACCTGGAGCATCACGCCGGCCAGGGACGTGGAGCGATCAATGGCTCTGCGTTCGGAATAAAACCCGGAGCGCTCCCGAGGACCGCGCGTGTGACGTCACAGTTCGTGCCGCGGCGTGACGAGCGCCAGGCGACGTTATATAGGGCTTTTATTTCTATTTAACGACAACAGCCCCGAGTTCTGTTCTGTTCTCTTTTTTTTTTTTTTTATCATTTTTTTTCTTCGGGCCAACACACCAAACAGCAGCAGGGCGCAGAGAGCCCAGCTTACCCCGCTGCCTCGAGTTCCCGTCACGTGGAGAAGCCCCGGCAGCCACGTGCCGCGCGTGAGTTCCCAGGCGCACGCCCCTCCCCTCAGGCCACGCCTCCGCCTGCTCGCCCCCTTCTCTCTTCTCTGTTTATTTCTCCCTCGGCCGGTGTTGTTGGACTCGCGTTTTTCATTGGTCAGTGGGTCAGGGGTCGAGGTTTTGTTTTTTTTTAACTCCTTCGCCTTTATTCTCCAAACATCGCATATTTTCAATATTCAATATATTTACAGTACGGGCCAAAAGTTTGGACACACCTTCTAATTCAATGTGTTTTCTTTATTTTCATGACCATTTACGTTGGTAGATTCTCACTGAAGGCATCAAAACTATGAATGAACACATGTGGAGTTATGTACTTAACAAAAAAAGTGAAATAACTGAAAACATGTTTTATATTCTAGTTTCTTTGCTCTGATTACTGCTTTGCACACTCTTGGCATTTTCTCGATGAGCTTCAAGAGATCGTCACCTGAAATGGTTTTCCAACAGTCTTGAAGGAGTTCCCAGAGGTGTTTAGCACTTGTTGGTCCCTTTGCCTTCACTCTGCGGTCCAGCTCACCCCAAACCATCTGGATTGGGTTCAGGTCCGGTGACTGTGGAGACCAGGTCTCCACTTTTTGTTAAGTACATAACTCCACACGTGTTCATTCATAGTTTTGATGCTTTCAGTGAGAATCTACCAACGTAAATGGTCATGAAAATAAAGAAAACACATTTGAATGAGAAGGTGTGTCCAAAATATATATAATAACTCTAAGATGACTGGGAAAGAGTGCCAAGGCAACCACTTCGGTTAAAGGCCGGTCGATGTAGGACTTGCAGCTAATTATCATAATTATGTATAATTATGTAGCCCTTCAAGAGCTTCCCAACATGTTTTTTCCTCAGTAGAGCTCTCAGCCAATAATAAGCAGGCTGTCTTACAAGATTGAGTTATTGACCTACTTTCCTCGCTCCGTAAGAGCATAATTTAGCCGAGACAAGCAGGCTTTCTTCAGGAACTGTGGTGAAGCTAGAAGAAATGGCATTTACACAAAAATTATTAGCAAAGAACATTACACAGCCTGGCATTGGTTTGTTGCTCATCACGGGTCTGAATACTGTCCTGTTTACTTGGGTGTATGTTCATTAGAAATTTGAATAAAGCGTTCTCTTGGTATTTACGGCCATAATATTCTGAGGTAGCTGGAACGATACCTTCACCGGACACCGAACAAAACCCTCCGATTCTGCTGGTCATTGGTGGCCTGACACTCAAAACCCAGGGATCTAAAGAAAAAAACCCCAACATGAATGATGCTCCTTGAACGCACCTATTGGACGCCTCAGTAGCCATTTTTGTACCCGGGGGGGGCTCTATCCAAGCCGAGACGGGCAGTAAGAGTCTGCGAGTCACTTCCTCGGTGAAGACTGCTGAACATGGTCCTCTCCTGACCATTTTACCCGAAAACATAACTCGTTCCGGCCTGGTGGATGTGGCTGAAATGCCACTTCTCAGCTGTCCTTGGCCCGCCGTGCAGGGGGCCTGTCACCTCATCCTCCCTGGGTATACATCAGGTCGGGTGACCGTCACCGGTGCGTGTTCCGTGCCTGCAACATCCGCACATGCACTTTTTTTATTTTTTTTTTAAAGCCCTGGGCGAATCCGCTTGGCAAACACCATGACCCAGATTGCACTGCGGCGGGCAGGGACACGTGCTCCCGGGAGAATAGCAAACACACTCGGGGCTTAAAAGGGAGCGGCGCACGTGTCGTGGGAGTTGCGTGTCAAGGACTCGCCGCGCACCTGCGTTCAAGGCTGTCTGCGCACAAGCTTTTTTTTTGTTGGTTTTTGTGTGTGTGTGTGTGTGTGTGTGTGTGTGTGTGTGTCTTACAAAGTACCCCAGTGTGGGTAAGTTCGGGGGGTAAAATTCCACCGCGCTCCCTGCCGACCGAAACAGCCTCGTATGTCGAGCAAACGTGACCGTTCACGTTCACTCGCCCACGCGGGTTTCCGGTGAGTCAGCGCCGTCCCGGTGCCAGGCGGCCCCGCCCCCTCCCGCGCCCGCTTTAAAAGCCGCTTCAAACGTGACCGAGCGCGCGTGCGCGCGTGCGCGCGTCGACACGGGACTGCGGAGAGGCTGCGAGCCGGGGCGGCAGCCGTGTCAGGAGTCCATGTGAGGCGGCGGTCAGGTGGCTGGCGGGCTCGGAGCGGCGGAGCGCCGGAGCTGGCGCGGCTCCGGGTACACGTGAGCCCCGGACCCGGCTGGGAGGGAGATTAGAGGGGGGAGAGCGACGTGGAGCATGTCGTTTTACAAATATACATACATACATACACACATATATATATATCACGCATCGATCGGACCAAACTCAAACGTCGCCTTGAGACGGAAAAAAAAGCACCAGTCGGATGGACCCTCCAAATACCCATCAACAGGATGTCCATGTCCTGAAGAAGCTGTCCGATCTGTGGTTGAGATCTTAAGACAACTTCCTCATATCCTCAGTTGGCATGTTTGCAGTCCACCGTAATATCAAGATGCATTTTCTAGCCAGAAAAAAACAGATAAATAAATACCAAGCGGGGACCTAGTGTCACCAGCACAAAATGGCCACATCCAAACCATTTAACTAATATAACCTAGAGGAGGTTTTAAACATTTTACGTTGTCATAGAACACACGTGTACAGACGGGGTACTGAAAAAGACAGATGGGCTTCTTATCACTAACACTACTGCTTGTGCCGAACGCCGTAAATGTAAGCAATGGCACACAACACTGCGGTTAAAAGGACTGCGATCATACAGATATTGAAATGCGCTGCATTGTCCATATTAAAAATGCCAAAAAAATGCTAAAACAGCAGGTCGTGGACAGGTGAATGGTCACTTGTACACTGTTCTACACTGATTGTTCAGAATAAAGCAGCCATGTAAATGGGAACAAGTCTTTGGGAGTCGAGCCAGATGAAACTCGGCCTCAGGTGGTCTATTCAAGGGCCATCCCATTCTCTGTTACAGCCGCGCTTTTCAGACTACAATGTAGGCTGCTACCTTGCATTCCTTGTCCCCGAGACAAGCAGAGTAGAAAAACAAGCCTGGTGTCAGCATTCAGGCATTTGCAATGAAAAAGAGTAACTAAATGCCCCCCCTTTAGCCAGTTGTGTCTCAATGCATCTTTTATGAACACCAGACGGAGGCTGTTTCTCATTTCAGGCCACACACCTTCGCAGAAGGCTGCATCCTCGAAAGCTGCAGCCCGCAAGCACTGTTAAACAATGCAGCCGAGCCTCCTGACAACTTCCGACCTGCGTCACCGGCGCAGATTTCGTGTCTTGGAACGTGTTGCCCTCTCAGAGCGGGTTTGAAATGAGACGGCCTCGTTCCACTGTTTGTTGGAATAAGATACCGCTCACGGTGGTGCAGGTCAGGTGAAGGCCGTGCTAAGACTGAAGGTCTGAGCACGAAAAACAGAAATATTTGGCCCTCCCGTGATTATATTTTGTGTATATGAACGTGACTGAATTCTGCACTATTGAAGCCTTTCAGAAGGACTGAGTGTTACGTTGCCTCGGGGTGTGGTTGTGGTCTCCTCAGAGAGAATATTAAGGTTTTGCCCTGTGTCTCCCGTCTCGGCAGGTGGAGGAGTGATCCTTTATGCCGGCTCTTCAGGCAGCGCCAGCCCAGTGCCCGGCAGCCCTTCCAGCGGCTACCAGACGCAGTCTCCGTCCTCCCAGCCCTCCTCCCCAGAGGAGGTGTCCTTCACCGAGATCGGCGCTCTGAAGCGAGGAGGTGGCGCGAACGCCACGGTGGGAACCTCCTCTTCACCCAGACTGGTCTTCCAGTTCCCAGAGGTCACCGCCGCCCCTGCCGTGTCCTCTTCCGGGACCCCGCCGGGTCAGAATGCCTATTCCCACCCCACAGTGGGCAAGAGGCCGTGTGGCTTTACTGGGACTTTCACAAGTGAGTGTGGATCTTGGTGTTTTGTCTCCTGTGCTCCTGTGGTGTCAGGCCGGTGCTTGAAATCCCGCCTCTTCCCTTTTCCTCACCAGAGACAGGAGGCATGGTGCTCCTGTGTAAAGTGTGTGGGGACATCGCGTCTGGCTTCCACTACGGGGTCCATGCCTGCGAGGGCTGCAAGGTGAGTTCACGCACATCACCCGTCAGCCCCCACGGTACGTTGGCCTCCAGCAGGTCTCATCTCGCTCTTCCCGTTCTCAGGGCTTCTTCCGCCGCAGCATCCAGCAGAACATCCACTACAAGATGTGTGTGAAGAACGAGAACTGCCTGATCATGCGCATGAACCGCAACCGCTGCCAGCACTGCCGGTTCAAGAAGTGCCTGTCCGTGGGCATGTCCAGAGACGGTGAGCGGGCCATGCAGCCATGCCAGCCAACACGTTTCCAACGCGAATGCACTCCGACTTTATGAATCCCTCACCGATACGCAATGCATGTAAGAGTGTGGAGGTTAGAAGGCAAAAATATCTGCATGGCGCAAAAGAAAATTGAGACCTTTAACAATACACAACACCCTCCTGTCCCAAGTTACCGGGCTCCACCAGAGAAGAAATATTCGATGCAACGTTATGTGTTCCAATCCTAGTATTGTTAAAATGTCCAATCAAAAGGATATTTACGTACAAAAACCATACAGTGTGGCAGTTAGACATGCGTTATTACGGTGGCTCGTGCGCTCTACGGTCATTAAGGCAGGTATTGCAACACCGCCGTGTCGGGAAGTAGGTCACTGCTGCCGCTCTGACCGGGAAACAGTGTTCGTCAATATATTCGGATGTTCTGTGATAGGAACCAGCTGTTGTGCAGCAGGACAAATATTCCACATATTTGACCTGATTGAAAACGCGCTTCCAGAATTTTCCCTTCCCTTCGCGCTGTCCTCCCACTTCCTGTACGCCTCCTCTCTTGTCCTCCCCTGCCCGTTCCTCCCTGCGCCGCAAGATTCTCCTGTTCTCTTCGTCCTCTCACCCAGAGACATTGATTTATTACTGTAGGAACTTGGAAGTCCCACAAGTCATCATTCACCCTGAAAACTGCAGCAAATATGGTCTATTTTTGGAAATTGGGGCACCAGGCGCCTGACTGCCCCCTGCGTTTCTTCTAAACGGGCTTTTTTTTATTTTTTTCCACTGATCTGATTCTCTGCTGTATTAAGCTATTAATTAACAACAAGAGGTTCAAACCGTGACTTAATGAATCCCTGTTCTAATGAAGAGCTCCATTCGGAGCCATTCGTACTGTGGAAAGCAGGAGGTGGCTGCAGATACAGTAGAGCGTCTTCCTTGCTCTCTTTACAGCTTTATGTGCTACAGTCCCTTGGGATCAGTGCAAACTAGGTGATAATCAATCACATTTTCTTGCTGGATGTAGCTCATACATTTAGGTGACCTAAAATAACAAAAACAAAGAACGATGGCAACGGCAATGCATCATCTGCGCCGATCCCGCTTTCCTGTACTTCTTCCTATTGTTTGCTCCTCAGCATTTTTTTTTTTTGGCTTTTGCTTTTTGTGCAACATGAGTTTAAACTTGCTCTTCGCTTCGTTTCCAAGGTAATGATTGATATGTTTTCTTGGGCTTCCTCCCAGCACGCTTGACAGGTGACACCATGAAGCCTTGCTGAAACGCGCTTCGGGCTGCCTCTTCACGTTACCGTGTTTTTTCTCATGCGACTGTTCGGCGCAACCAGGCAGGGATATTGGTATTATTTTAACAAGTGTACAATTCACATCAAATGCCTGGAACACCCTCTGGTGTCAAGCGGCATAATGCGATGAATTGATGTCACAGGACGCTTGTCATGGGGTAAAGTTAGCGCGTTAAGTGTCACGTCTAGATTTACAATATCCGTAGCCTCCGGCTTTCTAGTCTTCCTAAAAAAGTGGCGTCTCGATGATTGCATGTGATACATGCTGCACCTTTGCCCCACATACCTGCACCCAGTAATGCAACGCAAGCTATCAATTAGTCAGGACACCGTGTACAACCCTGTATCACCTTTCTCCCCTTCCACCCCCCAAATTCACCCAGTAGTAGAGCCATGCCACCATCACTCAGTCACACCGCTGTGACATCACCTCTACTCTGGCTGACCCACTGACCCACTTTCTGCGAGGGAAGAGCGTGCGCGAGCACTGCAGCGAGGATGAGACAGGGGAGCAGGAGCAAGAGGCCACCAGGGTATACTGTGGCACCCGGCTAAAAATAGACCCGCCCGTGAAGGTAGAGAAAGGGGGTGGGGGGGCGACGTGACATGGAGGGGGGAGGTGGCCCCTACCCTGGTGAGTTCCAGCGAGATTAGAGCGCTGGCACTAAGCCGGAGCCGAACCTTCAAACACTCCATTTTTCACACTGACCCATTTCCATAGTTATTTTATGGATTTGATGAGCTTGTGTATTGGATTCCGGGACTCCTGACTGATATGGATTAGAGATACTGATGGATAACTGCACACGGTGTGAAACACTAACTGGCCAGGGCGCTTGAATCTGAATGTCCTTCAGGCCGTGCGCTGTGATTTATTGCTCCACGGTGATTATCCGTGCCAAATAAGCAGCAAGATAATTGGATAGAAAATCCATTCTCTGTGAGAAAACACTGTAGTCTTGGGCTTGACTAATGATATATCTACGTATAGAATGCATGGAAAAAGGAAGATTTCCACATTAGGTGAAAGGTCGAGCTGAAAAAGCCTTGTACTCAGCTTTTGTTTTTATTTGTAGTTAAATTAATGTGAATTTCATAAGATCGGGGTATCTGTATCAGAAAGAAAAATGTATTTGTATTAAATTTGATTCATTATATACAGATGCTTAGGAGAGGCCCTCTTATTGCCTTTAGATAAAGAATGCTGTATTATTAAAGGTCAAACAGTCATTTTATATCTTTACATCCTTAATATCTTTCCCTTTATTGTTACTAATATTCTATATATATTTTTTATCATATTGCTATTGTGTTGAGTGTTGTGTCCTCCTGTTCTTGTAACAAAGTGATGTTGGAAAAACAAGTTCCATAAACGAATTACACACGAACAAAAAATTACATGCAGATTTACTACTTAACATTTAGCTGGTCTGTTTTATGTAGTTTCTATTTAGTAACTACTCATTGTTGCCTGGACCCACTGAAGGTTCCTGGAGGTTTTCAAGGGGTTAAAGCTTTCTACCGCAGTGTGCGTGGCTGAAATTCTATTATCTTTTGTTTCCAGCTGTTCGTTTCGGACGAATCCCCAAGCGGGAGAAGCAGCGACTATTGGATGAGATGCAGAGCTACATGAACAGCCTCAACGAATCAGCATCCATGGAGATCGACTCTTCCCCTCCCATGGAAACTCCATCCAGCCCAGAGGAGAACCAGTCAGAAGAGACAATTGGGGCGATTTCGCAGGCGTACCGCAACATCTTCGTGAACGGTGAGGAGAAGGTTCTCAAGCCTGCCGAGAACAACAATAACAACATCAATAACAATGGCCCCACCAGTTACCGTGGCAACAGAACGCCCCAGGACTCTAGCTACCCTCTGGCTGTGCCACACTTGACGACCGGGAACAACTCCAACAACTCCTACCCCATCCCCGGGCGATGTCCTGTCTCGCACCGTGACAGTAACAATGTGCTTGACAACAATCGCTTCAGTCACCCGTCTTCATTCAGTCAGAGCGCCCCACAGTGCCTGACCTCTCAAAACTGCCCGACCAATCACAACAACTTCCCCACCCTCGAGTCTCAGGGTCCATCTTCCTGTCCCTGGAGGTTGGGCGGAGGTGCCAAAGTGCTGGTGAGTGTTGAGACGAGTGTCCTTTTTTCAGAGGTCTTCTTTGATTCCATGGCGTTTATTAGAAAGCGTAATTGTTTTTTCCCCTCCCTTTGCCCTTCTCAGGCGTGCCCACTGAACGCCTGCCCCGTAGCTCCAACAGACCACACCAGTCAGCAAGTATGGGAGGCCTTTTCCCAGTGCTTCACTCCAGCTGTCAGGGAGGTGGTTGAGTTCGCCAAGAGTATCCCAGGATTCCAAGCACTAAGTCAACACGACCAGGTCATGCTTCTCAAAGCTGGCACTTTCCAGGTATGCCCACACTTACGTGTTTGTTCATGAGATCCCTGAGTCCTGATTATGGGCCAGTTTGCATTTTCTTACAGAACCATTCACACTTTGATCCTCAGGTTCTCATGGTGCGGTTCTGCTCGCTGTTTGATGCTAAAGAGCGGACAGTCACATTCCTGAATGGGCAGACGTACGCGCTGGCATCCCTGCGCGCCCTGGGCATGGGCTCACTGCTGGATGCCATGTTTGAGTTCAGCGAGAAACTCTCCTCCATGTGCCTGGAGCCTGATGAGATGGCCCTGTTCATGGCCGTCGTGCTGCTGTCTGCAGGTACTAACAGACACTCATTTTAACACCAAATCAAAACAGGCCAAGTGGTTGAATGAGATCATTTCAATGTCAAAATTCAAATAAAAGATCATTGGAATGATTTATTTCAGCAAGGTAGCCCTGACACACTGAATTATGTTTTGGTGCTGCGGTTTATTAACCTTGTTAATAAACATAAAGTAAACAGTTCTAAATAAAAATAATAAAGTGAAGTGATTGTCACATGTGATACACAGCAGCACAGCACACGGTGCACACAGTGAAATTTGTCCTCTGCATTTAACCCATCACCCTGAGTGAGCAGTGGGCAGCCATGACCAGCGCCCGGGGAGCAGTGTGTGGGGACGGTGCTTTGCTCAGTGGCACCTCAGTGGCACCTTGGCGGCTCGGGATTCGAACCGGCAACCTTCTGATTACGAGGTCGCTTCCTTAACCGCTAGGCCACCACTGCCCCACAGTTCTGTTGTAACAGATGACAGGCCTGTGCAGCTAATCCTCTTCATCCAATTCCCTGTCGATATCTTGACCACGACCAAGGTTGCGAATCCGAAACCTGGCATTATAGCAGTGCTTTGCAAGGACATCTTTTCCAGGTGCACTAGTAGTACCTGGAAGCTACATGTTAGTACCAGAGATGTGCAGATGTTGTGTCTCATCTTGTGACTCCTCATTTCCACACGTTCTGTGCAGCCAGCTGTTTCAGTTCAGACAGTATGATCTGAAGGGTTCTCTGCATTAAATATTGTCTTAAACTCAAAGCAGGTGATCAAAACAGTATTTATTAATAATGCAACATCCTTTGTCTCAGACCGGGCAGGCATATCAGACGTGAGCGCGGTGGAGCAGCTGCAGGAGGGTCTGATCAGTGCACTGCGCACCCTCATCACTTGCCGTCGCCCTGACGACAGCACACTTTTCCCCAAGCTGCTTCTGAGGCTGCCGGACCTGCGGACCCTCAACACCCTGCACTCTGACAAGCTCCTCGCCTTCCGCATCGACTCCTGAACGCCATCGCACTCCGTCTTCACAGTCTCTAATGAGGCCTGTCCCCTGAGAAACCAGTCAGGACAAAAATAAACGGGACGGACTTTCTGACGGCTCCAACAACGTAGCCCATATCCATCAAGGCCTGATGGGCCGAGCAGCTTGTAGAAACTGTCCAGAACCCAAAAGACTGAGAAGACTCAGAGACTTTTGAATAAACTGGATCTATTTTTATACAGAAGTAGACCGCACTAACGAGACCTTTTTGCTTTTTTTCCTAGCGTTTCAGTTTAATGAGACTCTTGAAAATAATGTGTGAGAGGGAGAACGTGGGCGAGAGACAGAGGGAGAGGGAGAGAGCGGGGTTGTCTCTCCTGTCTGAATGCAGTACTTTTCTGTCGTATTTCTTCCATTTTCGGGTCAAGGTCTTGTGTCATTTTATATTGCATACGAGGTTAGAGTTTAGGGACAGACCAGAACCAGCATTTTTTTCCCTTCTCTCTCCGAACTGTTCCCTCAACGTCCCCCTCCCCATCATGTTTGTAATCTGGTTTTTCATGTGCCCTTGTACACAGACACGCATATGAAAAATAACCACATATTTGCTTATTCCACAGACTGAAATATTTGCACTGTCTCTTTAAGATCTTACACACAGTATGTATTACAGGCAGTCCCTGAGGGGGGAGGTTCAAGCATTACCAACCTCTTCCAGTACTACCATTAACACTAGCATGGTATAGCACTTTCCCACTTTACAGCTGATGTATGTTGCTGTTTCATCTGTCGTTATGAAGGAAGTTGTAAAAAAAAAAAAAAAACTGCCATTAAATTGCAATGTACGATACATATGTAATGTTCTGTATATTATTTGAAATATATAAATGAAATTAATTTAACTATGAGGTATGAACATGGTGATATTGGGGAAGCTGGTGATGTTCAGGCTGTAATGAATGTTGTGGGATTTTGTTTAATTTTTTATTTTTTTTTATAAGTGTATAGCATATCTGAGATTCTGAAAGCCACTGCACTACCGTGGACCCATTGCGTCGGAAGACAAAGGGCTTACCTTTGAGAGGATTTCTTGTTCTTTTTGCATGAGATAAGGGAGGCGGATCAGCCCTTTCTTCACCCGTGACACAGAGGTAAAATTGCCAGAGTAGGCTTTGAACTCTGACCTCAGATGTGCAGATCGTGTCACCAGTACAGAGAAAACACACATGATGAAGTGAACATGCTCGATTTGTCCTGTTGATCTTAGTAGTTAAAACGTCTCTGAATCAATCTTGCACACCCATTGTATATTTTGTACATGTGATGTCTTTCTCTTCTTCCATAGAAACAATATTAAAAGAGATTCTATATCATGATTGAACATCTTTGTCTCCTTTCATTGTACCACCAGCGTCCGCAAGCGGAAGAGTTTATCCTGGTAACAGTGTGCCTCAGGAGTATATTGTAGCCTAGCAACCGCAGCTTATGGCAGAAGCAATTCCAAATTAGCATGTGCAGCACGCTGTAATCTGTCAATGAGAGGCAAAGGTTACTTGCTCGTTGGATTTGTGCTCATTTCAGAAACACTTTTCTCCCCAGGTATCGTACCCAGCTGGTAACGGTGACCAGTTGCTTCTGTTGGGAGGAAAATGACTAGATATGCACAATTAAGCAATTCCGTAAGCATTGCAGTAACTGCCAACCTGCAGGGACCGTACATTAACCCTTACAATGAGGAGTTTGCAATGCATAATAAACAGAGCATCAGGCCCCGCTAAGCTCTTGGCATTAGTACAGCGATTTGAATACGTTTTTACTGTGGGAGTCCAATTCCGCGCCATACACCAACAACTCCACATACTAAATGGATGCCGTGTCACCGCGAGTGGTTTAATCCAGAGTCGTTTGTAGTTAAACAGATTTGGAATATATATGTATGCACAGCAGCAACGCATTCACATATACACAACAATTATTTAGCTACTTATCAGAATGGGTAAATATTTTCTCAAGATTACGTGCCGGCCCAAAGCATACAAACTATTTGCGAGTGTTAAATATACACAGGGATCAGCACGGTTAGGTGACATGCTAATGGTCAGAGCTTCAAGCTACAAAACATTCAACGCTTAGAGTTTATGATTAAAACATTCCCTGCTGCAAAATGAAACTGTTTCTTTAAACACGGCCTAAAATACAGAATGCCATTTTTACACTGCTTATATTCATTTAATTTGAGGTAAAGGTGCAACTGAATTCTTGCACAATGTCAGTGCAGTTCAGCCGTTTAAATAGACTCAGTGTGATTTCAGTACACCAGGGCCATCTAGTGTTCATGTACATGCTCCAGCAAGGGGCTCGAAGAAGCAAACGCTCGATTTTCTGTTCAGTGTGTCACATGGAAGACACCACTGTCATCATTTTATTTCTTAAGATAACTTTTCTACTTCCCTGCAGAGACCCTTTACTTAAAGGGTAAATGTGGACCCAGGTCACGGGTCATTTATAATAAAATGGCACCACAGCAAAAAAAAAAACGCTTTCAGATTTATGTCTGTATTTCATCATCCATTAAAATACATGCTCTTGGTAGGGTTTTCAGATGATTTAAACTGATAGTTTTGGAGTGTCATGTGAAAAAAAATTAAGCTTGTTCCTGTCATCAAAAAAATGCTTTTTTCAAAGATTTTTCAGGCTGATGTTTCAGGTTATTTTATAATCATAACCCTTAAATTTGAAACAAGAGTGATGTCTATATGATGGGTTTTGGAGAATTCATGTTGTTCATAAAAACCTGTTTAATATGCTGATGATTTAGGTTACCAAATGTTGGCAATGAAAATGATAGAAACCACCATCAGCACGAGACAGATTTTCACCACCATGAATAAAACATCACATGATGAAATCATTTTAAATCTAGGCCAAGGCACACCTGACAGATTGCACGCTATGATGATACAGTGACACTGAGGACATTGTCAATGTCACTGACATTCTGCATAATGCTGCTTGAATAAGGATCGCTGACAGTGCACTGGCACTGGCAGTTTCCAGTACTCTGGAGTGATCCTTTTTTCCCCCAGTCCCCAGATTGGGCAGTCTAAAATCAAAATGTCAAAAATATCAATGTCTAAAAAAAATCCTGACAGTGACTTTTTAGGGGTCCAAGCAGTAATAGAAATGTGCAGTGTGGCAATAAATGAGGTGGATGAGGCAAACCATTGAATGTTCCCCAACATTAAACATAAAATAAAAACATTCATTACCATACATACATGAACAAGGGATGATACACACACACACACACACACACACACACGTATATATATATATATTTACAATATTTGAAAGATAAAGGAAAAAGTCAAATAAAAAAAGACATACTATACGTGCCAACACCATGGTCAGATCTGACAACTGATTTACAGTCTTTTTTATGGTGGCATTTATTCCAGCCAATGAGATTTGCTGCTTAATTATGCTACCCAGAGGTCAGTTGTTACATGGCAGGTCAGTGAGCCTTGGAGAGTCAAGTCAATTTGGCACAAAGGAATCCCTCTTTATCCAGGGGAACTCCAGCACTTTCTACTCCACTTGTGGGACTAATAAAGGTTTATCTTATCTTATCTTATATATAGAACATGCGTCCAGATATAGCAGATGTGGTGCACAACGATGGAATAATTAATAGTTTTTAATTACTACCTTCTGTAAACAATATGTACACATTTAACTTGTGTGACTAAAATATATACGAATATTTAAATGTTTCGAATAATCATACTGAGTAACAATAGATGCAGTGGTGGCCTAACGGTTTATGGAAGCAGACCCGTAATCAGAAGGTTCTACTGAGATGCCACTGAGCGAAGTACAGTCCCCGGGCACCTATCATGGCTGCCCACTGCTTACAATGGGTGATGGTTAAAAGCAGAGGACCCATTTTGTTTCCTCGTGAGCTGAGTTTGCGGTGCTTCACAATCACTTCACTTTCACATTCAAAATGTGTGAATCACCAATTGTTCTGAAATTCCAAATGCTTTAGAACATTAATTTTCATTTGATTAATCCAGCTTTCACCCGCATGTAAACACCAACACACACACAGACAGATAAACAAACCCAGAAAAAGCATGCTCCATTTACCCAAATTGGAACATAGATCCAATCAGCTAGTTAACTGTATACAGTAGTGGGAGATTGTTCCAGTGAGTCACATGGCTTTAGTGCTTTGGTAACCATGATGATTACCAAACGAGCTTTACATATGTAATTGGTTCACAAGAAGACTAATACACCACAAAATTTACACATTATTAAACAAATATTAACAATTACACAATAGTTATTATTATTATTGTGCTTCTAATGGGTGTAAGAAATATATGCGTGCATCTCTAGCGTTTTATCAGTATTTTATCTGTGCTTTATGCTACTTTTTTATTTTGTCTCTTCTTTTCATTTAGCTGCCATTTGTATTTTTAACATATTGCATATAATGATTTTCCTCCCTGCAACAAACACACAAATTCAATCTAGGTTTACAGGAAATGGTTACACCCCCATTTAAAGAAATATGGTACATTCCACAGAGCGTTTGATTGTGAGGCTGCTAGAATGTACTTCCAAGCAGGGGTAGATACAAGAATAAAATCCTGTTTGGGATTAACAGAGGATGGGACTATAAAGGAGCACTTTAATCCAGACCACAGACAGAGAAGATGAAACATCCAACACAAATGCAGCATTAACTAAACATTAATATTCAAGTTTCTTACTTGGAAGACATAGAGAAGATTTAAGAAGAAAGGGCACAAGGGTGCAGAAATAACAAAACAGGGAAGCACTTTTCTAATCGGGATAAAACAAAGAGGATAAAGACTGGACACGTCAGACGGTTCATCACCACCACAGGAAGAACACAAAAGGAAAGAAGAAACAAATTCCTCTGATAGATTCATATAATCTGAACGCAACATAAACGCTAAACAGAGCAAAAGGAATCATGACACAGAAAAAGGTAAAGTTCCGGCTTTATACTAACCCTGAATTCAGCTTTATCGTTTCAATCAAAATCCCATACTCCATATTGTTCTCTATATTACACAGATCTGTTTAATAATAATTCATCTTGCAGAACCTTACAATGTCACATTGCACTGTTCCCAAGAATTCCCACTGAACTGATGCACAGTCAACAAATTAAGAAATTACAATGATTGAAATTTTTGAAGATTCCCTCAATACGGAAAAGACGGTTTAAATAGCAGATTTCATGAAACGCTGTTTCCAGGTTGCACCTATGATCAGGACTGTGGATGGGAGTTCTCCTCCCAGCTACGAAGAGGCAAATCAAGGTAATAACAAAAGCTTCATTAAATAATCTCAGGCCTTTTCTGAGAAATGTTTCACACACGTTGTCACATCCTTACATTTCTGTCACTCTGATCATCGTTCAGGATGCCCAGGCTACTACTACGTTGACGGAGAGCAGGTGGTGTTCTGTTGGGATGACACGAACATCCGACGGGTCTTCATCCGTAAGGTACTGCTTCTTTATTACAGTGAAAATCAGTTTTGACATCGACCTTAGTGTGCGCTCCGAGATCTGTGAGGACACTCTCATGTGCCTCAATCCCACAGGTTTACACCATCCTGATGACCCAGATGCTCACCACTCTGGCCATAGTGTCTCTTTTCTTGTTCTGGTGAGTGTGTGTGTGTGTGTGTGTGTGTGTGTGTGTGTGTGTGTGTGTGTGTGTGTGTGTGTGTGTGTGAACAGAAGCTTTTCAGAATCAGAATGAGAACCCAGGAATGGGTGTCAAGTGTCCTTAGTGTGTTAAAGGATCCCAAGGACCCATAACGTACAAAACAGACAGTATATTTGTAGTTAATACTGATATTGTTTTGGTTGGTGTTGGTAAAATGTTATAGAACTTTATGACATTAGCATGTGTGGCTGAGTTGGATATTCTTTTCTCTTCAGTGCTCCAGTGAGAATATACATTCAGACCCATCCTGGCCTATACTCCATCTCTTAGTAAGTAATGTTTTGTTAATACGTTTTGTTAATAATGATTTCTCTATAGCCAAATGATATTTAAAAAATTGTTTTTCTTTGTAATAGTTTAGTTTTCCTCGTAACTTTCATCATATTGTCCTGTTGTGGAGAAATTAGGTGAGTTTTACATTTTAATACAAACTACTGTTCTTCGTGATGCAGTATACACAGCAATTGTATCTGACCATGTTTCATGTATCATTTGTTGACTGCAGGAGGCAGTTCCCCTGGAATCTCATTCTGCTCTGCGTATTTGTGAGTAAAATACTCTCTCGCACGCCTTCCTCCACCTCTCCTTGTCCCCTACTGTCTGATGCAGTGCATGTTCTGTATGTGACTGGTCCACGTGTCTCTGTGTTTGCATGCAAATCTGTCGTGACCCAAAGACCCTCAGCATGGCTTTCATGCTCGGCTTCATCTCCAGGTAAAGAGCTTGATTGTCATTATTCTGGCTTCTTCGACTGTTCTCTCCACTTGTGAAAAGCTTGGTTTAAGATGTTTAAAAAAAAAAACGTCTGGATATGTGTGCCAAAGACCATGAAACTAGAAAAAAAAAATACAACGCTGCACAAAGACCAGTGTTTACAGTGTGGGGGGCTGATGTATGTGTCCTCTTCGGGTCAGTTGCCAGTAAAGAGGGTTACGGTCTGAAAATCCCACCAGGGGATTATGGCTCTACTGCATCAGCAAATACCCTGCAAATTGCTTTTGGCCTGTTCCTGAAACTGTATTATTTATATGGATGCAAAAGAAAACTACACTACTTGTTAATATTTAAAATTCCCTTGGCTAATAAAACAACAAATAACCCGTGAATAATTCATGAAAAAAAAAATCTGTTTTATTAAACAGATTGATTTGAACATAGAAGTATGTGTGTCATTTCAGTTTTTACAACACTAAATCTGTGATGCTCTGCATCGGAATCACCGCCATGGTGTGCCTGTCTGTCACCATCTTCAGCTTCCAGACCAAGGTACAGAAATACTACACAGAACACAGCACGGGCTCTGAAATAATAAATCATTCTCATCGGTGATTTCAGCATGTGCAGAATAAATGTAGTGGATAATCTGTTGCGATTGCTTTGGTAAAGATAAATGTAAGAAATGTTCCTTAGTATTCCCTGTACCAGCTACTGGTCTATTGTTTGATGGATTTATCCAACATCTGAGCTGTTTTCTTCTTCTAAATTGCTCATTTATTAATGGTGTGAGATCTATGCTTCTTGACATATTATTTCTTCTGTAGAATAATCTTTGTCCTGCCGTTGTCTTCTTTGTTCTGTTTCTCCAGGTGGACTTTACTTCTTTTCAGGGTGTCCTTTTCGTCCTGTGCATGGTCATGTTCTTCTGCGCTATTCTCATGGGAATCATTGTGCCCTTTGGCTACGTACGTATTTGGCAGAAACGTTAAAAATAAAACTAGGCCAGTGTTGTTCTTTTCTAAAGCCTTCAAGAAAGATGAGGCGTTGGCAGGTCTCGTCGGCTCTATTTTTAGATGGATCTCGATCTCTGGGTGCGCATGACTGGATTACTAGTTATTTTAGCTACAGTTTATCTCACTACTGAATATTCTAATACCTTCAGAATTTGGGGCTGCTATGTTCACTAAAGCCGTTGTATCACCCCACAGGTACCGTGGTTACATGCCCTTTATGCAGTCATTGGATCCATCGTCTTCACAATGGTATGATGGCAGTGCATTACATTGCAAGCATTGTGTGTGTATTCTGCAGATATTGACTGAAATTGGTCCAAACTGTTTTTATTGGTCTCCCTTTCTCTTGTTCTGCTCAGTTCTTGGCGTTTGACACCCAGGTGCTATTAGGGAACAAGCAGTACGCCATCAGCCCAGAGGAATATGTCTTCGCAACACTGAGCCTTTACCTGGACATCATCTACCTGTTCAATTTCCTACTGCAAATTTTTGGAGGAAGCCACGAGTGACAAAATGTTCCCATGCTTCAAAGATCAAGCTCCAATGTAAGACAGCAGCGCCCTCTGTCAGCAGTATAATGTATCACACATCACAAAAAGATACATGGCCTTAAAAAAATTCCCATCTGCTAAATTCATTTAGCATCTGAAATTTGATGATAACGTCTTGGTGTCAGATAGAACAGGACACCCTTAGAGGTCCTGTGGGCTGCACACCTTGACTTTCATGTGAGCACGATGAGGACATGCACAATACTAAACTGGTGGTTTTAATGTTGGCCGATTGGTGTATAAAGCATCATGCCTTTTCATTTTTGTCATATTTATTTGACTAATTACATTGGAACTCTACGGTAAATTCTTCAAATTTTTCAGTTGTTCAATGTCGATATACCTCAATACAAATATTGAATATATTTCTATTTATTTCATAGATATTGGAATAATAAACATGATTAATTATACATCATTCCTTAATTAGGGTGGAACTCATAAACTGTAAGTTGCTTCAAAATGTTTGTATGTTAATGCTAGCTACTGAATATTATCAATGATTTGGTATCAGTGTTCAGTATAAGGGACTCACCATAGTTGTTTTGATGTTAGGCCAGTTTTTTTTTACATACATTATGTTCCTGTATTCTTTGACTTATTTTTCCTGATGCATGAAGTGCGTCACGTAAAATTAAAGCACTTATGCATAAATGTATTCAATAAATGTTTGGTACAATTAAAAGTGTTTTTTTATTTTATTTCCACATATGAAATAATTTGAACACATTAATGAAAAAAAAAAAAAACTCTTTATTAAAAAAAGGAAATCAACATATCAAATAAAAAAACCTCAAAACCAAGAAAGAAGGAAGAAAAGAGAGAATCTTTGACGAAAAGTCAGCAACTGTGGCACAGGAAGACATAACTGCTGGTTAGCAAGACTGGCTAACACACTATCAACACAAAGTATCAAAACGTCTCTATTGTAGCACACTGTACAAAATGAGTTCTTGCATAAATAAAGAAATAGTCAAAAACAAAGCAGTTTGTGAGATGAGCCATATGCTGCCTCCATGATCAAGGCGTCCAGCTGAATAATAACCCAAACCGTTAGAAAGAGGAGTTTCTGTGGACGGGACTTTAATATCAACAGGAATATTCAAAACCCATACAAGCATGTTCAGAAATATAGTCCTATTTAAATAGTAATGTTGTCAATAACTTGTAGATTTCACAGAAATTGCATAATTGTAAACACAATTGTGTAAATTGTGTCTTAACAGCTACTTATGACTGAAACGCTAAAAACGAAACTAATTTCTTAAAATTCTGAAAGATAAAAATGAGACATTTTTAAGACACTGGTAACAGAAAGTAAAATGCTTATCCTATGTACTTCTTAAGGCATAATCATTGCACAGTTTATGTGCGGAGCTAGAAGAGAATTAGCAGTTACAAAACTTAAATTAGGCAATAAGAGAACAAAATAAACAAAAACAAAATCTGTTCCCATTTTGGAATCACCGCTATTACAGTCATGGATTCGAGGCACGCAGGTTCAGGCCAGCCTGTGGAAAGTCAGCATATGGCTCTCATCTCACGCGCCGCTTCAACATTTTGTGATAGCAGCAACATGTTTTGAAACTATGAAACAAGTTACGCAGGACCGGTCCAGGAACATTATGGGTGCGACACTGTCTCTTTCTACAAAGCTCAGAAATCTAGCTCATCACCCACAGGTGAAC
Source organism: Denticeps clupeoides (assembly GCF_900700375.1). Taxonomy (NCBI): domain Eukaryota; kingdom Metazoa; phylum Chordata; class Actinopteri; order Clupeiformes; family Denticipitidae; genus Denticeps; species Denticeps clupeoides. Next base: position 11,469,414 of record NC_041718.1, read on the forward strand.
GTTTTCATGGCAAAAATGCAGATTGCATTGTTCACGTGAAGTCTGCGGCAGGAAGCAGTAGCTATTCATAGGGCTCCCTCCGTAACTACGCATGTACATTTATATTATAGCTGTCTCCTTAAATTCCATTTATGCTGTTGTATGCCGCACTACACTTTTCTTTTACAGATTAACGCATTTCTTTATCTCAACATTTACAGCATGTCATGCATTATGGTTCATTTTCAAATCATTAAATAAATAAAAATTATTATGAACACTGCAGTGTAACAGTTTGGTCGTTTCATAGTTTCAAAAACATTTTTGTTTTTTTTTTTGTAATTGAAGTAATGGCTGATAATGGATTTATCAGATTTCACTTTCCATTAGATTAAAAAATAAAACCGATACTCTTTCCTTCATGAGGTGCACTGGATGTGAAAAAACAAACTGTACATAAGATTACATCATACACAGAGAGAAATAAACCAAAAATCACAAAAAGTGAACAGATGCAGAAATCTGTTACAGAGCAAAGACAAGGGATGACACCCAAATATGTACAGAAACCCCCCCTCCACAATATTAATCATTATGGTACTGTTTCGATGTAATAATACAGACGATCATTTTACTCAAACACATGAAGGTCCTATTCTAGACTCAAATTTCTAACCAGCATGACTCCAATTGAAAGGCCTCTACAAAAATCCATTGCAACAAATATGTCCCTGAACAAGAATATTGCTCATCCTCAACAGAGGTCAAACATGAGAGAGCATCAGTATCCTTTTGTTGAGTCCAGATGGGTTTAAGTCATCACTTGGATGACTTTAACAGCTTGTTAAACTGGTGGATGGCTTTGTCATCTTTGGTAGTAGACATGTACAAAAAAAGAATAAAGTAACTATATATATAAAAAAACATAGACAGAACCACAGAAAATGCATTTGTCTGACCAGGACTTTCAGATAACCACGATTATGGCATTATTATATTCAATAATATTTATTTCAACAGAAAGTGGTGGAAACACAGCAGTCAGCTTATAGTGTAAGCATGCTAAATCCATGCTAGAAATAAAAAAAGTGACTGAGTTGGACAAATTGACACCATCCACAAATTGACATCATCCACACTCAAGAGCATTTAATAGCTTTTAGTATTGTGCTGCATTTAGACCTGATTATATAAGATTTAAATGTTGTGAGCCTGGTTCATTTGTTAGATTTTTAAATTACACATCAGATGCATTTCCCGTCTGCAGAATGACATATTGGATGTTATTATTATAGTTTTAAATATTACATTGAAATATTCAGTTATCATAACTGATATCACATTTTTGAAACATAGCCACCCTGTTTGTTCTGGTGAATGACATGAATGCTAGCGAAAACCCATACAACAGGGGGTCCTAGCCCTTACTTTAAAATGAAGTTGTGTCCACGATGCATGTCCTCCAGCACTAAATAATAATTTTATCTTTTGTACTCAGATTGGTCAGAGCCAAATGCATTTTCACTGGTTGTCCACCCATCTTAAAGCTTCTAGTGATCGGCTGAAGAAGAGACACGTCAATAAACAGTGCAAGGAGACAGGGAAAAAAATCAGTCGACAGTGAAAAGAAAAATCTCACAAGTTTAAAATTCCTAATAGTATCACAAAAAAACCCCAAAGTTTTCACTACTTACACTCATGGAAAGATCTGGTCTACAGCTAAAATCTCATCTACATCATCTACTAGAAATGTAACCAAGAACAACCCCCAACCCCCAAGAAGTAAAAGAGAAAACAAAACACCATCTATATTACTCTACAAAAGGACAGGAATCCAAAAAAAAAAAAAAAAAATCAAAAACAGCAGCATTACTAGAAAGAAGAAAAAAAACTCACTTTTTGAAGGGCTATTGCTTCATTCATTTTACTTTTTAAACTCTTTATTTTTCATGATTCACCACCCAAGCATAAGGCATATTAACACATCTCTCTCTTGTCTGTACAAAAAAAAAAAACTAAATTCTGGCAACGTTTTACTGACATGATTCTCAAAATAACCACATACTTATCACCACCTGGCATTAAAGTAAATGGTGTTGCTCTGCACCATAGTCGTTTCACTGGTAAATGTCTGCTGTTCCACTTATGCACTGCCTGCCTGACATCATGGTCTGGGGTTTGAAAGTTTCATGATGTGGCATTGTGAGACTCACGTCAAGTGCTAGCTAATTCTCAACACATATCCAAGTAGCAACAGGAATAAAAAAAAAAAAAAAAAAAAAAAAAAAAAACATTTAAAGCCACTTCAGGAGAGTTAATATTTCACATAAAATTAAACTAGACTTTTATATTTTAAGAAGAGAACACACTTGCATGTTCTAGTGCATGTGAAACTGTTTGTGTTCCATTTGTTTTTCTAGGCACTACTTCCTTTCTAAAAGGACACTGTATAGTGCATATAATACAGAGAAACATGCTCTTTTTTTCTCTAAAATTTCAAATCATCTCAGATTAAATGCCTGATTTATCATTTTAAATTCTTAAAATCTCTTAAATTACACATTTCACAAAATACATAATGTTAGCATTAGATTATTTTGGATGCATCATTTTAGCCCTGCAAAAAAATAAATAATTAATGATTGTCCAATGCTCTTTATATTAGGCGTGGCCTCGACGTTTGAAAATGGAATTGATCAACTCTGAGAAGTAGCTTTAAATGGTTTAGCATCGACTAGGACCTACATAAAAAATGTCAAGACAACTCAGGACAAATATGACAATTAAAATGCATTATTTTGAGTTTCTGTACAAAAATATCTTACGGCTGCTGAAAAAAAAGAAACAAAACTAGAAAATAAATGTTTTGCATATAATACAAAAAAATAAAAGACACATTGTGTTGTTACGTTTATTTCCTTATCTCATTCTGGTAATCCAGAATTTTTTTTAAAAATAAGAATTTGTTATTACGTGCATAAAAAATAATGCTCTGTGTCTTTCTCAGAATCAATATTTGTGTTGTTTTTGTTTGTTGTTTGTATTCACTTATCTTCTGCGCTATGACGACAAAAACAACCAAAGCTCCTTTGCTGAAACCCACCTTTGGTTGCGTTGCTCTAATGCTCATTGAAAGATGAGTGTTTCCTTTCTTTTTTCCCCCAAAGACTTATTTCTTCTGTCATCTGTGTTTGTGTCAAGTACGGCTTGCCTGTGGAGAATTGCTGGCCTCCAAGAGACGTTCTGTGTTTTTGACTCTAACATGAACCACCCGGCCCTGAAGCAGAAGAGCAAGAATTGTTTCTTAAATTATACAGTAATTGTTGTACTGGCCACTAGATCAAAACCACAAGGAAGTCAGCAACACCTTAGTTTCACTTGGTGTGTTGGTACGAGTAGTTTGTGTGTTCTGTGGGTGTTTCCATAGCAACCTGTTGTTGTCCACCATTTTCCTGTAAATCCACAAGATTAATAACAGTAAATATATATTTTTTCAATTAAATGCAATTACACTTTCCATAAAGGATTTCTGTTCCCTAATAATCAAGCAGTTGACTGCATGATGTCTAAGATTGCATGATGTCTCTTCATACATCTGAGTGACAAATCCTCTTTCCTGTCTTACCTCTACAGCAACACTAGAGGGAGGCACTGGGGTGTACTGTGGGATGTAGGTCCCTTGCATAGCTGTGTTAGCAGGCATGTACTGTTAAAGAAAAGGAATCAAATAATGAGAAAAATACAAAAGAAGTATTAGGAAAAATAATGTTTTTTGTTTTTTTTTTAATATACAGACCGTGCCTGTGCTGCCAAGGGACAGGTGACTGAGCTGCTGAGTGAGTGGACCCATCATTGAGGTGGGCTGGATGGACATTGGGTGATCCATTGCTTGAGTCAGTACTGTTCCCTGTGAAGATGGTGAGAGAGATACACATGATGAAGGCAGGGATTAAAAAATAAGAGCAAACTTGAAATGAAGTCAAACATGATGCGTTGTATCTCTCACTGAAAACCGACTCACTGCTGGCTGCATGAGGTACGACTGGTGATGCATCCAGGAGGGACTGTGCATCTGCATACAGAACATAAGCATTTACATAGTTTTCATTTCTTCATCTATTGTCATATGTGACTCCTTCTCTTTTCAAAATGTCCTTAAGAGATCTTGATTACCTAAATAAGCAAGCTGTTAATTAAAATTAATTATACAGATTAAAGTTAACATGATTTAAATAGATGTAAAATGTTAATATGTATGTATTCATATATGAGATCTGATTTAGGAATAACCCCAAATAATGGTTTAGGGATAATGCTTAGGCTTAGAATACTAGTATTGCATATATTAGATATTAATATACAACCATTTAAGTGTGTGTGTGTGTGTGTGTGTGTGTGTGTGTGTGTGTGTGTGTGTGTGTTCTCTAACCTGGTAGGATGAGACAGGGGAGTGCATGTAGGGAGAAAGTGAGTTCTGAGCAATCATGCGATTTGGGGCAATACTGTAGGGAGGGGAGTAAAACCTGAAAACACAGAAAACAAATAAAAAAATCACTGATGTGCTCATTACACAAAGTAGCTTGGTTGTATTTCTCACGAAAAACAGATCAATTTTGCAATAATATTGCAAATTCACCCCCAAAACGCAAAGATAAATGCCCAGTGTTGTGCAATACTACAGATAGGTTGTTATGTCACAAAAAACTCACCCGTTCTGTAAGGCTATTGGGTCATAAGTCAGTGTCATTCCCCCCTGCAGACAAAGAGTCATTCATGTTCACAGAGAACAACAGACAATTCACAAATTCATTTTAAACATAACATGCTGATAAACTGCAAATCCACAAGAAATGAAGATAAACATACTATGGATATAAGAGTGGAATAGAGCTTAATAATAACCTTCACAAAGGATGTCATACAGAAACAATGGGCCAAGTACTTGATTTCAACAAAACATTTTGCCGGCATTGATCTCCCCCCGTGGCTCTCTCACCGTTTCTCCTTCTCTGCCCCAGGGTCGTCCATTCTGTAGGTATTTCCCCTGGTTCTGTCGCTTTTTCTGCCCCCCATCGGCAAACTTACACAGCAAAGGCTCCGTGGGCACTGAAAAGGAGAACGTTGACAACATACTGTATACGTTCAAGCAAATATTGTAATGTATACATATTAACACACATATTAACGACCAACCTGGCACTCCCGGTGGTATTTTGATATATTTTCCATTAAAATGTTGTATAATAGCCTCACATTTCTCTGTGGACTCCATTCTGAAAGTAAACAGGAATTTCCATGAACAAGAACATCAATTTATAAATATTTAGCATCCTAGTTAATGTCTTCTGCAAAAGTGTCTAAACTGTATTCATTAGGCTATTAAGAATTGCACAAATATTGCATAATTGGCCATTATCTGTGGCCCGTCGCCCTTTCCTCACCTGGCAAAGCCGACGCCACGGCTGGTACCATTGGCATCTCGGAGAATGCGAGTAGAGATGACCTGGCCGAACGATTTCAGCATCCCCTCCAACTCCTGCTCATCCATGGACACGGGCAGGTTAGAGATGTACAGGTTAGTGGGGTCCTGCTCCTGTTGCTGAGCGAGAGGGAGACAGGGCACGTATGAGAGAAAATCTCACAGTGCTCCGATAGCAAATTAGCAAAGCTAGGATAGTTCAGCATATGAGCAATACCGTTCATTATGCACAGACACACACACACACACACAGGGCACTGTTCTAAAAATGGCACTAGGTGGGGCTTGTTTGTCAGTCTAAGGTCAGAGGCATCCTTAGGATTTACGTGAACAGATCTTTGTAGCTATCGGTACCTTGAAGAAGATTAACCACCATTTTTCCTGTTGTATAATTGATTCTGTCACCCAGAGCACAATCTGTAATGATGTCTGCGTGCGTGTTAGTGACACGCACTGGATGAAATCACTCAGAAAGAGGAAGAAGCGCGTGTGAGAGCGGTCAGTCCCCAGCCATCAAGGAGCCGGTTTCTAAACTGATACATCGGTCTGGTGTATAAGGGGCATTTCCATACTGCAATTTAAACTCCTAGTTTTACCAGCAATTTATGGAACAGTATATAGATATTTCTCTCAAATTCCTCACTGACTCATTAACAAAAGAGTGTAAGAGTCAGCAAATGCCACCCCGCCCAAAAGGCCATTGCCATTCTCCTCATATCCTTTCTATTGTTCCACTTTTTTTTTTTTTTTTTGCTAATTTCGTCTCTTCTCCTCCATTCTCACTCTTTCTCTTTTCCTGGTTGAGTCAGTCTGTTGATCTGCCAATTACATCCAGTTCTCTATGGGTCTTTCTTTGAAACGTTTCTCTCTCACCGGCATGAAAAGACACAAGTGGCGGACGTGTGCTGCATTGTGTTGGGTTACAGAGTGCAGCTGAGGTAGACATTTTATCCTGGGCTCAGATTTCGGCAGGGAGCGAGGACAGAGGGCTGCGTGGAATCAAACCACTGCGGCAACCTTCCAGGAAGGTGCAGAGCGCCGAGATGTCAGAGCGCTCTTCAGATCGGTGTTAAATGTTGCTGTCAAGTACGTTCACGCTGAGCCCATTCTGTCTGTTCCAAACCTCTGCATTTGTGTGCCTTCCTGGTTTCTTCCCGTGTGAAAAATTTATTTTGCTATTATAATATACAGCATTTTTTAATTATTTACAGAATTGTTTGTTTTACTTTTTTTTTTTACATCTACATAACATGACCGTAGACTAAAATTTCAAAATCATTTCATACAAGTTAATACAATATTAATATAGATTCTAGTATCAGCTACTTTTTACCTGTCCTACCTAAACATCATAGTTTACAGATAAATTTAGAAAATTTAAGTAGGGGGAACTGTCCATGTAATATAATCATGTACTGCGTGGGTGTCTGTAACACAGAAGTAGCTTAAAAGGGATCTTTATCTAAAGAGTACAGAAGAAGCAGACCCTTTCATCATACACACACCCACATTCACTAACACACACACACACACACACACACACACACACATCCATACAAGATATTATATGAGGAATGTCACCACAGCACACCAGCTCTTATCTAAGCTGTAGCTGTGCCCGGCATGCTTACGTCTATCTACACTGTGCTTCCAAGTGCTTTGGATAGAAATATTGTATAACCATAACCTTTTACCCTTGTTGGTGTGTGTTTGTATGTGTGTGTGTGTGTGTGTGTGTGTGTGTGTGTGTGTTCCAACCATTAGCTAACTAAAGCAAATAGCTCTGATCATAAACATGGAGTTTATCTTGCAATGATGCCAAAACAGCCCATTGGGTCTAATCAGGACAAGCTAAGAATAACCTCAAGAGCTGTGTGTGTGTGTGTGTGTGTGTGTGTGTAATGCCTAGTTATGTTCAAAACAATAGAAGGAGTTTCACTGATTACAGACTTTCATTTCCTCAGGAGAACAACTGAAGCGGCTCTTACGGAGCACAAGCGACATAGAATGAACTCTGTGATGAGGTTCGAACACGTCTAAAGCCGACTGGTGCTGAATGAAGTATTTTGTAAAGGGAGAGGAACTCTGCTTTGGGAGCGGCTGTGTACAAAAAAAGGATGTAAAGGAAAGAATATACCCTTTAGAGGAATGTGGCAGATGGCTGAAGTGAACTACAGGGTTGATCAGATATTCTGTGTTGTGTGCAACTGAAATGTTTCTACCTTGGCCATCTGCGCTTGGACTCCACTGGCTTTCAGGGCCGTCACCGCTTTCTGTGCCGCTGCTGGGCTGTCAAAGTCAACAAAGCCATAGCCTGCACACAAAAACAAACACATGCATGTTAGTACAACATATCCACACATGAACTGCTTTAGAATAGTGCTGGCCCAAAAGACACACAAACACACACACACACACATTAAAATATATATGTGTCGTCATACCACGATGAATTCATTAAAATAACATGACACATTGCCAACAATATATATACACACACACACACACACTTATTTATTTATTTAAATAATCCATAGACATTTTAGTGTTTGTGCATCTGTGTGCTCAGTTGAAGACTACTAGTGACCTCTCACCTTTGCACTTGTTGGTGGTTTTGTCCAAAATGGCCTTTGTGGACACTATCTTCCCGTATCTATAAAACAAAGTCAACAACAAACAGCCATGAGTACAACCACAACACCTTCCATACTCAAGCAGACCAGTCACACCGTTTTTCCCTTTCACAGGCAAACACGCACATGCAATTACCAGAAGACCACACACACACACACACACACACACACACCAACACACACAGGCCTAAGTGAGTTTATTTAATGCAATCTGCAGCAGAGCAGAATGCAGCCAAAAATACCGCGCCCGTCCCCGCCCACCATTTGTACAGTAACCAGGCTTCTCTGGCGCTGTTTATGCTGTGGGTGAGACATTGCCTCAGGGGACAAAGACAATTTGTTCCGGTCCTTTCCTTTCCCCACCTGTCTGGCTGGGTGTCTGCCTCCTCTCTGGCACATCCTGACTACCAAACAACAGCTAGTGCTGTGATCGAACACTCCTCTGCAGAGCTCAAAACCTCAGAACATATCGAATGCCCTACCATTCCTTTGGCATTAGGTCAAAAGGCAAGGCTCATATAATAAAATGATCTATAATAAATAATAATAATTACTGATTCAAGAACATATCTGAACTGACCATTGCTAATGACTGCTGTAAATGCACCAAAAACACAGAGAGGATTTTCAGTCTGCCAATCTGGAATTATAATTCAGTATAAATGGATCACTGCTACAGATCCCTGAATAGAACAGCACTAGAATTTATTGGATATACATTTTTTTTGTTTACATTATGTAACATTATAGCAATATTACTGTATTTCTGTAATGACGAAAAGAGCAAAAAAAGGTAGCGCTGAATATTACACCAAGGCAGTGAGAGAATTATTCTTAAGTCCTGATCCGTGCGCTCTTTTACGCTTTCTGTCTCTCAGTGAGTTGTACTGTAGTGAACTCTGGCTCAGTGACGTGTTGTGTTGCTTCAGTGACAGCAGGGCATGCCATGTGTAACTCGATCCCACACCCCTCCTCCAACCTCTCTTTTTCCTACTCTCACTCCCTCCCATTGCCTCCAGTCTTCTCTTTTCCATTAGACACGGCTCTCTCTTTCTCCAACGCTCTCTCTCCCACTTCCTCTCCTCTGGGTCCTAGTGCCTCATTTTTTTTTAAAACCATCTTTCCAATCATGCTTGATTATTCATTTAAAACCCACTGTGAGCTATCACTACTGATCCTGAGTCAGCGACTGAGAAGCAAATCGCCTGGCAAAGCTTCGGCACGCTTCACTTCAGCTGCCTATGGCACTGCGCACTCTCGTCATGCTTCCACGGCACGCAGGCAAATGAATGCACGGCTTCACTCGCTTATGGCCCACTGCGTTCACCACTGACCCTGGTTTCTGGGTCCTACTGTCCCAGCTCAACCCAGGCACGCTGGGACACACTTCACACTGACTTCCTTTGTCTTCCATTGATGTGTGCAGTTAATTCCACAAGAACATACAGCTCTTGTTTGAATGTGTGGCAGTTCCATGCAGCCAGAGTGCACTTATTTAGCAGTGGGACAAAATTTTTCCTTGTTGGTAGCTTGTAACCAATTTTGCTAGGCTAGTGCACACATAAACTAATGTGTTTCAGAATATAAAGGGGAGTTGATATCCATCATCCACGTTAAACGAATTTTTTTATTTGTCTCGTACACAGTCATACAGTATGATATGCAGTGAAATGCTTGTAGCTTGCATTAAAAGAGAGTATCAAGATAGAGGGGAAATCATTTAAGACTCATTTAAGACCATTTGAGTGAAATGCAAAAAAAAAGATAGCACGGCCTACACAGAAAAACACTCTTGTCTCTTGTCTGATGAAGTTTAGTCAAATGAGTATTACTTTAATTCAACACACATCTTTTTTTTTGTAATGATCTGGCCATGAAATGGAAATGGAATTTTGAATGTTGGCACCAAATGGCTCAAAATACTCGCCACATCCACCATACAGCACTTCCAAAAACCTTGGATGAGACAGATATGGGTGGGGGAGATAAAGTATTGGCACAAACAAAGAGAAAGCGGCAGCTTACGCCAAAGGAACAAAATCAGTGAAAGGCGTATGTAGGGCTGCGCCGTATAAACTGTACGCAATATAAATTTGGCCAACGGGAGAGATTTTCATTATACTGGCCTACTGCAGAAATATCCGGTCCTCGCGAAAATTACAAAGTCGCATTACCTGCGCGAAACCAAGCCTACTTGCAGCACAAGCCATTAGTTTTGGTCAAGAGCACAGAGCGCACGGGCAGGGTTCCTGTGGATTTTTAAATATTTCTGAATTCAAGTTTTAAAAGAAATAAAATAAGGCCTTTAGTATCTTTAAAAATGACTAGTTATCCTTAAACCTAAAGTTATGGTTTAGGCCATAGCTTGGTGGCTTTTTTATGGTACCGATTGGGTACTGACAATGTGCATGGAAATGGCCATGGTGCCCTGTGCAAAAAAAGTTATTATGATTTTGAAAATCACTAAATTAAATCTTGGAATCCTGGAGGGACAGCAAGATAAAATATAAACAAGCATTGTGTCAGTAAAATATTTTCTGACAAACTTTACAGCTGAATATATAAAAATGTTAAAACATTTTGTGTAATCACTCATATCATACAAGTACCTGGTATTTCACTGGCCTTATGGGTGTGACAGAAAGAGCATTTTCAGTAGAATTGTTTTATCTGCTATACGGCTATGCTATATGTCGTATTTGTAAGTGATGCATCAGCTGCAGGGCTTTTGCTATGGACATGTTACCCTTTCAAAAACAGTCACATTTCATTATCAAGTCTATGGTCTAAGGTTAATTTATATCACAATATGAATTTTATGCATATTGCACAGCCCTAGGGGTATGTTAGAAGCACAGTCATGAGGAGTGTGCATGACCTATAATATAAATGAACACGATGTGCTCATAAAGAGAAAGACAGAGAAAGGCAGAGAGGAATGTGTGTGTCAGGATATGTGTGTTTGTTTTAGAGGAGGTGACCTCATACAAGCAGCTAGCATCGGACAAGCTTTGGGTTGGGTACCAAACTTCGGTACTTTGTGGTATTGGATGAAAAACCATAAAAAAAATCTAATTATCTTTCAGTGCTAATTTCAGATACCCAATGTATTTGATGTCTTTCTGCTTTGCACTCAGACACCATGCTCAGACCAAAATACATGCCCAGAAAACTGTCTTGCATTGCGGATGTCCAGACTACAACGACAATTGAGAGTGCAGAAGTTATAATTTCACCAGGTCATGTTTGTGTGAGTGCATTATAGGGCTGTAATGGTACATGTATTCATACCCAACCATCATGGTACAGGGGTCATGATTCAGTACATGCAGTCATACACAATTCATGCCACCAAATACACACACAAAAAATTCTAAGGGACTTAAGACAAGCAAGAACCAATAGGAAAGAGAGCAAGAGAATGTGTGTGTGTGTGTGTGTGTGTGTGTGTGTGTGTGTGTGTGTGTGTGAGAGAGAGAGAGAGAGAGAGAGAGAGACATAGAGAGTGTGAAGGTCCTATTATAGTACTGCAAGCTTCCTGTTTAACAGTGCGAAGGTCAAACTGTGGACAGTCCCAGTCTCTCCTCTTTCAAAAGGCTATCTGCTGTGATGCAGGAAAGGGTGTGTTTGCATGTCTTCATGGATTACAGGACCATTCCGCTGGTCCCTCAAGCACTGTAGTGATGGTTTTTTTTGAGCATGTATTAACTTTTGTGACACTCTTATATACAGAAGCTTTAATTCCCTGAGCAACAACAGCGAAAGCCATCCACCACCAAGGAAGTTAATATTCTCAATGTTCAAGTGGAAACTAGCTAATTTTCTCCAGGTAAGATTTCTTTATATATAAGCAATTTTTTTGGCTAAGATTAAATATCATTTCAGTTGCAAAACAGCAGACAGGTTTTGCATTTTATGAAAATTCCAATCCTGTCTATATAAATCCTGTCTATTTTTGTCATGTTTCAAATTTCAACTTGTTTTTTGTCCAGCTGTTTACCAATTCTGTAACTGTTCATCAAGTTCTAATCATTAAATAAATTCCAATCTTTAATGCAGCACCCACACAATGACTACTCTACTCCCAAACATACAAGGTGAAGGTTTACAGTTTCCATAAGAAATTTACATGCACTGATTGGAGCCAAATCTTCATTGTAATACTTGCATTAGAGTCGAGTGTCTGCAAACCACAGATGAAGCTGAAACACACAGACACACACCCCCACCCATACCCTGCAGTTGGCCCCTGATGGAAACCAGTATGGGGCCTGCGCAAGGAGTTCTCTCGCAGTACTGACTTCAATCCAGCTGTTGGCTGAGATTTCACATGTGAACAAGCCACTATCAAGGTAACAGGAACCATAAAAGTCAAACCTGTGATTCCATTCTCGTGAACATCACAGATATTACTGGAAAATGCTGGATGCTTTTTCTTTTAAATCATCACAGAAGGCTCTTATTCTCCTACTAGCTTCCCTGGATTCTGAATGCTGATGGCTGTTAGGGTTTTTCCACACACTAAATGTGTCATGGCAGACATGGCTGTGCTCGTCATTGTGGAAATGCAGAATCAGCAGCGTACGAATCAAGAGATCCTTCACTTAACACAGACACACACACACACACACACAAGCACTGAAGCTCTCAACTACCAGAATTTCCATATTCCACTCGGCCTGGAATTACTTCCGGTCATTTCCAAGGCATCTCACCTATCCTACCTTCACCCGCCGCTGACCCTCACCGCTCTGTACTGCCACAAACAGCACGCCTGAGTCTGAAGGCAGCAGGGGATTTTTTTAATGAACCAGAGAAAACAAGATCAGTCTTGGCATGCAGGGGCTGAACCAGTTCTTTGTCTTGTTAAGTCCATAGAATGGAGGCAGGAAACTCTGGGAAAGTGTAATCGAGAGATGATGAGCTTTCAGCTTGCAGACGAATAGCACACCTATTCACTGTGTAGTGCGCCCGCATAATTAATTGCATATTAAACAATTTCACAGTTCACGCCCCTGCAGTGGGATTAAATGTGTCCACAATTACTTTAAATAAAGTGGTCTATTAGGTCATCTCAACGTTCCCTCTGAAACATGAAAAAGGAGGTGGAGGAATTTAGTATAAACACAATCTCTAAACCTTTTCATTCAAGAGGCGTATTTTTTTAGTTACCTCAGTATTTTGTTGTATCACGATTGCAACCCGATTACCATCCCACTAAATTCTGCACAGCCTTGAACTTTTTGTCCCAACCCGCAACCTTTCATAATTTGATAATCATTGTGTTTCATGAGTCATAAGTCATTAGTTTCATTCACATGTTTGTGTTTTACATTCATTTATTGCTGATGGACACGATGGCAAATTTGTTTTTTAAGAAATAACTTCCCATGTGAGCTAAGGAGCTATGATGAAATGTCAAATAAAACTAAATAAAACAATGGATGTTATGTCACACTGTGTAATACAACTCACTAATTTAAAGTAGCTTAATGTTAGTGCAATAAAAAAGAACCCACTGCACCACACACTGTTGAAATTACAGCCCTACCCTTTCTGGTGATGTGTAATTCATCCAGAACATGATCTTTTATGATGTTTTCATAAACAGCATTTAAAATGGGAGAAGCCAATGACTGACGGCTCTCAAACATGCTACTTCCTCATTCTGGATGATTTACATCTGCATCTGTCTGTCAATATGTCATGCTAATGCACAAACAACATTGAAGACTGCGTTTCTTTCTGGGGATGCATTTGACCTTTCAGAAGAGAACAAGCCCCATGCTTAGGGCATAGCACCAGTTTGAAAATAGTACTCATCAGATTACCTGCAGACACCAATATCAGTGAAAATATTGCCATGCAGTAGGGGTGGGCAATACATTTAATGGAGATGTGAACCTTCACTGGTCTCACGATTCAATTCAATTACGATTGTCAATGTCTCGATTATTGACGCATAACGATGCATTCCACAAGTGTTTCTACATTACGTCACATGATTTTTCCAAGGTCTTGTTGTGGACACTTTGATTTGCTCCAACAAGCACAAAACTGCCTGGTTCAGATGTCAGTGGCGTCAGGTGGGCGCGGACTGAACACAGACCGTACCTCTGCTCATTGGCGCAAATCTAAAGCCACTTTCAGAACGAACAAACAGCGAACCGAGTTCAACACACCAATCTTGCCGCAAGGCTCAGCGCAAAAAAATGTGTGCTTTTCTAAACTCCCGATAAAACAATAATGTCGTGTTGAAGATCTATGGACACTCTGATAAGATCAGCTTTTCCGCAAAAAAAAGTGTCAAGGCGCGCAACACACTTAAACTTTGACCGCAGTGCACGCACGAGGCTGCCGAGTGTCACGCCGCGCGAAACTCCTAGCCGGAGCAGCGCTATACTCAGATCAGGTAGCTACAGTCACTACCGGCACTACTTGATGCAGAATCGTCCATGTCTGCATCGCAATGCATAGATTACAAGATTCATTTCAACACCCCTAATATTCAATATACTCAATCTAGCGCTGAGTATATTCAGCACATGCAGTCTGCAACCGGCTAACAGCAGACAGAAGCCCACAGAGAGGTGGAAGTGGCCCTGCAATCAGAATGTTGCCGGTTCGAATTCCGATCTGCCAAGGTGCCACAGAGCAAAAGCCCCGTCCCCGCACATGGCTCCCCGGTCGCCTGTCATGGCTGCCCACTGCTCACTCAGGGTGGTAGTATCCTAGTGGGTAACACACTCGCCTATGAACCAGAAGTCCCGGGTTCAAATCTCACTTACTACCATTGTGTCCCTGAGCAAGACACTTAACCCTAAGTTGCTACAGGGGGGACTGTCCCTGTAACTATTGATTGTAAGTCGCTCTGGATAAGGGCGTCTGATAAATGCCATAAATGTAAATGATGATGGGTTAAATGCAGAGGACACATTTCATTGTGTCACCGTGTGCTGTGCTGCAGTGTTTCACAATGACATTCACCTCACTTTCACTTAAAATCTATACCACTTTCCCGGTTCTGCGGTGTCATAAAGGTCCTCCCCAGACCGGAAAGACATGAACTAACTTAAAAATATCCAAATGTTATTTTTAGGCCAAATCACCCAGCACAACCATACAGCCAAACATTTCAAATTTACTGCCATTTTCTTGAAAACTAGTCTAAATGAAAATGCCCGGCCAGCAGATTTAACTCATGTAAAGCTATGATAGGGAATGGTTTTATGGTTGTTTAGGAGGGATATTGTGCCGGGAGACCTGTCACGGTGTTTATAAAGTAAAATGTACTGTCCTGTTATGAAAGGAGCTGCACTGTCTCAACTGGCTCCCTCTTTCTGTTCCGAGAAGGTTACATCAGGACATTCGGTGAAGATTTACCCCTCCACGGCCCCCTTTCTCCCACTCCATCAAACTTTAAGTTTCTCATACTCAAATACCGCCTTTCTTTCTTTCTTTTCTCCCTTCTCTCTTTCTTTGGCTGTTTTCCATCCTTAGCAAAATGATCTTTGTTTCATACATGTTGCTCTTCCCTCTATTTTCTCTCTCTGTCCTTTGTTTTATTTCCCACGTTTCTTTTTTCCTTTTTCTAATCCACTGTACTCTTTGTGCTGAGGTCTGTCTTATCTGCGTTATCTACTGTGCCTGGAGATTTTGTATAAATATTTTCCCATCAATTCTCCTCAGCGCAGCAAATCACATCCTGGCCACAGATGATGTGAGCCGTAACTGATTTACTACCATTTAACGGCGGTGTTTCATTCAGTGTAAAGGTTACTGGAGTGAACAGGCACACAGGCAAACACACACACACTCCGCACAGGAATGTACTGTACTCTACAGCGGAGTGACATTTCTAAAGCACACATAGAAACCCGTCCAGGCCAGTGAACTCGTACAAAGGCCACTGCCATGGCTGCACTGCTGACTCAAGCGCACTCTTTCTAGCTTTAAAGGATGGCCAATGTGGTCATGCTTATAGTCAATGAGCACTGTTTCCTTTAAAAAATGATTTAAAAAAGAAATAGTCGCACAGATTTCCACTAGGTCCACTAGCTGCCAACGAAGCAAGGTTGACTCACGGCTGACAGAGCTTGACCAGGTCCTGGTCAGTGGTGCCCGGATGGAGGCCACGGATGTAAAGATTCGTCTTGCTCAGCTGTTCCCCTCCCCCAGTGCTGCTGGTGCTGCTGCTGTTGGTGTTGGGACTGGGGGGCGCCATCTGGTGGCTGGAGGACACATAAGCCTGCTGTGGACAGAAGGGGGAAACAAATAGTCAAATTCACATCTGAATTTTCTCCAGAGGCTTATGTTTAAAAACCCTACCAGCACTGTTTTCCTCAGTAACAATCATAAGCCTAAGTTCCAGCCATGTGAGTGTAATAACATTGTAATAACAGCTGTAATAGTTCTAATAAAGCCCAGGCATACCTTGGCTCATGATCCAACCAACAATGAGTATACAGCATTATAACAGAATAATATTTTTAGTAAAAACAGTGTTGTTAATTATCGATTTGAGTCTTACCAAGCTCAAACCAACCAAGCACTAACCACTATCATTATTATGCAACCTCTGTGCTCTCTGGGCCATATGAAGTATGCCGACCTTGCATGCTGCTTACACATCAACAGAACGCCCATAGCCTGCCATCAGCATCAGCTGTTCTACTGAAGTGCTGACGGAACAAGGGAACACGTTAACGCACAATGGCCACCTATGACACGTCTCTGAATCTACTCTTATCAAATGCATGGAACAACCAATGCCAGTTAGAACATATGTGACAACCACTTTCAGTCAATAACTCATATCAGAAACAGAGAAAAGAAACACACTAGCACGAGCTGCTCACGCCAGCAAACTCTTGGTCATGCAAACTAATCAGCTGATTCACAACGTGGTTTTATTATCGTGGTTCTTTATGCAAGTGGGCACAACTTGTGTTCTGGGACTCCCCAAAGTTTATTTACTTGCTATGTTTTTTAAGTCACCTGAAGCACTTTTATTTTACAGAATGTGTAATATTGTGAAATAGTTACATGGTTTACAAAGGCAAACTGTACATAATCACATAGTTTTTAGGTTAAAAATTATGTTTATAATAGAAAACATGGAATTCAGAAGATTAAAATGAAAAAAAAACTAACTTAGGAAAAAATAAAATGGATTTCATAGGGCCCTAGATAACATGTGAGCATGTTTAGTTTGTTAGTGGACCTGGACATGTTAGCTAATGGCACAAAGAACAAGTTAATATATAAAAGTGGTTGTTTTGGCACATTATTCATGATTCTGGGCTAAAACAATCTGGCATCTGGCAACATTGTTTGCTACGTATTAAGCATGTGATGTCTTGACAGAAGCAGACTTACATCATTCAGAATAAGGAAGTAGGGCGCATGAGAGGATGCACGAGAGCCCTGTTTCTCCCATTTTAAACTTTGTAAAATCACCATTAGTTAGTTCAGTAGTGGGCAATGGCTAATAGCTTCTCCTCTTCACGATTAAGATAACCAGCCAGTGGTCTTTTTCTGTTTTCCTGAGGACGTATTGTGCTCAGAACAGTTAAAAATGTCCCACAGCACATACTAAAATAAAAGTCATTGTCCCATCTGTACAGTCTAGCTGAGTACGAGTTTCGCTAAATCCACATACAGAGTTCGCTTTCTGTGCTCCTGAGCAATGGTTGGTGAAATGCTGACCGACAACCAACAATGGCCTCTTTGAAGAATGGCCCTCCGCCCTGGCTGGACAACCTGCTGCTGCTCCCAAACACAGGCCACTTTCCGCTATTGATGCAGTGACATTAGAGGTGATGAGTATTAGAGGAACAAAAAGGGACCTTCAGGGTGGCAGTAAGTTCTCGCTAACATTAGCCGATTCCTGGCTCTGCTTTCACTTCCTCTCCATTCATGCACAAAGTATGCACTTAAGACTTCCTTTGTCTGGACCTAATGTTCATGGACATTACAACATGTTGGTCGCTTGAATCTTTCAAAACTTCATCTAGCATAAATAGGCACAACAGCCGAATGAAATTCTAGTGATGATCTTAGTGGTGCTGGGTGGAGGAGAAATCTCTCCTCTGCCAAGTTCAGGAAAACTGAGTGCAATTGGGAACTTTGCTAAGCTGCATCCAGGGGAAATGATGAGAGCGCTGGAACGATTTAAAGAGACCCACCCAAATTTACATCAACTCTTCCTCTCCATGTTTGCCCGTGACATGGATTTTCCTCTCGCAAAAACACGGTAACACGGTCAACCATCTTTAAAGCTAAACTAGCTTGAAGAATTGAACGTACTGAAATACATTTCTAATTTTAAATTAAGTTCTTTTCAAAATTTTGGTTCTTGTAATAACATTTTAGAAAAAACTAAAACTGCACATCCTTATACACACACACAAATATTTTATTGTGTTGTAAACTATAAAAAGAAAAAAAAGAGACTTATTGGGGTTGAAATTTCACCCAGCAGACCATCAAGCATCAATTGTAAATAAATAAAGACATTAAACCCATCCCACTGGCTTGGTGATCACCGCCATGCCCGTGCCCTGCTTCCACGTTTGCTCCAAGAGCAATTCAGGCCAAAGGTAGAAGAAATATCCAATTAGAGCAGGCGGTGCGGATCAGGCTTCAAGGAGACAATGGGCAAATTTGTTCAGGGCCACTGGGGTCACAGATCACACCCTCTGTATTTTCACGATTCCCTGGCAGGGGGCCAAGGGCTATGGGGACCCAACAGAGAAAGAATTCAATCTCGCTAATTACATCCCCATCCAAAAAAAAGGGCACTCCAGCCCCCCATTTTATAAGGGCCTGGGAACACCCCCCCCTTGACCCACTTGCATAAGGTTGCAGCCCCCTTTATTTCCACCCCCCCCCCGGCTCCCCTTCAAACTCATCTGGGGAGGTTTAATCTCCTCTTCCTCCGACAGACGTCTGGTGTGAAAAGATGATCTGTGTTTGGTCACAGCAGTGGACACGATAGGCATGCAGCGCGAAAATGAACACAAAAGGTGGGCGGAAGTGTACACACACACAACTCTCTCTACCAGTACACGCGCAAACAAAAGAAAACACACACTCTACAGCCTGGAATACTGTTGAGAAACTGCATTTTTTTGCAAATATAGAGACAAATCATCACACTGACCCTCCACACCAAACACAGGCTCACATATTGACCCAATGGCGGGGAGAAGTGCCACAATGACACAGTCTGCCATGTGCCCCTGGGCCCAGCTCCAACCACCCCTGCCCTCAAAACACACATTCTGTCGCGCAGTAATAGCAATACTGTTGTTAATTTACAAGATCTTTTTTCACACATGAAATAAATGTGCTACTAAATACGTGATGTTTTAAATGGCCATCACATAGATTATCAATAGATACTACTGATAATCAAAGCATGTCATGCTGAGCTCGTCAGATGGAAGCACAGTAATGACAGACTCCTCAGATTGTCCTTATTGTTAAGACGTCTACTTGTAAAACTACTCTAGGCAGTGGTGGCCTAGTGGTTAAGGAAGCGGCCCCGTAATCAGGAGGTGCCACTGAGCAAAGTCACCGTCCCCACACGCTGCTCCCCGGGCGCCCGTCATGCCTGCCCACTGCTCACCAAGGGTGATGGTTAAAAGCAGAGGACAAATTTCACTGTGTGCACCGGGTGCTGTGCTGCTTCACTTTAACTAATCTATTTATTCACAGAGTTCTTTTCACGTGTTTGTTTTTACTAAGTAAAATCAAACCAATATTTTACTGAATGAATATTTGTTTGTGTGGCTTATTAAGGTTGTTGTGTTTTTTCCTCTTTTGATTGATTTTCTGTTCTTCCACATTAACGGTCCAATGTGCACTCCGCAATCTGTTTTTACTTCTGTGCATTTCATTGTTTACATGTATCAATTCAAATAACATCTTCATCCCTATTTATGTCATTATTCCCCAGTTTCGCCAGTATTGCGGAATGGTCGTTCACACGTCCAATCAACACATCTGCTCTCGCGCACACACAAGCTCGCACACCCGCTGCAGGCAAACAGAAACCGACCTTTTTGGTAACTACATATTCCTTTGCCATTTTTGCCTGGAGGAGCATGAAGACTAACAAAAAGCATGACAACATGAAGGATGTTGCTCAACTGAAAACCGTGGAATCATTTTAGTTGTCATGTTCTGACGACTGAGAGCTGGAACTTGCTCCCCCCCCCCATAGCAGCTGCACTAGGCTGCAAGTTTTTTTTTAGATTTTGTTATATGTTATTAAATACAAAATGCATGCTTAAAACAACGTGGTATAAAAATGCAGGATCTTAATTAGATGGGTATAAGTAATAAAAGTCATCACACAGTAACAATGACTGATTGCAACTTTGGTCAAATTCCATAAATCCCCTGGTTGTCAGACTAAGGTCTTCATCCCGGGCTCGTGTGCCCGCACGTCACCGGCGTAATCGCGAGGAGCTGCATGGCGCTGCCATGGGTGCCGCGTTGCGCTCGGTGCAGAGAAGCAGGACATCCTATTACTGTCAGATCGAGATTCTTATCAGCCCGGGCTTTTCACGAGCGCAGCCACATTCCTGCCAAGTGACGGGCGACAGTCGGGCCCGGCCCAGACTCGTCCCTGCGCCCTCTCACCGCCCATTTACCTGCCCGTAAAGCAGCGTCTGTACAGTTAGCTGCGGTGACTGCGTGTCTGTGTGAACAGATTAGCTAAACGGGCGTCGGAATGCTTCAGCATCCACGCGGACGCAGACACGCTTCCACCCCAACAATGGAGCCATTGGTACCAGAGAGGGGAACATCAGATACCCTTTGGTCATCTCTGTCATCTAAAGCAAACTGCCAGGCGGCCGTTGCCAGAAGGGTGTCTGGTTTCTGCGGAGTGTTATCCAGCCGCGCACTTCCTGATCCCACCCCGAGTTCTCCCCACCCCACACTTGGCACGGGTAACGGGGCCGCGCTTTACACTGATGGCTATACAGAACAAGAGGGACCTGGAGTGCCAAGACCACTTTGTGGGTCATGGCCAGATAACCTCGGCTGGCCTCCTATAGATGAACTCATATATCAGGCTGACAATTAATCAGAAAGATACAGGACTGAAGTGCTGCATTTAAAATGCATAATAATTACATTACCTCTAGATGGCATGACACATGCAGTGCTATATAAGATGCATTGCGTGAGGAGCGTTTGGTAGTGTCACATGCGATCAGAATTCTTCAATTAAAGAGCTGCGTGCCTTGGTAGCAGCCATGATCCCAGGATGTCTACAGCAGAGATCACCGATGGCCCCATTAAAAAGGGCTTTCAAATTGTGGAAAACAGAAGGAAATGGAGGAGATGTGATGACAGAAGCGGATCTTAATCATCCAGAATTAGGAAGTATGGTGTGGGAAAGATCTCCGTTATCATCACTGACTGCACCCGCTTCAAACTTTCTCTTTAAAATGAACATTACAGTTCCTCTTTTGGGTGTGAAAAATAATTAGACACCAACAAAAAGGGCTGGGTGGGAAGATAGCTTCTCCCTGAATACCTCTGTGAATCCTCAAGTCACACTTTTGGTTACACTCTCTACATAGCGCCACACAGCCCAGCCCTCATCTTTCACAGGGCATGAAATTCCGCCCTGCGAGTATCCCACACAGTTTTAGTTATTCCAGTGCAGTCTGCACTCATAATGCACGTCTGCCTTGTATTTCTGCAGATTGCACAAACATATTGCAGATATATTCTAAAATATATAAAATATATAGCATGCTCTGTAAATAAAGGTCTAGGTTAAAATGTCCATTCAACGGACAAGACGAATGCAAACTATTTAATTCAATCACTGTACACTATTTTATTACCTTCTCCATCTTAACCCATGCACCACATATTATGCTTTACATACGAAGCTAATTGACTTAATGAAGCAATTCAAAACCAAAAGCGAGAGACAGCGGAGAAGGACCTGAGAGCACCTGAGACAGAAAGCTGAGACAACCGGCTGAACTGTTGTCAGCAGTGTGGGTGAAATCTCTATTCAATTTACACTGAAAAGAATTTGACATCTAATACTGTAATGAGATCCAGGATCACAATCCACAGACTACAGGAGATTTTTGTGAACATGTGATAAAACTAACATACGTCTATCTAACCGTT
Source organism: Denticeps clupeoides (assembly GCF_900700375.1). Taxonomy (NCBI): domain Eukaryota; kingdom Metazoa; phylum Chordata; class Actinopteri; order Clupeiformes; family Denticipitidae; genus Denticeps; species Denticeps clupeoides. Next base: position 11,491,674 of record NC_041718.1, read on the forward strand.
ACGGTTATTCTTTTCATTATTAAAATCATTTGGAGCAACTGAATGAGTTTTGGCTGCGTTCGGCGTCCCAGCATTACTTTTGTGTTTGAAAAAAACCACACTAGAATGATCAGCGTCATCATGTGATTGTTACCGTAACCAAAACAATCACTTTCATCAAATAATTGTTGCCTCCAGAGCCAAAACCACAAGCAATCTCTCGCCATTTCTTACATTTCAGAGACATATAACTGAATATGTTTCTTGGCCAAACGGAGTATATTGTTCGCACGACACCAAACACAAAGGCGAGAACACATGCCAAACAATAACCATCCCAATCTGCAGTCTGGACCTGTAGTCTGCGGTCGCCAATCTGGAACATCTCGCAACATATTTTATTCAGGTTCTCGCTGGAAAAAGATGGAATTCCAAGGCGTCAAAATGAATGGAATTCTGGAAATCTCGCCGCGCGTTGGGGAGAGGGCTGAGAACGCGTTAGAGCTGGTTTCCATTAGCGGGGCCGTCTGACGGCTCTTCAGAACGCAGCGATGACATTCTCTGTTCTCTGACCTTCAGCTACATTCACAAACAAATGCGGCAAAAACCAATGGCCACATTAAACAGCTGAATTGGACTGAACTGCTCAATTACAGGGAAATTAAATGACTTCCAATCAAACCTACTAAACATATGTCCTGAACTATGGCCACTTCATGACAAAATTATTGTCCTTTGAACGTAGTAAGGGAGTCATAATGTCACAGGGTTCGGGGGGGGGGGGGGGGGGGGTGGTCCTGTATTTTCATGTGCATCTGTGTGATGTAGTTTCAAAGGCACCGAGGTAACCCAAAACCCTGTGCCATCTGGTTCTATAATCACCTCTCGGGCACAAAGAGGCTTTATTCATCCCTCAGCCAATGTTTATTTTGTGTTCTCCCTTTTATTTACCTTCATGGCACAGGTATGGGAACAGGGAAGAATGGGGGTAGGGAGGTAGAGAAGAGAGATGGGAAGATATGCAAGGAATTCTCCACACATGAACTTGACCTCTGCGTGAACTGTCCCTCTCTGCCACCACCAAACGTCCAAACAACCAGTGCCGGAGAAAGACGCAAAGGCGCGCCTTGCAAGTGTCCCAGCATTGCCACGGGGGGCAATGCCACGTGAGGTTGTGTAATAAACGAACAAGCAAACAAAAAAAAACTTTTAAATCTCTCCAAAGCAGGGGGCTTTTGCTCTGATGGAAGCATTTCACTCTCTTGACTTCTCTAGACCACCTTAAGTGAGACAACGGGGACGGATTCCAACGGTCCTAAAGTTCATTCGTGTCAAAGACCGTCTCATGAAACGACTTTTGATGATGACAATGGTGAACAAAGCAGTGGTTAAGGTAAAAAGTGGCATAGTTTGCTTTCTCCTGCTCCAAAAAATACTAAATGTGTTTCTTGCGTTGGACTTTTTGAAAAGGGCTCCATTTTAGTCTCCAAACTTTTTTTAGTGTCCAAACTTTTGGCTGGTAGTTTAAAATCCCGGTTTTAACCTGGCACCACTAAAATTAAAATAGTACTTTTCACGGTTATTCGGTACAGTAATCTTTTAAGAGATATTATAAAAATTGTGTATCTGTCAGTACCACAACCGCCTGTAATGAGAAGACATTAGTCACGCCAGCAGTTAAATACTTTTAATAAGTGAGTATTCGGGAAACAGCGTGGGACTTCGTAAAAACAATTTTAGGCTACATCCCAGAGAGGTAACTTGAACCTTCCTAGAGGGCTTCCAGGAAATCCACAAAAATGGGGAAAGATCCTATGACTTGGTGAAACAAATATTTAGCTTTTTGGCTCTCCATGTTTGGCACAGTTCTAACATGGCTCTTGAGCCCCTGCGCAATGTTAACGTTACAGAGGTGGTAACATAAGAAAATAACATTAACAAAGCAAGATCTTGCTATCCAGACTAACAAAAAAAAAAAATCGAAAATGTTAACATCAGCGTCCTCTTTGCCGTTCCGCATCTGTGCCAAGAACAGCTGCTGGTCCTTAGTAGGTAAAGAATGACGGGAGAGAAAATGGCCTGAAAAAACCACGATACGTGTAGTAAAATAAGTGTTAGTCATCGGTTTTAAGACAGTTCTGCGTGTGTACATACATTTTCAGCATATACGAATGTGCAGAGTATGCAGAAGGCCCATTGCAAACAAGATGGAACTACCCACTCAATGTTTGCGTTACGGGGAAAAAAAAAAAAAAAAAAAAAAAACGACAGGCAAACATTTAAAACGCATACAAACGTTAATAAGCACCGTACAATTCTACAGCACCCCGTGGCTGGTGTGAACGTGACGTCGCCGGGGGTCTTTGAGGAGGAGGAGCACGCGCGGTGCTCGGTCTGAGAGGCGTACAGCAGGCTTTTAGAGAAGTGGCAGCCCGCCAGTCGTGGTATCTAGCGTAGGGTACGGTTCAGGCCGGGCTGCAGCTTAAAGGATATGGACGTGGCCTCTGGCCTTCCAGTTCGCAACAAATCCCTCAGGTGACAGGGAACCTGAGGGCAGGGACAAAGCGGCAGCACACAAACATTTGGAGAGTGTTTTTGTCACCGAATGCTCTTTGTGTACCGCAAGGGAAAAGGCTCACGGGGTGTGTTTGCACGCCTTTTTTCTTTGGAGAAAGCCTGCTGAGAGAAACTATGAGGTTTGATATGAGGTTTCGAGCAAGTGGCCAGCGCATTGTGTTCCAGTTAAATGTTACTGGAAGGGTGCTCAATATGTTGATATTGGGTTATTTCTTTAGTGCTCTCTGTGATGCAAATACTGCATTTTTACCACAGTATCTGATATTACAGCATTTCTCAGACGCCCTTATTCAGAGCGACTTACCATCAATAGTTACAGGGACAGTCGTCCCCGTCCCCCCGGAGACACTCAGGGTTCAGTGTCTTGCTCAGGGACTCAATGGTAGTAAGTGGTGTTTTGAAATGAAGCATAATGTTATGTCTAACTGTGACTTCAGCATTATAATCTATTTATGATACAGTAACAACATATACCACACATATATTATACTGGTTTGATGTTTATGTGTATTATAATTATTAAACTACATTTTTGTTACACTCATATTATTGATAAGATCTCATTTTGAGTAAACTAGAGTAAGAGTTATATATAAGTTAGAACACAATGAAGGAGACAGATATGTACATATATTTCAGTGTGTTTCTTCTGACACTAACTTCAATCACAGCTTTCCAAGTGTTTATCCGTGACGACCAGTCGCGGTCACACCCGCACACCGTCATTTGTCGCCGACGTCCGTCGCCTGTGACGCAACCGCAGCGAAACACACGCCCTTGCACGCAAGCAAAGGCAGGCACACACACACACACACACTCTTTGGCCCTGAAGCGATCCTAATGACAATGTACACACTGCCAGCAACAACACACTGTTGCACAACGAGGTCGGTCAAGAGACTAAGAGAAATAGAGAGAGGAGACCCCGCAAATAACATTTCACAAATAAATTAGGTGTATTACCCATACCCAATTAACACCAATTAACATCATGAAGACTAATTACTTTGCCAAGTAATTAATTAATAGCAGTTACCAAATTCACTCTGTAAAAATGTGTCATTTTTAAAGTAATTTAAGTAATTTAACTTTGGTAAATATATTTATATATGGGCATGTGTGTATGGACATACGACAACTTTACAAAGTTCCAGTAGGCAAATTGTAATTTAAAAGTATAAAAACGGCAGCGTTTGGTTTAATGAGACTAGTTTGACTTGCAAAAAAAAACAAAAAAAAAAACGATAGAGATCAGACGCGTCGCGTTACGTAAAACTATCGCTGCATTTAATCCCAAATCATGTTTGATGTTGTCGTTTCCCCCGCTCTCGTTCTCCCTAAAAAAATGGTTAATCTGGCATCCAGCGGCGTCCCGGCCCTTCACGACGCCGGAGTCGGGGCTTCGAGGGGTGGGGCGTCCTTCTCTCGTTCATCAAAAATGGAAGAGAGAGGGAGAAAGAGAAGGAGGAGAAGGAGGAGGAAAAAAAAAAAAAAAAAAACTTCCACCAACTATCGCCGATTGGTCTTAAAAAAAAAAAGAGAGAAAGAAGAAATATTCACGGACCAACGTTTCACACCGAGAGACCCCCCCCCGCGCTGTATTGATCGATAAGCCGTGTTAATCGATAACATCCCGATATTCCACATCGCTCTCTCTCTCTCGCTCGCTCGCTCGCTCGCACGCGATTTTTCCAAGTTCTTCCCGGCACTTATCGCTCGCGGAATTCCATTTAGCACACAAAAGGAAGCCACGTTCGACTCCAGAATCGAACTTCCTCGAGAGAAAAAAAAACACCCACCACCAACAACAACATAATTTTATAATCTTTTCTTTCCGAACGGCGCGCCGCTGCGGGGCTGCAGCACACGGAGTACGAATGTTCTCCGCCAACAACTTGTGTGTGTGTGTGTGTGTGCGTGTGTGTGTGTGTGTGTGTGTGTGTCGGTTCTTTTTTTTTTTTTTCAAGGACACTGCAGCTCACTGTCACGCGTTAAAAGCGCGTTTCGGACCCGAGAGCTCCGCGGTTCCGCGTTACCTTCTTGCCGTTCCTGCTGTTGTAGCCGCTGTACGGGTTGATTCCTGTCCTCGGCGGCACGGAGAGCAGCATTTTCCCTCTCAGCGCGTACGTCCGGAGCGGCGAGCACTGCCAAGGCTGACGGCTGACGTCAGCTCGGGAAGTTAAGCCCGGAGTCAGAGGGGGAGCGAGTCGAGTCCCGCCGCCGCCAGGGCTGCTGCTGCCGCCGCCGAGAGGAGAGGAGCGGAGAGCGGCTGGAGGCCCCGCGGAGCGCCCGGGTCCTAGCGCCCGCCGGACCCGTTCCACACATTATAAAGTGTTTAGGACACAGCATTTTTTTTTTTTTTTTTTTTGCTATAAATATAAAAACAAGTTTTTAAACCATTCAAACTATATTCGTTCCGTCCTGACTATAGCCTGTTATTTCATTTATGGAATTAGACCACAGAGAAGCGACTCGTATCCTGTATTGTACGTGAAGTTAAATGGCGGTAAAAAAAATAGTAATAAACACGCAAATGAAAACACAACTAGAACTTCATTGTGTCCCTTGAGAATGCTCACAGACCCGTGAACACGTAGGAACGTCTCTTAATTATTATTTACCTTGTTCTTCTTTTAATTGGACGCCCCGTGAAAGAAACACGGGGAAGACACGGGTGGACGCTGCAAGAACTTGTTCTTTCCCTTATCTCCCTCTGCTGGAGACGGGTTGACCTTCACAGGATGCTGTGTTCCTGCACTGATATTAAGCCTTCACAAGGGTTTAATGAGCAGAACATTGACGACGTTCTGCCACACGTGGTGATGAACTTTCATACGAACTGATGGGTCTGTGCGGTAAATATCAGTGTGCTACTTTTTTTATTTGCATTTGTGCTTCATAATGGGTTGGAATAACGAATGTGTATCAGCATAGAAACAACACAACCTGCTTATGTCTAATAATTTAATGGCATGGTTTAAAATCAGTGGGAGAACCAGTTAAAGTTTATTATGTCAGCCTGCTTTCAGGACAATGCAAATCGTGTGAGTGACATGCATTCTATTTCCCGTGCAGATCGTGAGGACCTGCAGCGTGCCCCGGGTGCCGTGTGCTCTGTTGGCCAAACTGACCGCACCGGTAGGTTTGCCCACAGCTGAGGACACAGAATGACATTGTTGCTCAGTGGCCAGACTGCTCTCTGGCACCCACGTCGCTTTGGTGACGATAATAATGTTTGGACATCAACAGGCTTGTCGCCAGGCAACCCCTGCCCTCAGTCATGACCATTACTTCTGATTAGATGAGGGATGCCCGAGTGTGATATGCATGTGTGTGTGAATGAATCGTGCGTGCACGTGTGTATGTCGAAGATAGCGGAAGACAAAAAGGCCTTTCGTGTTAGCCTGCAATGTGGATACACACATGAGTGTGTTGTTATAAAAAAAAGATGTGTGTCTGTGTGAATCTCCCATTGCATGCTTAAATGCTTGAAGGAGTGACGTTCCAACGTTTCAACTTTTACTAACACATTAACTGGAACCAGGACAAGAAGGATTTCTGAAAGTAAAAGATTTAATGCAATAAAAGAGCTCAAATACAAAATGAACTAATTTAGAGGAATTATGTGAACCCAATTAGCTATATCATTTATACCCCATAAGATGTGGGTATAAAAGCGTTTACCAATGGAGATTTCACTCCTGAATGCTCAATGTTACAATGACTTAAAGAAAATAAGAAAAATTAAAATTAGTTATGTGGAATGGAAAGTGCCAGGGCCTGCTGCTTTATTATGACCGTGTGGGGCTGAGCTGTGTGGAGCTGAGCTGTTAGATCAAAGTAGGGGAGGGGCACAGAGTCACAGTGAATGTCAGCTTAGGGTTCAAGGTCAAAGAGAGAAAAGAGGAGCTGCCAGAATGTTGGCGCCTGGACTGTGAGAGCAAAAGAGGGTAGCGCCAAGGAAAGGGGGTGGGGAAAGGGTGAAGGGTGAAATAGTAAACAGATATCAAAGGTCCAGATTGCTAGCTTTTACAACATTTTGTATAGTACGGTTATAGTTAACAAGCTTTTAATGGATGCCATAATGTATTCTTTGATTTTTAATAACTTTATTAAAATGAAAAAGAAAGAACTAAGGGATAAAGATTACTCTATTAGTAGTGGTAGTAGCCACTTGCCTATGAACCAGAAGACCATATAGGTCACAGGTTCAAACCCCACTTACTACCATTGTGTCCCTGAGCAAGTTGTTCCAGTGGGACTGTCCCTGTAACTGCTGATTCATATCCACCCACAATTTCCCCTTTTGCACACTATATTTATCTGATAAATGCCTTAAATGTAAATCTGTATTACAATGTGTGGTATTTAATGCTAAGTTCATTATACATTCAAAAAATATTAGTTGGGTTCGCTTCATTCAATTATGACACCCATTTCCACACATTTGAATTATGCTATTTGAAACTAAGGCAGGCAAATAGGAGTTTTTTTGAGTGTATCAATCAACTAAAAGTGAGGATAAACTGGTATTCAAAGGAAAATAAAAGACTTCAAGAAAAAGGTACCGAGTTTACTGCACCCTAAACCTTCCCCATGCCCATCCATTCACAGGTTTCAACTACTTAGTTGTTCTCTCTAAATGTTTTTTTCAGTTATGGTCACACTCTGAACACAGTCCATCAGGACCACTGACCTGCTCAGAAAGGGCTTTGATTGCAGAAATAGGCCCACTCTAACAATTCAGTAATTCAGCGTTTTAACCAGCTCCATACAGCTGGGAGCACAGAAACAATACCAGCTGTGCATAGCTGTCTGCATACCTTGTCTGGTTTCTCAGTAGGGCAGAGAAGGATCGGACCAACCCTCCGTCATCACTGCGGCATATCCTATGGTTAATGCGGTGGACTTAGGTGACTCAATTAGCAAATATGGCCCTACCACAAACAGTGGCACAGAAGGTATTCAAATGAGCGGCTGGGTCTGCATGGACATTTCCTGACTGATGGAGAAAACAAACCCCACTGACGTTCAGAGCCCGGCCTCATCACAAACTTGGGAGAGCTGGATTCCCCCTCTCCACTGCCTAAATTAGACACGCACCCTATCTTTAGGGGTAACCGTAGTCTAAACCAAGGCCTCTCTCTGCCTGCGCGGCTCAGGCTTCTTGTAAATGACACTTCATTCCCGCCATTTGCCCCGTGCAGCCGCTTGTTTTCCGAGACATCAGGTACGATCGGCATTCTTGAATTGAGTCGTCGCTAAAAGTGATACTTGTCAAAACGACCTGACGAGCCAGCAAAAAGAGATTCAATACGCTCACTTCTATCAACCCACCGTCGGCTTAAAAAGTTTTCTTGTGATTTACACTCGGTGCGCTGTTTGCAGGTTCAAAACATAAAAAATATTTCACAATGTGCTTCACAAAGGAGTGTCCCTCTGGACCTGGCGTGGGCACAGGACTGCGTGCGAGGAAAGCCCGCCTTTTCACTAGAACGACTCGACTGGACTATTTACACTGGGCTCCAGCTGGGAGTCATTTGGAGGAACAGACTTGTGATGGGAGGGCGAAGGAGTGGAGGTGGGGGAGCAGAAGGGGAAATGGACCGGGTTGGGGGAGGTACGGTGGGAGCAGGGACGTAGTAAGGCGAAGCCGGGCGGGGGGGAGGGGATGTTTGTGCATGCCACACATTCCTCGTGTGTTATCAGAGCAGCCGGTGATCTGATCGCTCCCGCAGAGGAAGGCGCGCAGCGATGAGGCTGCAGCCGCTGCGCCGTTCGTTGGCATGGGGGCAGAAGTTAACGCCTGCACTGCTGTGTTTGTCTTGGCTTGTTTGATTCACATTTGGGACAATTTACGAATCAACATATGTTTTCCATTTTGTTTCTTCAGAACTCTGATGAGTTAAGTTTTTGATGACAGAAGTCGACTTAATTGTGACAGAATATTGTGATGCAAAAAATAGACAAACGTGATAATTCCCCTCAACTATTTGAGATCTTGCTCACATGACCACCAGGGGCAGCAGAAATATTTCTATTAAATAAAAATTGGTTTGGTCACTAGCCCTGACTAGTGAAAACATATTAAACATGTCACACTGCAGAATGGCATTTAGACCAATCGTACTGAATTAAACTCAGTTTATCTCCTGCAACCGCATATGAAGGCTGAATGTGTGTCCTTTAGATGGCATCTCAAAGTACTCTTCACTTTCCCAGGTCTGCAGAGAATCCAAGAAGTACACCAAGATGCACCAGTTGGTGATGAAAATAGGAAATGGGGTTGAACTTCTGTCTCAAGCACATCACGACCGGTTAATCCATTAGCAATCATGTCTCAGTTCAGGGGTCATATCCTTTCAATGCTGTGATAAGTAGCGGGACAAGACAAGACTGTCCGTTTAGAAAACTCAGAAATGTATTTTAGCCATCGAGAACTGTGCTCTCCAAAGGACATAACCCCTGAACGGAGACACAACCAGCAGCTTCCATTCTTCCTTGAGATGCGGGGGGGGGTGATTATCACTAATTGTACCAGGATGTCACCTTAGATGTCACCTCAGTCATTTTTTCTGGTGTGACGTATTCCATTGAAACCTACGCAAACTTACAAAACCCCCACATCAGGAAACATGTGAGGCAAGCTAAAGTAAAAAGATGGAGAAGGAATCTTCTGGCAATGGCGTCTCCCGGAACAATGGCCTGTAAAGCACAATAGACCATTCAGGTTAACAGAGATTAACCACTGTGGGCTAAACATCTTTGCATTGGTAAGCAGATTTGTTGACCTTGGATACAACATTGAAACCAATAGTTCAACAAAGAGTGTGATGAAGAACCCAAGGAGAAAGATGACTATTCCTCAGGCACAAATGCTTTACACTTATTTTTAACCAATAGCTCTTCTGCATATCTTTTTTGTGTGTGATCAGAGAATGGATATATGGGGAAGTCTCCTGGGTTTTTAGTTGGATTTTGTGTTCATAAAAGTTTCGAGGTTCAAAATAATTCATAAATAAGGCAAATAAACAAGCAAGCTTATAGAATAGAATATAAACTAAATATATGACTGAAATTAAATTAAAATATATTTATAGTAAACAGTCACTTAGCTTGAGGCATTCTAAGGCTCATATTTTACTAATAGGAAAACTATTTATATCAGCTTAAGGCTGTGGATACTGGACTTTCATTCTTTTACTTTTAACGTTAACTTGTGTTGATCGGGTGCTGCTTAAAGTAAGTTGTCTTAGGACAGAATCGGGCTTACATGAATCCAGCAACAGCGGCTTTATTGATTTTTGCCTCTAGGCCAGAAGAATGAGGGTTTCTCAAGGCTGCGGCCCAGGGACAGAATCATTGTTGTGACATGGAGGCAGAAAGTCAATGAAAGAAACAAATATGCAAACCGATCCTATGACAGAGTAATGTTCAACACTTTAAACAAAACCAGACGGCCTGCCTCTCTGCTTGTCTTTTTAACAGAGCAAAAGAGCACTGCTGTGGTGCATGATACCAGATTTTGGTGCTCATGGAGACGCCGTCAACAAATAACCCCAGAGAACAAACCGCCTTGATTCACAGCATCACACATGGCGCTGGCTCTTTGGTTCCAGTAAACAGGATAATTAAGGTGACGGCAGACTTTTGTATGCTTTCAAGTGAATTTCTGAATTCAAAATGTTGGCCTGTTTTAGAAATCCAATTCTTTAGTACTTAGTTGTAGTAAAGCATGTAATAAACAGCTATGTACTGTAATTGGTTAAATCAAACCTCTCCTGTCTTACCACCTTGTGAACTGTCCCCTGAAACTTAATTAGGTACAGGCAAAAAAAAAAAAAAAGTAATGATGTTGGCCAGTCGTGTGGCGCCATCTTGAGGTCAGACTGGTCCTTTATTTTGATAAATCACATTTCGTACACGATGTATTAAGTACTCTGTATTCTGTGTTTATTTGCTGTGTCAGTGCATCCCTGTTTTTTAAAACTAGTAGGGCAGACCACAAGCTGCAGCTAACCTGTGGTCGACAAAGTCCTGAAGCCAAGACGTCAAGGGAACAAGGTCACGCAGAGAACAAAAACCAAAAGGTTGCCTTTGATGTGGTGAATGCGGAAACAGTCAGTGGGCGATAAAGGAAGCCAGTTATCCCTGGAGACGCCCTTCAAAGGCCAGTGCCCAGAGAGAGGGCCTGTCATCAGAAATGAGGAGAGTTCACTTCGGATGTTCAAGGTCCATAATAAACCAGGCAATCTCTCAGTCTAGACTTGGTCCGATACATGTCTGAATAAACCAGACCACTGTTGGAGGAGCTGGGAAGTGGAGAAATAAAACACAAACGTTGTTTGGCCGCATTCATCTATCCACAGAGGAAATGAGGACTTTTATAATTTGTTTACTTCAATGTTTTTTCCTGGTTTAAAACAACGAGATCATAATCAAAGCAATGCTGCAAATAATCTTAAAGAGATTTTGGGCCTGTTTTCGGTCAGTATTTGCATGAACTGAAAAAAAGCTCAGGGTGGTGAACTCTACATTTTGGATTCAGTATTGGCAGGTGAAAATATGTGAAATAACCCATATTTTCATTGTAGGTTGTAGATACACTTTTGATTTTGTATTGTTGTTGCTGCATGCTTTTCTGACAGATCTGGCAACACAGTTTGAATGCACTCTGACAGTCGCTTCCTCAATGAGTTGTTGCTTTGTTTTTCACTCCAGCCATAATGGAGACCCTCCTGAGAAGTCTCCACAGATCACAGTGAGCTCATTCACAGCTCCATCTGCGTCACAGTGGCCAGCGCCTTCTGATGGGCCAGGAAAATGTGAACAGATCGGTGAGAAAGAGAGACAGGGTGGGGGGAAGGACGGAAGGAAGGAGAGCAAGATGACAGTCATCTGAGAAAGTAGAGGTGCTCTGTGGTCCTTTTATGTGAGAAAATAAATTTCTCCTTCTCTCTCTCCCACTTCATGTTCCACTCACTGCTTTGCATTGTTCATTTGGACCAGAGTGCAAGAGAACTTCTGGAAATAATTCGTGATCACAGCTCACAGCTGACATCCTCTTTCGTCTAGACAAAAAACCATTACCTCATGCTATTTTCCTAATGAGGCAGGTTTCTGAAGAACATAAACAAATACACCATTTCAGTTTTCATTACGTCTTTACCGACCAAGCTAAGAGATTTTTTTTCTAGAAATGCCATCATTAGTAATGATAACTCTCTCTTATGCACAGATGAGGCATAAGGCATGACTGAGCGTGACTATGCAGGACATTTTGCAGCACCTTGCAGCACATTTCCCTTATTATATTCTTGCTCCAAATGCAATGTTAAAATGTTCTTATCTCTATATCACACTCTTATTATCTTAATACTCTTCTTCAATCTCCAACTTTAGTCCTGGAGGGCTGTCATCCTGCGCATTTTTGGAATTTACATCCATTCAACTCACCTGATTCAAAGTGCTTATTTTCCCCAAGTTTTTCAGCTGAATCAGGTGTGGTGGAACAAGGAAAGAACTAAGAACTAAAATTCTAAGACATTTAAGTGTAAATTTTCCACTTGTGGGACTAAAATGATTATCTTATATTAAGATGTGCAGAGCTGGTGCCCTCCAGGACCAATGTGTGTGACCTCTGTGTTGGAATGTTTTTGTTTTTCCAAAATCTCCACTAGGAGGCAGTCTTGCATTAAGACCATGAAAGCATTTCTGGAACTTTGGGTGTAATTTCTAGAATCACTTAAAAATTAATTTCTTGTAACTCTCTTAAAAAATTGTCTTGTGCAATGCAGTTAATCTAAAATTAAGTTGCAAACATGTAACTTTTTTGTATGTCTTTCTCTTCTGTTCCTGTTCATCTATGACCCAGCCTGTTTTATAGGAAGCTAGGGTTAGGGTTAGGTACAAGAAGCACCATCCAAAACAAACAGAGCAAACATGAAAGAAAATATGATTCTAGGACATTTAAAAACCTCCATCCTCTCCGTGTTGTGTTTTTTGCGAGGATCTATTTGTGAGCATCTAGGTGCTTTACGCATGGGCTTAATTTTATTGTTTTCTGTACTGCTCACCATTGAGGTTTTGTTTCTTGTTCAAATCTTGTTTACAGTGTTGGGCAGTGGTGGAAGCGGCTCCGTAATCAGAAGCTTGCCGGTTCGAATCCTGTGCCCCACATACTGCGCCTGTCATGCTGCCCACTGCTCACTAAGGGTGATGGTTAAAAGCAGAGGACACATTTCGCTGCAGTGTATGACAATCACTTCACTTTTATACTTCAGGCAGGTCCCCTGATCTACATTTCAAGATGGTAACTGTGGTAATGACATTAGAATATTTTCATTTTAATGGGTTCAAGTCATATTAACTATCCTTTATTAATCAAGAAAATTCACAAGGTGAATATGATGTATACATGAATAGAGAAATTGAAACTACCACTTAGAAACTACTCATAGAGTGTTATTGTTTCTGTCATCCAGAATAAAATATTTGAAAATTTTGAATGGGAGGAGCACATTGTGTTGACTGACCGCTCTCATGAAAATGGCCCAAAGCCCTCATTCTGCTCAAAGTAGCGTTGTGATTGAGTTAATCATAATTCTTAAGACTTATAATGATAGAGACAAAGAGGCTCTGATGCAGTGTGACAGAGAAATGATCTAGTCTTTTTTTTAAGCACCCCCTCCCCAATGGAAGTAAAATGTGCAAATTACTTTGGTAAGGGACAGTAAAGCGGTATCATCTGAATCGGCCCTAAAACTCTTTCACAGTCTGTCTCCATATTTATATAGAGATTGCCTCAGTCTACGATGAATGTCACATTCGTGTCATACTTCAGACCCACACGGAAAGTGAACAAAACACAACTGGGTGGTAGTAGCCTAGTGGGTAACACACTTGCCTATGAACCAGAAGACCTGGGTTCGAATCCCACTTACTACCATTGTGTCCCTGAGCAAGACACTTAACCCTAAAATTGCTCCAGGGAGACTGTCCCTGTAACTACTGATTGTAAGTCGCTCTGGATAAGGGCGTCTGATAAATGCTGTAAATGTAAATGTAAACTGCAGTAATTGTATATTACATATTTGAACACAGCGATTAAGGCATCCATTTTGATAGCCCTGTTTCTTACAGTTTCTTAGAGTTTAATGGGAAGATTTTTAGTTTGAATGTAATATTTTTCTTTGCGTACCTCTATTTGTGCTTGTGTTCCTTGTCAACGACGGCACTGTTAATAGAAATTCTATGTATTTTACAAGGATCCCTACAGGCCAGCTTGACCATGTAATGGCCAGGGGGGCTTTGTAAATGAAGGTAACTGATCAGTCAAAAAATACCTAAATGGCACTTCAGCATACCTCTGGGAGAATTTAGCTTCAGGGAGAGACTGAACTTATTTACCACAAAAAGGAGGACCATCAGCCCTTACTTCTCTTATTATGTTTCTTATAACATATAAATAACTCCACCTTGACACTACTCCAGTGGCCCCATTGCTTGGCCTGAAAACCCCCCCAAGCCCTGCCTCGGTGTCCTTTCAACTCCTGTAGCCTTCATCCTCCCCGAGGCGGCGATGACACCCCAATACCAAGCAGTGACAATCCCCCTTATTTTAAAATGCATGTGTGTTGGTCTGGGTAATATACATCTTTTAACACACTATTGACCATATTTATCCATTTTGTTATACAAAAGTGTGAAAATTAAGACTATGAAGAAGGGAAGAAGACAGTTGAATCCATATTGGTGGATTAAAATATTTATTCCTTTGCTGAGATTAGTTTGAGCTGAGCCATATGAATCTGGCATTTTGGTGCAGGAAATAAGCAAGCACTACACGGGATGGCTGCCATGAAAATATAATTGTTGGTTTAGTTTGAGTCAGATATAGATCGCCTTTTATTTTCCACTTTATTTTTCACAATTTCTCAGGTGTTGGAAGATGATGGGATGGGATGTAAAAGTCAGAGGTGACCAGAAGTGTCAGACGAGTTTAAGCTGCAGAAGTAGATGGCGGCGACAGAAGTCAACGTTCGCTTGTATGCCCTCATAAGTCAATTAGTTTTGACTGATGCAGACCATCAAGAATCCCTCGCACTGACAGCCGCCGCAAAATCGATGGCGTCGTGTATTTATGAGCCGATGCTTTGATGCATCGTAGAGCGCTTTGACATTCCAGAATGATTTATCTGTTCCCTGTGTTTCTGCTGGAATGCCAGTGAAGCAGAATTCTTTATGGACTCTGTTTCTCAAGTCGGCTTTAAGAAGGCTTTACCCAGGATATTTAAAGCCTCCTGTAAGTAGGGCACATACCTTGTTCCTTAATTCAGCTAAATTAACAAACCTCTGTAGAAAATACTAGAGATTCTTACGATAGTTCACTTTTCGCATGACACCATTGCAGCTGAGTAATATACAGGTGAGTAATATAACACATATGCTTATACCGTTACCCAGGGCATCATTTTTTGCAAGAAATAGTGGATCGTTTGTAGACTCCTGTAAAAAAAATTATTTGCTTCACTAGAACTGGTGAGTTATGCAATGCGGGACAATCGTCCCATAATGTTGCACAGTAAGAGTTTGTTTCTTCACATCGGCGCATCGCTGAAGAATTCGACTGGGTTCACGGAGAGGCATAATTGTTATTTATCGACTTTTTAGTTTGAATGCTTGTTTGCGTAGGACCAAGTTTGGGTTTTGGCTGTGCACAGGCCATGATTTTCTCCTGCCTGTGGAGAACAAAAGAACGAAGAATCCTCTGGTCAACACAGGTCACTTTTGCAGGCGACGATCCTGGCTTTGTGGAACGTGTCGTGTGCGGAATAAAAAAATGCTAAGGCTGGTTGAGGGGGATTAGGACGCTGCTGGCCATCTTTTTTTAAACATGTACAGTGAAATTATGGCGGATCGATTGGCGAACCGATAGTGGCATTAACGGCATTCCTCAGAATGGGGCCTGCGCCGTGAGGTAACCGTCTCCAGCTGGTCCGTGTCTGAGCTCTCCTCTGTGCCTGTGGCAGATTTATGTGTCTCGGGCCAAGACCTTGAGCCCTGGCCGCCTTTCCAGGCGTTTTCATGGAGGCGCAAAGGACGTCAAAGAGGAAAGGTGCGTTTTTCCTTCTGAATGACTCCTATTTTTTGTAGCAGCACGTGTTTATGCAGCTTAACAACAGCCGCATGGCTATGCACACTCCTTGGGGACAATGGTCAAAGGGTTGATAAATCACAACTAGTTTCGAGCGAAGCCCGTCTATATAGAGGCCGCAGGTAATTACCGCGATGAATCGCGTAAACGCGACCGAGTGCGCACGCGCGTGGCAGAGCTCGCCGGCGGATGGTGGAAGTTTTGTAGTTTTTTTTTTTTTTGGTTTGTTTTTTGCACGCACGTCGCGTTTCTTTTCGCAGCGCTGACGCGGACCATCCCCGCCCGGATTCGCCGAAGCGCCCACCGCTTTCGGACCCGCACGCCAATCGCCTGGCGGTCGGGTGAAAGTTGGCCGCTGTGACGTCACGCCGCCACCCTCGTTGGCGCTCCGCAGCCCCGGTCTGGGCTCAATTTGCGTTACCAGCGGCGACAGCGGCGGGGAGACGAGAAGGGAACGGGCGGCAGGGGAAGAGAGGAGTGGAGGTGGAGTGGAGTCTTGTCTCTCTCTCTCTCTCTCTCTCTCTCCCCGCGTTTTTTTTTTTTATTACGTCCAGCGTTTTCATGCCGCTGCAGCTGCTGCGAGCCGCAGCGCATCGTTCGCTTTCCGCCGAGAACAAAGGGGAGGACAGCGGTGCGATCGGCTCGTCCCTCCATCTCCGCGCGTCCGGAGACGCGGGCGCCGTCAGATAAGACGTCTTTTATAAACGAGCATGCATCCACGGAGCCCGTAGCGGCGCGGGCTGCGGGGGAGGGAGGGAGGGAGGAAGCGTTTTTCTTCTTTTTAATCATCATCATCATCGTTATTATCATCGTCGCAGTTTTTGTCGACCCGTCTCCGCGACACCGGCGAAGTGCGCGGTGCGTGGCGCCGGCAGACGGCAGCATCGCCCGGGGATCCGCCGGTCGGGACTGTGCGGGAGCAGCGCGGCGCACCGGAGTTTGCGCGTCGCCGCCGGATCCGAATTCGGCGTCTCGCCGCCGCCGCGATGTCGCGCTACGCGGGCAGCACGCTGGCGACCGGACTGCTGCTGGGATTCCTGCACGGTTCCGTGCTGATCGTCTCTGCGAGGGTCCTCGACGGTGAGTGGCGGCTCACGCTTCTGCTTGTGCAAGATTATTGTTATTATAATATATATTAAAAAAAAGAGGTTTGTCTGATTGATCCGGGTTTTGTGCCCATCGCGCGCCCGTCAAGTGACATTTTGCTCATTTTTTCTTTATTTAAAATAATCTGTCCTGTGCCCACGCAGCCCACGCAGGCAGTGGGATGTCTGCCTGAATACAAAACAAATAATAACTGTGTGTGTGTGTGTGTGTGTGTGTGTGTGTGTGTGTGACCGAATTGCCGTTTTTAATGGCCTCGCCACACGACCACGTCTCTTGTCGTCCGACCTGACAGCCAGCTTTTTGTATTATTTGCCCGGAGGTGTTTATGCACCAGGCCGTCGGTCCAGATCGGCTGTTGGTTCCGATTCGTTCGGGAATCCGTGCGCATGGTGGCGTGTGACGGTCCTGCGTTGAAATGCCACCCGCGGCGGAACGTCCGTGGCTTTGTTGCGCGGATCCTGTGTTATTTAAGTCGGTCCCAGATTCGGCCTGTTGAGGGGGGGGGGGGGGGGGTTGTCTGCCCCCCCCCCCCCCCCCCCCCCCCCCCCAGTAGAACCAGTGCTGGAGTTCGCTGGAAAGTCTCTTGTGAAGTTCACTGTTGAGGTGTGTGTGTGGGGGGGGGTTCACCATTTTAGTACGTAATTCTCGACCCCCCCACCCCCATTCTTTTTTTTAGTGTTTTTGGGTAATGATGGAAATCACCCCCCCTCCGGTACGTTCACGTTGAACGTGCTCTTTTACAACAAGTCAGAAGCCTTGGAGAGGGGGGGGCGCGCAATTCTGGAGTGTGTTCGTGCTGGAGGACTGTACAGATGCCACAGATCCCCCAACCGCTGGAAACAATTAAAGGCGCCGTGCGCGCCCCCGACCCCGCCGAGGAAGAGGGGGCCGCGCAGAGGTGTCGGGGTTCCACCCCCCACCCCCCGCTCGGACCCTCGTTCGGCTCCGTGTCTCAATGTCAGCTTGTCAGGGCTGCCTCTGCCTCTCCTCCTCTCCTCGCTCCTGTCTGAAGTGGCTGTAAAGCTGATTGTGTGAAATGCAAACTCCCCCTTCGCTGCAGAAGCCACTTTTTCATCTCAGGACGCTGCTTTCAATGTCTTTTTACCTGCTACGTTTTTTAAATCTTCATTTAGCTTTAGTCCAAACCACCGCAAAATCACAAGAGTGGTCCATCTGTGTAAGTAAATTGGCCAAAGAATCAAATACTTGTATTTTTGTCCTAAGTAGGCTGCTGTGACTTATTCTTGTTAAGCGCTTTTCATAATTTGCCAGTTTTTAAATCGTGTTTTGATCTCAGGTGATCGGCCTTGTGCAATTGGAAATATCGTAATGATGAGTTCTGAGGACCTCGACGGTCCGTAGATGGCAAGATGTTGTTAAACCAAGTCAGCTTCATCAGTAGACTTGCGCAATGGCTGAATGATTTAAAAAAAATATTTTTGTCAAGAAAACTAGCACGAAGGGACATATTACGTAAAACGGAATTACGTTCAGTTGGTTTGGAGCATGCCGTTTAAAAAAAAAAAAAAAATTGACCTTCTTTTCCACTAGTGTCTTGTCCCCCGCCAGGTTTGCATGTCACATCTTGGGTGTCATTGAAAAGTTTTTCTAGTGTCCCTGCGAAATCACTTAGATTTTCAACGCACAAATACATTTTACACAATTCACAATGAATACAACGTCTTTTAGTTTGGGCAGCTTTGAACTAATCGTTTGCTCATACACCGATGATTAAATAGTCATTCGATCAAAACAAAAAGTTACTAAACATATTATGGTTTCAACTGTTCCAAACGTCCCCATCTCCCGATCCTTTTATTCACATTAACTACACGTACGGGCTTAAATGGCTCCGTTTAAAAGAACTTACAGACTCTGGGATTATGCTGACTTTTTGTTTCATGCATGCTTTCTCTCATGATTTAAGACTTGTCCTTTTTTATGCGAGAATCTGTCCTTTTGGAGGACCTTGAGTGAGGACTCTCTGTTTGTTTATCGTCATTACGGTGCAAACTTCCACGTTTCTTTGATGCCATGTGTTCATGCGTTAAATGGCTTCTTGGCCCTTGCTTTGAAGATGTCACAAAGCATTTGCTAAATTTCCCTCAATTTTCTGGGGAACAATGGGGGGTTTCTGTTAGAAGCAGATTAGATTAGACAGTCCTAAATAAATTTGTTTTACGTGGAGAGAGAAAGCTGGTTCTCGGGCCTGCTCTGTTAATGGGTGGATGTTTGGTTTGGGGGTCTTGAGTGCTGTGAACCTGGAAATGTAATGTGCATGAAGCAGTCATTACGCCACTAGCCTGCAGTTGATATTGAGAGCAGAAAAGGCCAGACGGAAAGCCACTTCCGTCATTCATTCTGGAGGCATGCGTGGATCGGCAGGATATGGGTCTGTTGGGAGCAGGGCCGCTTGCTTGGATACCTGCTCGGTTTCTCTTTTCCTGACTCGAGCTGTTTCTCCGAGACCTCAGCCAAGCTGAAGGCCAGCTTGTCAATGTGGCAAGTAAGCCAGAAGTAGATGTGGAGGCATTCGTTCATATGTGTGGTAGCAGCCTATGAACCGGACAAGTCACAGGTTCGAACCCCTCACGCTACCGTTGTGTCCCAACACTTAATATGCATCTAATGAAACGTGGATTCATGGGGATTTTTAGTAGAATCAAATCAAATGGACCTAAACCGAGTTGGACAGGTAACTTTACTGCTAATTCTACAGCCGTATGGAAAGTAATTGTTCCAGAAATTGCACCAAATCTGATCACTGCTTAATTAGGTCCATTCGTTTTCTGTTCTTGGGCTTGAAGATCCTTGCAATCTAACCCTAAACCTTGTCAGGACACACAGACATTAAACTGTAGTGATCTGTACCTTGGAGAGGAGCAAAGAACCATCTCCGCAGGTCTAATAGTTTCTGAAACCAAAAAGATAAACTTTAATTGTTCTTTAAAATATGAAATTAGTCAGGAAGTTACACAGTTCCTTGTTTTTGGCAGCCTGACCCTAAATCAGGCCAAAGGAGGAATAGTCTCTACTGGTTGATTTTTTTTTTTTTTTTTTTGAGTCAAATGGTGGATCTTTCTTGAACTTCCATCAAATTCCTCACTCAACCCATCCTCATCTGTCAGTTTTCTGCTTTTTTGTTCATTCCTTCACCCAACACCCTGTAAAAAATACTTGTGCTAACTAAAAACAATAAGGCAACTTATTTCACTCCAAGTTGAGTAAAAAGGGGGGGGGGGTGTTCAGAGTTTCCATCATTACCCAAAAACACTTAAAAACAAAAAAAAAAACTTAATTTAAAATTTTAATTCAACTCGTTGAATTAATTTTTTATTAATTCGTTGTGCTAAATTTACTGTAATTCCACCATGTAATTAACAGAACCTAAGACAGTATGACTGTACTGTTTGCAGCTGTACTGTTTACAACTGTGCTAAATAAGATCTGCTTCTACTTTATTTGCAATAGCAGAGACTTGCTGCAAATAATCACACCAATAAGATGAACTCTAATCAGGCATGATGGCTCTTTTTCAAGAGTTTTTTTTCACTCATGCAGAGAAATGTGACAATGGCTAATGGACTTAAAATGGCACAAATAATAATCTACTACCAGATCAAAATAAAGCACCCCGTTATCCTCCAGAACTGAGTAGACGGGCAACTTCACCATCAGAGCAACTTCAGTTTCCTCTGATTTAAAATTGTGCAGTATCACCCTGGAGCTTTCTGGGAAGCTCCAGCCCCCCTATAGAGCAAAATGGCTTAAAAATGGCTTTCTATAACCTCACACTGAAACCTTTAAATAAATCAAGCAAAAAATTTTTTTGTTTGATAACCATTTTAGCCGGTTTTATTGAGTGGACAATGATTTACAGTTCTTATTTAAACTACTCTTACTGAGTAAATGTAAGTAACTTTTAGCAAGTTGGCTTTTTTTTTTAAAGTGCGTGGCTTACCATTCCAGTCGTTGATCCCACTGGATGTCGGGATTTGGTTCTAAATGGTTCGCAAGGTCACAGCTCTGCGCTTCTCTCCTACAAGTAATATATATTAACCCTTCGAAGTGGTCGATAATGCCGCTGTGACCGTCGTGGAAAGCGGTTTAGTGGATTCTCCTTGGCTTAGTGGGAACTTTACTGCTCCGTATCTTACAGTCATGTTGCTTTGGTAGCTCGTCCCCGCTTTGGCCGATTGAGCGGAGTGGTGGTAGGCCTGCCGTGCAGGGGCTGGCCATTGCTCTTTTGGAGCTGGAAGATTTAAAGTGGAAAGAGTTTGGTCAGGGGCCCATAGCTGTGACATTAGTCATCTGCGCTGGTTTAGGTGGAGGAAGAGGCGGGCTCGGTTGTTTTTTGAAGCGTCACAGTTTGTGGATGAGAGGAGGATGGAGTCTGGGGTGCGAGCGAGGGAAAATCCTTGGGCGTAGAGATTAGGGAAGATGTTGGCCAGGGCGATAAGATGGTCGCGGGCTGAGAGGGGCGGGAGCCGGGCTGTCTGGATACGAGCGTCGGTGTTAGGAGCACCGAGATAGACGAGAGTCTGGACGTGTGGGAGGGGGAGGGAATTTGGGTGTTTTGTGAGAGATGTGCCCCTTCAGACCAGCGCAGCTTCTCCCCTCCGTTTCACGCGCTGCCCGGATAAGCCTGAAGTGAAGGATGATGCCCACCAACCTACCCAGCGCTGGGTGAGCGGGTAGCAGTAGGTCCGGTGCCCGCGCCTCGCGAGCGCATCAGAGGGCGGGTCTCTGCACGCAGGTGGGGGTGCTGGCCTGTAGACGGAGATGTGTGGTGACATCGACTGGAAAATCACTGCTGATTAAATTGAGCAAACAGCGCGTCTGTGTTTTGGCGCTCCCCTGCGGTCTCCCGATGAGTCATACCGGCTGCCGCAGCAAGCGCGGTTCCGGCGATCTGGGCTCGGCTCGTCGGCCTGATCCCGATCTGGCAACACAGCCCACAATCCTGCCTTCACTAGTGCTCCTCTAGTGTTCCCCTGCATTGTGTTTGATCATAATAACACGTGTTCATGGTGCCGTCGGTCATTTTAGGAGCATGCCGCCTACCAAAATCCAGACCGACTATCAGTTCTTTTTATTGAGAATTTTGAGAATTATTGACATTCGTTAACAGCCCCAACGCTCTACACTACGTCTAATATAGCGTAATGTCCCCATAAGCCTTTTTAGTAGCTTTTCATCATATCTGTCTTTATTTCTCCGTCCTCTTTGGTGCTTTATTCTTCATTTTGTAAAAATATCAGATTTCATCAATTTATTAATTTCCTGTATACCAAAAATGAATATTTTTTTTTTATACAGTTTTATTTACTGATGCAGGGTGTTTAAAATTTCTGCATTTTTTTCATCAGCTGCCTATAACTGTAATTCCTACTTAATTTGACATCTGGAGTTAATACTCAGGCTGCTGAGCTAATCTTCGGAATTAGTGGTGAAATGTGTTTGTTGTACTTGTATTGTACTTGTTTTGAGTTGTTTACCTGCTAGTCACATTTTTGCATAGAAGAACATGAATGAACATCTCCGAGAAACCACGTCACCCCAAAACCAATGGGAACCATCTCTTTGATGAGCTACAATTTGAACCATCTTGGATTTCTTTACTCACTGGCGTCTCTGTGCCACGGAGACTAGCAGTTTTTCTGGGCAACACCCATCATTTGGGCAGAAGTTGCATTAGAATATCAGTTTGAAGGTCAACTTGCTTGTTCTTATCCAGCCACCATATGGTTTCTGTAATGATGACCTGTACATAAAACTTTCTTGTGAGGAAAGTTTGTGGTTTTACCAATTTATTTTAATTGAAACAAACCGAAGCGGACCTCATTTTGTGTAGTCTACGTGTAGGCTTTAATTTCCTTACATGCCACAAGTTGGTGGATCGCTTCCTCATCCTTCATACCTAAACTAATGACGAACAACTGTGTGTGGAGGTCTACATTTCTTGTGTATTTTCCATTGCTGATTTGGTCGGACAGTGATCCCACTCTGGTCTGCACAAACTCATGTAATGTCTCCAGAAAAGAGACACTTTTGTTTTTGAAGGTTAGAAATTAGCCTCAATTGAGGAGATTTCTGTAGTTAATGCGTTAGTCTCGCGTTTTTGACACTTGGTCTGCCGCTTGGTTATGTGTCAAGTTTATTTGCGCTCTGTCCTCTGGATCCTTGCATAGACGTGCCCACAAATGACCAACCTGTAGTGGAACCAATGGTTTTCTTACAGGTATTGCTTAGGCTGTGCCATTCACACCTGGACAGCTGAACATACACTGCTTATTATGGGACTTGGGATAATGAACAGTGGGCTGCTCCTTGGCATCGTTTGTTGTAACCTAAGGCCACACTCTGAAGTGCGGTTGCGCTGTCTTTTTCCAGGCAGCTTGTGATGAATGTTGTGAATTATTGTTTCCCGGCTGAGGAAAATGCAAGTTTAATTAAAACACATTTTATTGTCTTCAGTTTTAAGTTGAAAGCATCTCACTACATTATGATCACTTCCACCATATAAGCCTCACTATTTGATATTTATGATGAACAGAGTTTAACCTCACGCCTACTTTCACCTACTTTCATAGCTGATATAGCTGAAAATCAAAGCATAAGGTCACGAAGGCTGAAGGTCAAAGCTAATTTACCCAATCACTGACTCATTTAATCCGGTGAGACGTGGTATAAAGTATTGTGTGTTTAATTTGAGTAGTGATCTCTCATGCTTATAACATGCATCAACACACTTCCCCCATTAGCTATAATATTCCCACTGCACAGAAATCAGGCAGTGCTTTGTGTCAGTAAGACATGTGAATTGTTATTTAATTGCTTGAGAGCCAATTAATTGCTAATCAAAGCATATTTCATTGCATATTAAAATGTTTAATTGAATGGTGTTGGTGGTGTCTTCAAAGGCTCCATGGTTTTGCCTCCCCCTCTATTTGCAGCCTGAAGTGGAAGTGACCGTAACCCTGTGGAGGTCAGTGCAGGCCTCAGCCTGACTGCTAAAAGTCATCGTGATGCCGTTCACCCGTTCGACACTCAGCCATTCGCCGCACAAACAGGGAAATAGACATAAATTATAAACAGACCCAAGCTGCCGTGTGTTGACCAGACAGACCGGAGAACTTCATGATGTAAACCGTTCACAACGACTGATGTAAACAAGTGTGCCGAGTTCGTGCATTCTCGCAGCATTGGGCTGCTGGCCTGAATCTGTGGTCCGCCGATGGATGCCTGTGTGATGTAACTTTCCAATACCCTAATTGTGAATGTGCACAAGGAGGCGTGGAAAGTACATATCAAAGCACGGCTGTGCGATATGGCAAAAAAATCATATTGCAATATTAATTTAACTATACACTGTAGACTGAATATATTGTCGTATATAATTTTAAAAGTACATATAAACGGAACTGGTTTTGAAAGTGTATCGCGTGCTCATAGCAAAGACACTGCAGCAGGGGATAAACTTTTTTCAGATACATCAGCATACAGCATAACCGTATACCGGATAAAACTATTCTACTGAGAGTGGACTTTGTCACACCCATAAGGCCAGTGAAATACCTGGTATTTAAATGAGGCGATTGGGTGCACTGTCAGTACCCAGTTGCAGACACAGAACCGATTGGGCAAGTGGGGCAGAGACACGTGCTGCACTAATCAAACCCAGAAGCATGCAGTGCACAGTGACCGATACATTCCAGACAGATTGAAGGAATTTATTTTATTTTATTAATTGGTTCCATGGTTTATACCATTTATACCACGCAGCCCCACATCAAAACACCCAATATGTTCTTACAAGGCATGCAAGCTGTGTTGCCATTTGTTTTGCTGAGCAACGACCGTATAAATATGATGGTAAAATCAATATTTAAATTGAGGCTATAAATTGGTTGCATGCATATGTGCATTTCAGAAACATTTTAAAGAGATATGAATCGACCTTTTAGCCTAGAACATTTTATAAATCGCTGTTGTCAGTGTCACATTTCTGTGGGCCGAAGAACGATGCCAGAGCTTCTTTGGCCGGCGCTCAACAGACTCTCTGAAATGGTTGTGTGCTGTAAGATTAAGTGGCCTGAGTGTAGCGGGCCTTTTGCCAGGCATTTAAATGTAATGCTGTCAAGACTGAATGCGATTTGTTTGCGTTGTTTTATTCATCTGGCTGGTGTCCCGTTCGCAGATTGTGCAGTTTGATTTGCGTTTAGACTTTTCTGGAATGTAACTTAACAAGAATTATTATATATAATATTTTTTGCAAATATTTGCTCAATGTCAATTAAAAAATCCAATTTAAAGTGGATGAACTTTTAATTTATTATTATTATTTTTTTTTTTTAGCATTACAATAAAGATGGTGGTTTAGAGTTTTGCTGATTTGTGTAATGAATATTTACTGGTAAAATGGAAAATTTCAGTATCCCTCCACAGACACAATTTCACTGTTCCTTTGATGTCATTTTAATGAATGTGCATTTTTGTGCATTTATACGGTTTCTATAAGAGGCTCAATGTCCTTTTACACAACTGGCAACTTTGTGCTAGAAAGATCAGTCAGAAACTTGTGGCCTGTTCATAAAACATTCACCGCAGCCTCCAGTCTGCATTTCTTTCTTGTTGCTGGGTTCTTGTTTGTTTGTTGGGAGCGTTAGAAGTCCTTTACAGCCTCATTTAAGAGCTGCAGCTGGTACAGGAGGCTCTATTTTCTTCACGTTTTCTCCCCCTTCCTCCATTTCGGTAATCTGAAGTAACGTTTGGCAGAAAGAAAGCTGGAGGAGGAAGAGGTGGCGTTGAATCCGCAGCTGAAACGCTTCATGAGACCGCGCAGAGGTCAGCCATGGTGGCTTTAAACACAGGGCGTTGGGGGGGGCAGGTCCCCTTCACTGTACCCCTGACCTCCCCGCTCCCCCAGTCTGCCCGCTTGCTCCATCCTCGGTCTCGGTCACGGCTGTTTGCGTGGCAATTACTGATCAAGCTGGCTTCTGTGGTCTGGAGGAAATCACCCAGGCAGAGAATTCGACTGGGCTGTCCTTGTCAAGGGAGAACTCTGGTGTTTTGTGTCCCCACCCCTTGTTTCAGAAGAAGCCAGTCGTATTTTGTTTCAAGGTCAAGGGTATCAAGCTTGTTTTTTTTTTTTTTTTTTTTTCCCCCCTTCGTGTTCTTACATTCTTGGATTTCCATGTTGAGATCACAGGCTGTAGCACTCACAGTGCACAAAACTTTCCAAATATCATCCATAACAGCCTTAACCACAGTGTGCCGAAAGAACGAAACAAAGCCTGGAGCCTTTAGAAGGCCTGGAGTTCCCAGATTTAACAAAGTGTGATGGGGTCACCAGTGAAAAATGACCTCCGGTTGGACAACTTGTACATAGTTTTTTTTTTTTTTTTTTTTTTTGTCAAAATAGGAATGTAGCTTCATCACAAAGCTCTAATGTTTAGTGGCCAGATACAAGCTGGACACCCATCTGTAGACTAAACCAGGCCTGCTGCTGTCTCAACTGTGAGTGTAAAACTGTTGTGAAATTACTTCAATATAAAAGGACATTTTAAAGCTCTCAAGAGCATCCAAACAGGTTATTCTCACAGATAGACGCATGTACTGCAATCACTCAAGGGTATAATTAAAAAGTTCCGTTTTTCAGCAAACATTTATTCTCAGATTTATGAGACAGTTTAAATTGTGGTCCGGGTGCCACCCATGTTCTTCTTTTCTTTTGTACTGTGTTATAAGGAGTACACAGGCAAAGACATATTGATTCCGTTTTTATAACCAGCACAAGCGTAAGTGTTATCAGAAGCACCATTATTGTGCAAATGTCAGCATGAAAAAAAATTGGTATTAATGGGGAACTTGCTCATGTAAATGTTGTGGTGTAAATCTCTTAGAATATCTAATTAGCTGAGCCCTATTTTGGCAAAATCCTGAGAATGTGATATATATATAGACATAAATGTTTGTTTTTTGTGAAGCACACTTTGATTTATTATAATATATTACACATTAAACGGCGAAAATCCATCTAGGCTGCAAATGGAGAACTACGACTGTGCTGATTTTGTGTTCTATCAATGTTTAATATGATTCTAACCATACGCTAGAAGAAAGACCAGATGCTTAGGCCTCAGCAGGGTTCGGGTTTTGGTTTCAGTGCCGTCTATGGTATGTATGTCCACGGTACAAAAAATAGTTTATTCCTGTAAGTTTAAGAAATTGTATAATTGTAAAATATTTGACAGGGAAAAAAGTTAAAAGCCTTGAGCCTTGAAGCTTGACAGTGGGGCGTGACATGGCTTCACGTGCCCCAAGGATGTGGGTTCGAATCTGGGTCCCAGCTGTATGTGTGTGCGGAGTTTGCATGCTCTCTGTGTTGCGCTCCGGTTTCCTCTGGGTTCTTCGGTTTTCCTCCAAAGGCACGCAGGTTACTAGAACAACAACATTTAGTTCTTATTTAGCCCAAAGTCACATACTACACTAGGTGGATTTGGCATCCCAAAAGTTGGTGCTCTGCCCACCCAGCACATAATGTCCCATTTTCGGCTTTGGCACCCATGACCCTGATATTGATTTAGCAATTGTGGATATTGTGTGAGTACATAATAATATTCGCCCTTTTTTTCGCCCTTATTAGGCTCACTGTCCTGTGTTTACTGTATCAGTGTGCACAGTAATGTTACACTGTCCAGTAACATATGCCTGATTTGCTGTTGCTTGCTTGCTTGCTTCCTCCCTCTGTTTAATATTGGTGTGTAACTGGTATGTAAAATGGAGCATGCATTTGACTAGTGTTGGTTAGAGCTGCTAAATGATGTTTTATGGGGCATGAGCCAGGGAAAGGGACACCGGGGGGTGTGGGGGGAGAAATGTGAGCTGGGGCTGCAGCACGGGGCTTGTTTGGATAGGGGGGGGTCACATCCTCCGTGCCTGATGGACTTCTTCCTGGGACACAGTGCCTGTGACTGTGTTTTTGGAGAAGGGTCGAGTGTGCAGAGGCGTGTGTGTCCGTGTCCTGTCTTCTATGTCTACACCTTCTGCTTTTTTTTTTTTTTTTTTAAGAATCCCTTTACTCCATCCTTCTCTGCGATTTTTAAAACCAGGCATAAAGCCCCTGGAGGGACCTCCTCCTCTGTGACCACCTCCCCTGCTCTAGAGCCCCCTGTTTTGGCATTTATTGCATAATTCACTGTTCATTTGGAATTTGCCATAAGCCAGGTGCTCAGAGGGGGAATGCATTTTTCATTTCAACCAACTGTAAATTTCACATTTCCTGTCGAGGGGATATATTCTCTTAGTCAACAGAAGAGGGGCATCGGGTCAGGGGAAACTCCAGGAAAAATGATTCCACTTGACAAAAATCTCAGTAACTGTAATTATACTGTGTGTCCATTGGCAATAAATTCCAAAATTTGCTGATTGCACCGTGACCTGCCACGTGTTTCTCCAGGTGAATATGGATAGAGGTTACAGATGAGATTTACCACTTAACACTCAAAGATGGTTCCAATGCAAGCCATTTACTCAGGATCCCTATATCCCTATATAAATCTTGTTTAGAGTAATACTACTTTCTGTGTTGGGGAGTTTGTGGTGTACATATCAGTGCCTGATAGTGGTTCATTCAACCAACTCCAAAAAGTACCCTTTCTTACCATTTTCTTATATATGCAGCGTGTGATGTGTACAGGAACGTCAAGTTAGTCACCAGATCGCATTTTTCACGAAAATCTTCAACAACCAGAAGCATATATCAGCAGATTACTCAGAATTCTGCACACTGTATGAAAATCTCAGCAGATGCCATTTGGTGCCTTATTCCATGCAGTTGTGAGGAGAACTGCAAGACCATTGACCATTTAAACTCTTTCCAGAAAGGCTGCATGAAATGCCAACAAGATTACGGTCAGTCGTGATATTCAAATTCTCAACCGTAAAAATATCCATAATCTGAAAACAATTTTTTATGTGTCCCTGCCTGTCTCGTTCCTAAGTCTGCGGGTTTAAGAAACGTGACTATGGTGTGGAGAGGAGGAGGTCCGCTGTTACACACAGAAAGTATACAAACGGTGCTTTTATTCACAGTGAGCCAAGATGTACAATAAAACAGCGGACTCAGCACGGATAACCAACATCAGAACAGCATAAAGGAAGAGGTAGAGCGGATAACTCAAAAGTTATCAAAACACACAAAGCTAACAAGCCCACACGAATGAGCTCCCAAACGGCGCTCCTTGCAGATCCCTGTGGACCCTGGGGACCTCCCAAAAGAGTAAGGGGCTAGCAGACCCTGGTGACCTCCCGAGGACCATCTGAAATCCCTTTACATAGGTGGAGGTGACCAACAGCCAGCCACAGAGAACATGCGGGAGCCTACGTCCCGGGACGCAACCCTGCCCTTCTGGTAATGTATGCAGCCTGACCGCTTAAATCGGTTGTTCCCCCATAATTACCGTGGGAACGATCATGCTTGCTTCTCCGGTGTGTGAAATGAATAGGATCTTCTGTCCGGGCCACTGTTAACTTTCATTTGTACCGCCTTTCAGTTTGTCCCCTGGATGACTTCTTCCAAGCTTTTAAGGCCGTTGTTTGTGTGACTATAGGCCATCTTGGAATGGTGCCACTGACTTGTTACATCGCGGAACATCTGTTCTTTTTTTAAGTGGCTGGTTCCTCAGCTTGCTGTTTTGTTATGGTGATATAAGTGCCAGTAATAGCACCAGACAGGGATTTAGGGCTGGTTTCTGGTTGAGTAAATAGAATTGTGGAATGATAAGCTTTCGACATTATTACGTGAAATGGAGCAGCCTCCTGTTTCCTGACACAACTGCAACTTCCCCGAACTAAATCCTGAATGGATTTACAGTGGCCTGCAGCATTCATGTCCGCATTCATCTATAATCAAAGTTAGCAATAACTCAATATTATATCTGACTTTCATGATATATATGAGGTGGAGAAAAAAACAAACTACACTTTTGGTGGCCGATTACCTGGCCTGTTATTTATAAATGATAAAATTTTAATTGTCAACCTCATAACAGATTTCTACCACCGAACCCTTTGGCAACATTAGAACAGGTACAAGCGAGATGGTAAAATCCAATGTCAAAGGCCATAATGAGAGAAGATATATTGTACTGGCATCTGGCATCCCCGCTCACACCATCTCACCGTCGTTTATCCACTGTACTTACCGCCAGTCTACTGGTGTTACCTCCTGACCTTTATCTTCGACCTCCCCAGTGGCCACTCTGGCACTGGAAACCTGTTGAAGTTTGGTCCATTGACATATAGGCAAATGTTTGAAAACCTTCAAAACCTTCTAGATTTATTTTTTTTCCCCTTATTTTCTTTCTTTGTACATATATGTGTGTGTGTGTGTGTATGTGTATATATATATGTATTAAAGTGACGTGCAGAAGTGTGTTATTGCAGTTTTTGCAGTTTTTTTTAAGTATTCCAATTCGCACAGAGTCACTTTTCTAAGACCTGTGTTGAATGTTCTAAATCTCTGTGTACACGGCTCAGCCGTGGCAACGTCAAGCCTGTCCTTTCTGTGTGTGTGTTCATTCAGCGCGGTCTGGCGTGCCAGAATATCCTCGATAAAGACCCCCTTCATGGCCTCACTGTGGTGGAATGCGCTAAAATAACTCTTAAGCCCCGGTTTATTTGGAGAACACACAAACAAATAAACAGCGTTTCGGTGGTCACCGAAAAGAGAAGCAGGCCTCTTGCCTGTAATGCTTGCCGTGTCACTTTTCTTGAAAGGTTTTTTTTTTTGTGCGTTTTTCTTACGACTGTAAAACACCCTGTGTTAGAGTATTCCTGAACATTCCATATTCACTCAAAGCAAGGACATAGGAAACATTCTTACAAATACCTGTCTGTAGTTTTGCGTGGAAAAGACGCTCCCTGACCCTACATTAGGCTCTAATTGCTGTGCAGTGATTTGACGTGACGTAGTTCCTGTTTTAAAATCTTACACTGAGAGACCTACACTCTTCCTCTTCTGCTCTCCTTCTGACTCTGGTGTAGTTGTACCAATATGCCCTTATAAAATAATATCTTATATTCATGATGATCGAATCCTAATTAAACCAATCTGTGTGCAATAACCATTAAATATAGATGAACCAATGCCAGTTGATATCCAATAATAGTGTTTTTCTTGTTGTGTTCAGTCCTTAAACTTTTTTCACTTTAATTAAAAGACTTTGAAATGCCATTTGGTTCCAATATAAAAATAAACACACACACACACACACACACACACACACACACACACACACACACACACACACACACACTTAACATTGTATTAACATTTAGGGCACTGTTTTTAACTTGGGACATTTAAGCCCCAAGAGTAGGGCTTAGTTATGTCGGGTCAAAGATTTACATAAATAAATAGAAAAAATGAGAAACACATTCTTTAATGATGAGGATATAGCATGTGAAACAACTGTCATTTTATACCAAGTTTCTACAGACAAAGTAAAGGGAATTTGATTTGTCTTCGTCCAGAAGAAATCGTAGCTGCCAAGTGGTTCTTGTTTATTCTGTTTATGTAAATGCTAAGCCTGTCTTACCTTACACTAGCAAACAAGCCCCACCTTTATCTTGTTGTGCTGTGCTTAGCACCAGATTAAATGTAATAGTGATGTATATTCTGTATACTTCTGTTCAGAACATGTCCATAAAGGCTTTTGATCTGCATTCACCCCTTTGTTTTACGGTTTCAAAACACACAGTTGCCAAGGCTTTCTGAATCATTAAAGTGTGTGAGCAAAAGCGGGGGCAGCTGGGTAGCAGCTAGGTAGCAGCTAGGTAGCAGCTAGGTAGGAGCTAGGTAGGAGCTAGGTAGGAGCTGGGTAGCAGCTGGGTAGCAGCTGGGTAGGAGCTGGGTAGCAGCTGGGTAGCAGCTGGGTAGGAGCTGGGTAGCAGCTAGGTAGGAGCTAGGTAGGAGCTAGGTAGGAGCTGGGTAGGAGCTGGGTAGGAGCTGGGTAGCAGCTGGGTAGCAGCTGGGTAGCAGCTGGGTAGGAGCTAGGTAGGAGCTAGGTAGGAGCTGGGTAGGAGCTGGGTAGGAGCTGGGTAGGAGCTGGGTAGGAGCTAGGTAGGAGCTAGGTAGCAGCTAGGTAGCAGCTAGGTAGCAGCTAGGTAGCAGCTAGGTAGGAGCTGGGTAGGAGCTAGGTAGGAGCTGGGTAGCAGCTGGGTAGCAGCTGGGTAGCAGCTGGGTAGGAGCTGGGTAGCAGCTGGGTAGCAGCTGGGTAGCAGCTGGGTAGCAGCTAGGTAGGAGCTAGGTAGGAGCTGGGTAGGAGCTGGGTAGGAGCTGGGTAGCAGCTGGGTAGCAGCTGGGTAGCAGCTGGGTAGGAGCTAGGTAGGAGCTAGGTAGGAGCTGGGTAGGAGCTGGGTAGGAGCTAGGTAGGAGCTAGGTAGCAGCTAGGTAGCAGCTAGGTAGGAGCTAGGTAGGAGCTAGGTAACCCTGCAAGATCAGTGAAGTACTTCACGGTACTGTGTTGATGGGCCGTGTCTCTCTTGTGAGCGGCCTCGCCGCACAGAATACATTTCTGGGATATTGCGCAGAACTTTTGGGGGGCCTCTTGGAACTTCTGTGGCGGGTATGTTATCTACATTTATGAGACTCAAGAGGAACTGGCTAACCGATTCTGACACATTAATGTAACAAAGTCGCATGTGTCCTGAATTTTGGGGCATCTGGTATTGGACCTAAACGAGACAAATATTGTTATTGATATCTGTATAAAGATAGTGATATCTGTGCATCCTATTAGCTCAGACATTCTCATCTTTTTACATGTTGATTAGAAAAATGCATAAAGTTTTCAATCAATTCTCTGGACAAATTGTTACCACGAGCCCAGAGAGTCTTTATGGTTTTGTCCTTTTTTCGGCACTCTGTTGATGTTCTTGTCTGATATGCAGTTTATGGAATAAGCCCTTTTTGGAGGAGGAGGAAAATATTTTTGAGAAACCCTGGATGGCCACGACTGCAAAAACGAATGCTGAACGTAGCCTGCGAAGTCACAAATAATTGCGACTGTGGCTTTTATTTGTGAATAAGCTCTGTCTGCTCCCTCTGATGTAAGCAGGCCAGCATTCAGACATTGCTGACAGTGGCATCTTGGCATCCCGCTCTGCCCATGCTTTGGAGGGGTGGAAGGGTTGACTGATCCTAAATCGTTTATTAGGAGCAGAAAAGACTGGACATGACTGTACTTCTCCATTGATGACAAGAGTGAATGTGGGTATCATGGTTGAATTTTGACAGTTTCCCCCAAAAAAAGTGTTTCAAGAAACGCAATTTAAAATTTTAAAAAATGTAAACTCATGAAACCTCCTGTTTTTGGCAGAATTGTCCTTTTTTTTTTTTTTTTTCCCCCGTCTCTTTGTTAATCAGGGCAGTTGGTAATTTGTGGCATGCACCTTGGTTTAGAAAATTAACAAAAATGTATTTCCCCAACCACACACTACAAGGTGACATTTGATATCTTCAGATGTTGATGCTTCCCTAGCTGGAACGCAATAACTGGTGGTTGGGTGAGTAGTTGGCAGGGAGTCTCATCCATAACTAAGGACCACAAGAGGCAGCCAGGGAGACTGGCAAGCAGGCACCGAAACAAACTGTGAGACTGACCTGTAATGCAGCCTGAAAAACAGCCTTTTGAGAATGTACCCAGGTATATAATTCAGACACTGACATTCAATAACCTATCTGGGTTAATGGCTTCTAGAATGTATTAATGGATGCGGTAGTCTGGCTGTGCCTTAAAAGCTAACAAGATGCACAAAACTAACATAGGATTTTACAATTGGAAACCACCTGAGGCTGACTGCACCCAGAAATGGGATTGGAAAATGTGATACCCATTTCCCCCAAAAGTGTAATTGATGGCGTGTCAGTAGTGTGTGACCTTTCGTTCTTTACTTTACCTAGTGGCTTGACCGTTCTGCTCACCTGTGTCACTTTAATACCGCTTCATCTTGAGCATTCATCCTGAGCACTTCAGCATTGTGCAAATGTATTGAAAATATGAAAAATGTTTCCTCCCTTGTGCATTACAGCCCCGAAGACCTGCAGCCCAAAGCAGTTTGTGTGCAAGGATCAGGTGACATGCATCTCGAAAGGATGGAGGTGTGATGGAGAAAAGGACTGTCCTGACGGATCCGACGAGGCATCTGATGTCTGTAAGTTGGGTTTCTTTGAAAATGTTCTGACTCGGTAGTAACAGCCGGATTTGCACTACATTTCAGATGTTTGGACCCACCCACAAAAGGAGAAAATGTTTTACTGTCCTTTCAAAAGTATTCAATTTTGAAAAGGACAGCTGACTGTAGTAAATCTGTCTTTTTTGTTGATGCACAGATCTATTTGTTGATGCACAGATCATTGACATTCATTTTGCATGCTTGAAAGTGTGTTAGGACATATTGGGACAAAAGCCCATTGAGAAATATGAATGTGATGAGAAATAAATGTTGTTTTTGGGAGGGTTTGGACACCAAAAGAATGCTAGATGCTGTGGGTCTGTGTTGTGTTGATGGATGCAAGGCCTGCTAATTTTGATGATACTCATGAATAAATGAAATTATTATTTAAATTACACTTACAGAGGTTGCTGTTACCATGGTTTCTTGTAACATCTAAATCTAAATATAGGATTATTTGGCTAATTTCTGTGTGTGTCCAAAATATTTGGACAGTGACACAATCTTCATGATTTGGGATCTGCATGCCACCACATTGGGTTTGAAATGAAACAACTACAACAGAATTGAAGTGCAGACTTTAAGGTTTAATTCAAGGGGTTGAACAATAATAAATGATTAAACATGTAGGAATTGTGGCATTTTTATACAAATGCTCCTCATTTCAGGGGTGATTGTCTCTGCAACTCCTGGGTTGTTTTTTGCAGTATGTTTTGGATCATCGTTCATCTGTACTGTGAAACGCCATCCCTATACACTACAGAGTTCATCTGGCTGCTTCTGTCTTTTGCCACATCATCAATAAACACAAGTGACACAGTGCCATTGGAAGCCATGCATGCCCATGCCATCACTCTGCCACCACCATGTTTTACAGAAGATGTGGTGTGCTTTGGATCATGAGCTGTTCCAATTCTTCTCCAAAATTTCTTCTTCCCATCATTCTGGTACAGGTTGATCTTAGTCTCATCTGTCCAAAGAACGCTGTTCCAGAACTTTGCTAGCTCCTTCAGGTGTTTTTTGGCAAAGTCAATTCTGGCGTTTTATTTTTGAGGCTGATTAATGGTTTGCACCTAGTTGTGTGTTTACAGCAACAGCTTCCAAATGCAAATGCCTGACCTGGAATCAACTTCAGACCTTTTAACTGCTTAATTGATGACAGGTTAATGAGGAAAGAGCCCATGCAGCTTTGTTATTTTATTTTATTTTTTGCAGCCTTTTGAGTCAATTGTCCAATTACTTTTGGTCCCTTGAAAAAGAGGGGGTACGTCTGTAAGACCTAAACCCTTGCTCCAGTTTGGATGTGAGTACTCTCACATGCTGATTGATTGTGTGTAATGTAAACAGCTAAAATAGCAACGCTTGTGTCACTGTCCAAGTAGTTTTGGGCCTAACTATATACACAAGTATTATTGGTTTACTGGTGCGCTACCATCTGTTGTTTCTATACATTTTGTACGGTGCTGTATTTGTCATAATGCATATTTGCCTTTTGGTATTGTGCCAGCAACCTCAGCACATCGGTGATCAGTGATCACTGGAACACTGTTAAATAATTGAGTTATCAATGTTGGTTGCCAGAGCCAATCCAGTGACACAGGACTAGGATTCACTCAGGGTGGGGTGGCTGCTGGGCATACATACACACACACACACACACACACACACACACACACACACACACACACACACACACAGCCAGAGCATTCACTAACCCACTCACACCTACGGACAATTCATAGTCACCAAGCTAGAGAACCTGGAGGAAAAGCGTGCCAACACAGAGAGAACATGCAAACTGTGCACACACAAAGTCCAAGCCCGGAATCAAACTCACAAATCGGAAGGTGTGAGGCCACGTCGCTAACTGCCACGACACCGTGCAGCCAACCCTAATTCGTATTCTCCCAAACACCGTTTTCTTCCCCTGGGTTTTGGAAAGGATGCGTAAAGCAAAGGGCAAAAAGAATGGAAGGTTCTGTTGGGAATTCGCTGGCTTCAGGATGCTTTGTTACGAGAGCAGCATGAGTAGAAATGTCACGCCGATGTCTTTTGTCCAGGGGTGTGCAAAAAACGATTGACTTGAAGAGAACATACTGTACTGTTCAATTTGGAGTTTGTCATGTCGAGGCATTCGGCTTCCCCTACTGTCCTTTTGTGTAGATTGTGTGTCTGATTACCTCAAATACCAGCATTTAAGCTGCTGCTGTTGTAGCTTGTTTGGTGACCCATTACGGACTGTAAAACAAGGAGAGGACAGGAACGCCTACTTTGCCCCTAAACAGTGGGCCAAAACAAGAATCCTGTAGGGCCGTATATTTTTCTAGAATTTGAATGGGTTTTGCTTAATATATGAATCATAATTAACTATTATGACCTGTGACAAGAAATTGCAAAACAAAAGTGAAACAGCTACAAAAATGAATGATTAATATTTGTATATACCTATGTTAAAGGTCCCCTTTTTGCTTTTATATTGCAAAAGTGGTCCACTAATACTGCATCTTTCCAAAATTCAGCCATCGTGCAGAGTTACAGCCACTTTTATCCAGTCATACAATGAGATTTCCCCATGATGCGCCGTTTCAGTCTGTGTAGTTTAAAAAGCAAATGAGGAGGAGAGAGGTGGGAGGCCTATAGAAGTGAGTGGGCAGTCGTGGAAATTATTCATCAACACCATTCACCAACCACAATATACAAAGCATGAGAAAGGGGAGGTAAACTTTCTCCTTATGACATCATAAGGGGAGATATTCCAGATCCGGTTGTTTGAGCTGCTGCTCTCTGAACGGCAAAGCAGAATGACCAAAGCATGCTTTACACCTATCGAGGACCTTTAAATTGCAAATATAAAATTGGAAGTGTTATGTATTTTGTTGAATGTTCATTTAATGGTTATTAATTTTACATTTCATAACAATCAGCACCATGAAACAGACATTTTCATGCTCGCCACATTTTTTGGCAGCAGCTAATGAAAACCCCAGCAGTGCTTGTTTACAGCCGCTTTAGACCAAAGCAGATATTTTGCAAGCGGTCATCCAGTGCAGAGTGCTGATTTGGGTGTCCGGTAATAGAGCTTTTCCCTCCTGCTTTCTGGAGCCCTGCTTCCTTTTACAATGGCCCCTTTTTTTGCATCACATCTCTGGCCGTGGAAATAAAAGAAAGCTGATTACCATAAGTGCAAGTGTTGCTTGGAGATAAACAAGAAAGAACAGTGTTGTTAGGCCCACACTCGTAGTGCATGTTTAAGAAGGGGGAGGAAACGGGCTGTTAAGTGTGGCTAATCGCAGCGCTATCGCACCGTTTTACCCCCTCGTCCTCCTCCTCCAGCCCTTAATGTGAAATATTCTTATAATTTATGCTGTAAATGATCGCCTCCGTCCCCCCGTGTGAAAATGCTTTATAAAGTGCCACAGTTATATTTCAGGTGTTGATCGGCGCACCTCATAGAGGACATGGTCGTTTGGGAAATCCGTCTGGATGTAATAAATATGCGCACATGTAAAAGCCGATGAGGGTGGACTGGGTATGGGGGATACCGAGATCCCTGATAAGGCTGTCTGAAGCCTTGGGCAGAGGAACTTGCCAACGTCTGTTGTAAACCTACTGAAGAAACACGCGCGCACACACTATTGCATTTAACATTCTACTTTCAGATCAGTGCAAAGAAAACAATGCCGTCTTTCACGACTGCGGAACTGTGTTTGTGTTATTTAGTCATACTCAATAGATATGATTTTCTCAACAGATTTCTCTTTGTTTTGAGGAGCCCCACCCTGCACACATCCCCCTTCTTAACCCTTTGATGACCATGCAAGCATGAGTTATTTTAAATAAAAGGGAAAGGCGAGAAGAGGCGAGGAAACAGTCGGACTGTCAATCTGGAAGTCATTAAGCACCCGCTCAGAGGAATGGAGGAACCTGCTGTTCTTCCTGACCTGTTTTTCAGATGCTAAGAGGTCTGCTGAGGCCTGGATATCCCTCATTTTAGTATCTCCTGGATAAATATGTTTTAAAAAAAAAAAAACAGAAATCAACGTCTACAGTATAGTAAGTAAGGTGCTCAACTCCTTTGCCATCCTTTTTGGACTTTCTCTCACTCTGAATAATCCAGATGGGTATTGAGGGATATTATGAGAATTATTTCGTATTTTTGTGAAAGTTTGCTTTCTTCAGTAGATATATACTCTTCTGCACAGTGACATTGACTGGACTGTTCTCTCAGATCTCCCAGTACCCTCTTCCTGTACCCTCAATCCAAATAACTTCAGGCTTAATTTCCCCTGTAGGGCAAAGTAATGTGAGCATCTCAGATACTCACATCTGCTCATGCTGAACTGGCCTTTATCACTGACTGTGTGTATTTAGGGGCTCTTTGTGAAACGTGATGTGTTTTTCAAAAGAGAAATTACTTATCTGCACTATACCGCCTTTACACAAAATAATAGTGAGCAGTTCATATGACAGTACCAGTCATGTCTTCAATGAGTTATGTTGGCAGTTGGCCACCCAGAGAAGTTATCTGCCCTTTCAATAAAGATGTATTTATTTATGACAGCAGCACAAGTGAAAACTAATGTTCTCAATGTAAGAGTTGGTCCTCTTATCCAGATGCACCAGTTTAGTGAATGGGTGAGCCACGAAAGGGGTTTGTTTATTTATGCCGATGGATTTCACTGTGTCTTTTGTCAGAGAGGCCATTACCCGTGAAGTCAGCCTCTGTGCCCACTGCAGCTGCCCAAGCCTTTCTATGAGGGCCACCTTGGCACAATAGTCGGCTTTGTGCAAGAGCTACTGGGGTAAATCAGTTGGGCATGGAGATATGCTCCTGGGAGATCAGAATTGACACCTTTTATATATGCATGCAATCAGACTGCAAAATCCATACCCGTGTATGGCAGTCAGTATCATTTTAATTATCATTTCTATTATAGTTGCACATAGTTGCACACTATTATAGTTGCAACATTCAGCCATAGCATTTAAACTTCTGATTGGAAAAATGAATTGCATCTTGTTACATTAAATTGCAATGTGTGTTATTTTTATATATATATATATATATATATATATATATATATCACACACACACACACACACACACTCACAACTATTAATGTAAATAATATTTCATAGTAGCCTGGTTCTTTTGTGCATAAATGTAAAAACAATATATACACACTGTTATATTCATTTTACATGTCAAAAATTGAGGAAACTGATCCAAATGGCTCTTTCAGTGTTAAAGGTTGCCGTCCCCTAAGCTAGGCAATTGAGTTAGAGCATGTCAGTCTATGTAACCTCCATTTCTTTAACATCCCCTCTCCTTAATGTATAGTAGATTATAGGGTCCTACTAATCCTCTTTGGTGAATGTTTCACATTATTACAGTGGCATCTGGCAGTGGGGGAGTTCTTCAAGTGAACTTTTTATCATATGCCATCTTCCTGGTCAAGATCTACAAAGTGGTCCAAGGAAGAAAAAACGGTGTCCAAGGATCATTGATGCACATGGGGGACCACACAGTGCATTATAATTTGTGTGTAGAGCCCCTGCCTACCTGTGTCCACCATCTGCTCATGTCTAGAGTGGGCCTACAGTGGGCACTTTAGCATCAAAACCAGACCTCAGAGCAATGGTGAAGGTGGTGGTCTGATGAATCTTGTGTTTCTTTACATCTTGAGGATGGCGGAGTGTGTTTGCATCACTTACCTGACACCCGGATGCACTATGAGATGAAGGCAAGACAGCAGATGCTGTGATTGTTTTACTGGGAAACATTTAGTACTGCAATCATGTGGATGTTACTTTGACATGGATGTTACTACTCAAACATTTTTGCTGACCAAGTATACGCCTTCATGGAAATAGTTTTCTCTGATGCCAGTGCCCTCTTCCTGACAAAGTCAGAAAGGCTTTAAGAATGGTTTGAGGAACACAACAATGGCCACTTTTTTCAAGCTGTGTCATTGTGATACTTCATTGGGATACAACGAAATGTGTCCTCTGCTTTTAAACATCATCCTGAGGGAGCAGTGGGCAGCCATGACAGGCGCCCGGGGAGCAGTGTGTGGGGACGGTGCTTTGCTCAGTGGCACCTTGGCAGACCGGGATTCGAACCAGCAACCTTCTGATTATGGGGCCACTTCCTTAACTGCTAGGCCACCTTTTTTTTTTTTTCTTCTTAAAGCTCAGATAATGCGAGTGGTTAAGATGGTGGTTAAGCTGATAAGTGGGGAGTCAAAGGATTTTCATAAGTAATAGTGTTTCTTTTTGTTTTATCTACAGTTAATTACATGATATTTCATAAATTTCATTTTTCACTTTGAGATTATTTAACATGAATACTAGTCCCCTATCCTGTCTATGGTCAGGCAGTGGTTAGAAATTGCAATATCTATAAAGAGAGCTTTGGCCATTCTTTTTTGCCCTTCAGAGAGCGTCAGCTCGGGCGGGGTGATCTGTAATGTCTCACCTTATGTTGTCATAAGGGTGAAAGTGTATCTCCCCTTTCTCAGGTTTGAATTTCAATCTAATGCTGGCTTTCAACCATCCCTTCTTACGGTCACGGCACGCCAGTGTCTGCAGCAGCTGGCATCTGGCCTTTATAGCCACTTGACCAACACCTACGCAGTAAGTTGCAGCCTGCGCTGTAGTTAAAACAACCCCAGTGCGTGTCAGCTTCAGACGGGGAGTGGTTTTTATGTTGTGATGTAATTACTGTTTATCTGCCTTTTGCTTCTACTGACTTAAATATAGCGGTCTGTCTGTTAAAACCATTAGACCATTCTGTAATACATTTCTTCCTTTCTTGTTTATTTGTTTTTGTCCCCATCACTCATGTCATTCCAGTGTGGCCAGTAGAGTACAGCGTGTGGCAGATGGCCTCCTCCCTTTTCGGGGGGGGGGGGCACGCAGACAGATACCGTGAACGGAGACACCGGCGCCCGAGTACGGCAGGTAGCAATCAGCCCGCCTGTCCGGAGTTGTCACAGTGCTTGGTGGGAGCGGTGGGCCCACAGCGGCGCCTCAGCACCGGAAACCGGGTAGACTGTATAACCGGGCCGCTCCGATCGGTGGGGGGGGGAGCAGCTATTTAAACCTCCCCCTTAGCCTGTCATTACCTCCCTGGGATAGTGAGTGTGAGAGGGGCAGAGTCAGGGTATAACTGTTATTCCAGTGCCATAAAGAATCCGGGGGGAGGGAGGGGATTGAGGAAGTGAGCAGGTCCTGCTTTTCCCATTGGGTGTCAGGAGCAGCCACTCATGGTGCTAAAAGAACAACGCGGCGCAGCCGTGGCTCCGAAATGTCTCGAGTGGTGGCTCGCCGCCAGCAAGTGTCCGGACCTCAGGCTGCTCCCTGCAGCCGTTAGAGGAGCCGGTCGGCGCGGCCGTACGCGTTCACGAGATATGACAGCAGGGTGAAAGGGAGCCGCAGACTGGCACTGGGCCCCACGGCGCAGCAGCTCACACAGGCCCTTTTATGCCTCCGAATGGAAGCGTGTAGGGTGGTTTCAGATCCACGCCGGTATTATGTAATCTCGGGGGGGGGGGGGCATTGAGGGAGGCCGCACGGGGGGCAAGGGGGCCGTAAGGGGGCCAGAAGTGAGGGTTAGGTAAGGACCCTGGAGGCCAGTGATTTATAAAAAGTATTGAAATGGCCATGATCTCTTAATACACTTATGCGTACATGTAAAAAGAGGAGAGGAGAGGGGCCGAGACGGAGCGAGTCATTTTGCCCTGCTTACGACATCGAGACCCTTTTCGTCCAGGACCGAGGTTGCAAGACAAACACGTTACGGTTTCTGTGGCAAATAGATTATTTAACACATTCATTGTGGCGGCACCAAGCCTGATACCCCCCCCCCCTTCTTTTTCTCCCTGTTTTTCCACCGCTCAGCATTTGCATATCTCTGCTCTATAAGTGCTAATTAGTTCTTGCATGTGAGCAGATTGTCTCTCTGCACTTTATTCCCATGTTTTTTTATTTAAGTATTGTTTAGGGTTTTTTTTTTTTGTTTTTTTGCAATTAGTAAAGAACAGGAAGTTCTTGCCATTCTAGAATGTTTCTTCTAAGACAGACCAAAGGAATACTAATGAGAGAAGGAATCTTGGTTCATAGTTGCTTTTACAGCTGCAGAAATCCTCATATGTTGTAGATAAAATGGGGTTTTGTTCTTTATTTTGTTGTTGTTGTTTTTAATGTGAATGTTCCATTATTTCAAGTTTTTACAATAATTGTGAATGGAAAAATGTTCCTGTTACATTTTGTGAACTCAGGTTTTACCTACACATGTGAATGGGGTTTAGGTCTGGACTTTGAGCAAACCCTAATTATACCAGTTAATAAGGGGGGCAGTCTGTCTCTTTCTCGTGTGTG
Source organism: Denticeps clupeoides (assembly GCF_900700375.1). Classification (NCBI taxonomy): domain Eukaryota; kingdom Metazoa; phylum Chordata; class Actinopteri; order Clupeiformes; family Denticipitidae; genus Denticeps; species Denticeps clupeoides. The sequence goes on from NC_041718.1 coordinate 11,534,116, forward strand.
TGTGTCTGTGTGTGTGTGTTTACACAGAAAACACTTCCCCCTCTGCTTTCCTTTGATAAATGGGTGTCGGTGACTGCTCAGGAAGGAATAATGTGTAGAGAGGGTGAGGGAGGCCATGCCACTCCTACACCAATGACTTCCTCTAACCTCAGCCTGTTAGATTGTGTGTTTCCTTTCTTACTCTTTACTGCAGTGTGTGGGATGGATGGAGATAGAGAGCGAGAAGACAATGAAAAAGAACTGCATATCCGCTCTTTCTTAAATAGAACCCAACAGCCAAAACTGCTGCAGGCTCAATTGCCTTTCCAGATTTTTAGACACGTGCACAAGTTGTTTAGAAAACTGTTGCTGCACATTGAGATGTCATTTTGTTGATGTGTAAGGGCCTAAAATATGCATGAGTGCCCTATAGGGTTTGAATTTGAGGGCCCTAGCACAAGGGGATGTCTTTTTACATATATTGTATTTATCGTATGTATTTAACTAGACTATAACTGGTAAGTAATTCATCAAATTTTGAGCATAAGGGTACAAGGTGCCTTGTTTTACAAGATTTAGGATGTGTAACGCTTCGAACCAAAAACAGTCGGTACAGTAGCCAAACCTGGCTGCCCAGTGGCTGTGCTTCGGGCATAATATGACCTACTGAACTAGACACACGTAACGGAAGATGATTGCTTGCATGGATAAAGCTACTTCCTCAGTAGAACTAAATGAACTCTTACTCTCTCCGTCCAAATCACATACCAGCACAACGCACTTTTTTAGCCAAATGTAGATTTGTTTAAAAAAAACAACAATTGACATTTTGTGTTACTTTGTGGTTTCATCTAGTTAGAATAAAAAGTTCTTGCAACTATTACTATGCTTGTAGTCACAAGTTCAAGTGAATTGTAGCCCCTTATGTAAATTTGTTGTAAATCTTTTGCAACAAGAAAAATGTCTTGGATTTTTTTGTCCCCCTGCTGTGTCTGTCCCTTCGCCAGCTGCCTAAATATCTCCTTGAGCTGGAATGTCAGAGTGGAATATCTCAGTGTGGGGCCAGGATGGAGAAATCTGCGGCTCTGAACTGGAGAGGCACCTCTCTCCACCATTTTAAAAGTCTGGATTTTTAAAGCAAAGCAGGACATGCAGCAGGTAACATGGACCACTGAAACATGGACTCCAAGACGTTTGGAGGCATCTGGCACCAAGATGTTGGCTGACAAGTATTCAGATTTTTTTTTTGGTTTTGAAATTTACAATTGCTGCACTGTTCTTTTTCACTGGTTTTTAATTTGCGTTTTTGCTGAGAAAACACTTAATTTGGGATGTAAAAGGTTTCTTTACCCGGTAGGCCACCACTGCCCAACCGCTGCAGATGAGGCACGATTCATTCTTCATTCTTTGTCCTGTCAATCTACCGGAACTTTACCAGTGTCTGTAGCCACTTCCACAGTATTTCTGCTGTAGGAATCTTGTTCTGGAGTTCTGTTTTTCCCTCTTTCTTTGGCATGTTTCCTTTCTTGGCAAAATGGTCAACTTTGTGTCCATGTTGTGCTCAGCAGCTGATTTCCTTCTGACCCTCACATCCGGCCCAGCGGCACGCGGCCGTGTCACTGGGGCCCCGGGCCACGCTCACCATGTGATCCGTCTTATTCTACTGGGCTCCATGTGCCAAGAGGTCCATGGGCAGATTTGTGTGACCTCAAACAATCCTTTTGAGCCCGTATTACATCAAGAGGCTTACCGACCAGTCCACGGTGTCTAATACCAGAAAGAATAGAACTTAAGATAGTAACAGCTTTTATGAAGAAAAGATATGATACCAAATTCACATGATAGCTCTTTAGTTTTATGCTTCACATTGATTGAAAGGAAAGATTTTTTTATGCATCACATTAGATTGCCACACATACTCATTACATATTAATTTTAGATGTTGCACTGAGCACCTTTATATTATATGTCTCATATATACCTCAATGTACCTGATTCGGATTTTACTTTGGATCATTTGAGGTAAAGACAAGCGCAAAAAGGGTTTTGAAAGTTCTTTTACTAAATAAATAAAGGGTGTCCAGAATAAAACCTAAGTGCTTTATTTTGTTAGTGGTAGTTTTAATGGTGTAAACAGCATTTTATACTGAAAATTATTTCCTTTGAATAAGCTGACAGTACATTTCTGGGCAAAAGCCTTTTGAGGTTCTCTGTGTAAAAATTCTCAGATCACCAGTGAAAAAGGACACGTCTGTCCTGCTTTAAAAAGGCGCATCTGATTCACATTATCAGTGCGTTTCCACTGAAGCTTAGTAGCCCACTCTATAATAGACCACTGAGGAGCGCTTTTACTTCCTTTGCTGTTTTTTCTTCCGGTCTAACCTTATTATCTCTCCTCTTTGTCCTTTTACATTTTTTCTTTCTTTTTCTTTTTTTAGTTGCAGTTCTCTACCCTTCTTTGTTTTTTTTTGTGCTCTTTCTCTCACCTTTTTTCTTAGTTTTTTTTCCATTCATGTATGTTATTTCTCTCTTCTCGTTCTTCTACTTATGTTATTTTGAAATTGTTCAGCAGATGTGAGAGAAGCAGTAGGGGAGAGTCAAGACTACCTTTTTGTGAATGGTTTTCTGTGAGAAGGGCTCCTTAGTTGCTGGATGTTTTTGTGAAGACCTCTGAAATTAATTTAGGCCCCGGGCGGGGTAAAGTTCATAGTTTCTCTCTGTTATTTGCATATTTATGTCCTTTCCTAATTTGATGTGATTGTAGAAACTAATTAATTCCTGTGAGGGGTGGTTTTATTAATGTGTGTGTGCTTTCAATGAACTTTTGGTTTCAAAATTTTCAAAAAAATTCAACGTGTGTGTGTGTGTGTGTGTGTGTGTGTGTGTATATATATATATATATTTATATATATATATTCATAGAGCTCAAACTACGATGCCTAAAACCTGCAATGCAGCTCAATACTTCACACATGCTTCATGTTATCATGTGGCTTTCATTAGCTTGTAGACTGCAGCTAATGATTGTAATAAACTAGAACTTGTACAAACTTTATTTTCTGAAATATTTTCACTTTTGCCATTCGCTAATAACAGGATGTTATTTCTCTTGTGTAATAATTCTATTAAGGAGTCAGACACACAATAAAACCTTGTCTGAGATGACTCAAAGAGAAAACATATGATGCTGTGAGCCTTCATCTCCAGAATTCACAGACTGCCTGGAAATAACCTGTGCACTTCTTAACCTAAATGGAGAGAGGCTTATTATCCACAATTAGTCTCCAGTGGAATGCTGTGTTCACTAATGCAAGTTTGTCACTTTAACAAACCCTTTGCAATGATATTAGTTCAGCTGAGAATAGTTGCACATGCCTTCCTGAGACCAGTTTACAGTTAAATTCATTTGTCAGAAGCCCTTATCCAGAGGGACTTATAATCAGTAGTTAAAGGGTCAGTCCCCCTGGAAGCTGGAGATTTTTTTTTATGAATTTCCAGATGCAACTATTACAACTAGTCACAGGCTGTACATTTGGATTATTATTTGGTAGCATACTGCTCAGTTGGTAGTTTAAATCAACACTAATCACAGCGTAATGATTATGATTATTTCGATTTATACATTTATTTAATTTCAGTCTGTTTCATGCATAGGGTGACATTGTTGGATTATTTGAATCATTATAATAATAGCTAAATAGGCCAAGTTATGAATACTTCAGTGACGTCTCTTTGTCTTTTGAACAAGATGCAAGGACAAAGATTACTTTGCAGTAGAACTGCAAAATTAATTGACAGTGAAATGAAGCTGCCATAGCCTGACTTCTTGTTTCTCTTTATTGCAGGTCCCCACATCCGTATCTCCAAATGTCCCCCCAATGAGTATCAGTGTCTGGGAACGGAGGTGTGTATCCACATGAGCAAACTTTGCAATGGAGTCCCTGACTGCACTGATGGAGGTGACGAGGGCGCACACTGCCGAGGTCAGAATCTTTTTTTTTTTTTTTTTTTTTTTAAGATCTAAGATTTATGTACTTCAGTAATATGTGGGTGTTCATGAAGTTCCAAACTTTATTAATAAGCAGCTGAATCATTTTCAGGTTTATTTGAGTTAATTTTTTATATATGAGCAATATTAACCATGATTAACATATCTAAATACACACACACAGTTCAGGCCAAAAGTTTGGACACACCTTCTCATTCAGTGTGTTTTCTTTATTTTCATGACCATTTACATTGGTAGATTCTCACCAAAGGCATCAAAACTATGAATGAACACATGTGAGTTATGTACTTAACAAAAAAAGATTAAATAAATGAAAACATGTTTTATATTCTAGTTTCTTCTAAATAGCCGCCCTTTACTCTGATTACTGCTTTACACACTCTTGGCATTCTCTCGATGAGCTTCAAGAGGTCGTCACCTGAGATGCTTTTCCAACAGTCTTGAAGGAGTTCCCAGAGGTGTTTAGTGCTTGTTTGCCCCTTTGCCTTCACTCTGCGGTCCAGCTCACCCCAAACCATCTCGATTGGGTTCAGGTCCGGTGACTGTGGAGGCCAGGTCTCCACTTTTTGTTAAGTACATAACTCCACATGTGTTCATTCATAGTTTTGATGCCTTCAGTGAGAATCTACCAACGTAAATGGTCATGAAAATAAAGAAAACACATTGAATGAGAAGGTGTGTCCAAACTTTTGGCCTGTACTGTGTGTGTGTGTGTGTGTGTGTGTGTGTGTGTGTGTGTGTGTGTGTGTGTGTGTGTGTATAAAAAGGTTTCAGTGACAATACAACTAAAACAACCCTGTACCATTCTGTAAGTGTTCACACCTTCTTTTTCAGTTTTAGAATGGGCATAGAATTCTGTGTAGTATTTGCCTGGAATGATTTGGAATTAGTTGAAATTGACTGATTCTTTAGTTTGATTGTGGCCCAGTTTGTGGCCACACTGCTCTGCATACCACTGGTTTCCTCAAAGGATTATCCTGGTGCATAACTCCTGCATGCCATCTTGAATCTTGAGAGCGAGAGAGCAAACCTAGAGTTTAAAGTTTAAAGACTTTCTGATGCCATGATTAGCAGCCGCACCCCTCTCGCCCGACTTGTTTTGAGCACTGAGACTGGTGAATCACGCTGTGTGTGTGTGTGTGTGTGTGTGTGTGTGTGTGTGTGTGTGTGTGTGTGTGTGTGTGTGTGTGTGTGTGTGTGTGTGTGTGTGTGTGTGTGTGTGTGTGTGTGTGTGTGTGTGTGTGTGTGTGAGTGAGTGAGTGAGTGAGTGAGTGAAAGAGCGTAACATCTGGGCATGGGAAAAGGGTGTGAAGCGGCTTCTTCTGACATGTGGAAACTTTGCCTAATTCACACATACGCACACCACATTCACTTTCTTCCCCCGCCACCACCTTACCGGGTCACATGGTGCAGTGTGCAGTGGGGGAGAGCGTTGCAGATACAATGAAGTGCGAAGTTACAGTCCTGCCTGTTTCTCGTGTTTGTCACCTAAGACCAGACATGCTGCTTTTCTTTGATTTCAGATTTATCTGGTGAATTAAGTTCTTTTATAAACAGATAGATTTATGTATCATGTAAATATTTATGCTTTTCTTTTGCAATCCAAGTGATGGACACAACTAGAATCATAATGAACCATTTTCAGTGAAATAGCTTCTTTTACTAAGATTATGTGAACATCATGAAAGTCATGAGTTGGAATCTGTGCTCTGGCATCATGTCTGCGGAGTTTACGTACTCCCCAGTGTTGCTGCAGGTTTCCTTCCAGTTTCCACTAGGTGCATTGGTTACTCGGAGCAAGAACGCACAGGGATTTATGTGAATGACGTGGTCAGTGTTCCAGTGAGGACCGAATCCTTGCCCGTGAAGCTGATTTGAGCCCTCGCAGCAGGTTGTGAAATTCCTACCGCCTCATATTCACAGACCTGCCTCAGCTGCTCCGGAGTTACGGGGCTGCCAGCCTCAGATCATCTTTTACCCAAGCGAAGAGAAGAGAGAAGTGAAGTGACACACACAGCAGCACAGCACACGGTGCACACAGTGAAATTTGTCCTCTGCATTTAACCCATCACCCTGAGTGAGCAGTGGGCAGCCATGACAAGCGCCCGGGGAGCAGTGTGTGGGGACGGTGCTTTGCTCAGTGGCACCTCAGTGGTACCTTGGTGGCTCGGGATTTGAACCGGCAACCTTCTGATTATGGGGCCACTTCCTTAACCGCTAGGCCACCACTGCCCCAAGCGATCCCTAAGAAACGCTCATGTGGTGGAAATGCTGGTGCTGGTGCTATATTGAACTCAATCTACTTTATACCAAACAAACATGAAGTCTCTTGCTAATGTCTGAAACATCGAACGCTTCTGATAATTTGATCTGTTGCGCCTACTTTAGATCCACCCAGTCCAAGGTCCTGTGTTCCCATTCATGTTCTCACTCACGTTCAGCAGACACCACAAATGTCCCCTCATGACCAAAACCACTGCAAAACCAAACAGGGAGCTTATCAGCGCTTTTTTTCCCAAAATTGGTGAGAATTTTGTGAATGTCTTCAACACACTGATATAGTGAGGTGACCATATTGCCTAATGAAATAAACCTGCCAAACCTGCCGCTTCCTTAAGTTAGGGTTTGTGTTTTTAACAAGATTTATGTCCCAACCCTTGATTAAGTACCATTATGAGGACCATTTTTAAAAAGCTTTGAGTGGGAGTGCATCTAAAAAACCATTGTGTGTGCTATGGGCAAGGTAAACGGTGTGTGAGCATGGGGTCAGGGGAGAGGGTGGAAGACAGAAGTGTGTGTGTGTGTGTGTGTGTGTGTGTGTGTGTGTATCCTAAGGGAGTGTATAAACACTGCTGTCTCAGTCAGCTTTCTGACTTCATTACCATTTAACCTTCCTAAATCACCAAGGACAGCAGCATCAGAACATGAGCTGGGTGTGTATTTGTGTGCTAATGTGAGTGTCCATGGGTATGGACATACCCCCTGTACCCCTCTTACTTTATGTGTGGTGTGTGTGTGTGTGTGTGTGTGAGAGAGAGAGAGAGAGAAGAGCTGCATGCATATGCTAATTAGGACCAAATGTCCCCACAAAGATTGGAGACTGTTCAATGAAATTAGCAAACGGAGGTGCTTCTGATGGTGTGTGATGTATCCTGTCAAACATTCAGGCTTACAGTATGCAGCGTCTTGCCATCAAGTCAGAGGACTAGTTTGCCACTTGCTTTCAGTTCCCCCTCTGCTTTTGAAAACCATTGTTCCTGCGTCTTTTTAGTCTTCCTCAGTCAGATTGATTTGATGTGCTGTAAGGAACCCCATTAAAATATCAGCCCGAGGTACATTAACAGGCAGCTGACTGCCTAGATAAAAGAGCGAGATTATTGTTAATATCACCCACCCACTCGCATGGGGCTTTGATCAAGGTTAGTCTATTCATATGTAAGTTCAATGTGCATGAAACTGAATATGCATTAGGAAGGAGTGTATTTGATACACAGTTCTGTGTATGTTTATGTGTGCATTTATGCACGTGTAAATCAACAAGTAATCTCCTTATTTGTGTGTGTGTGGGAAGGGGGGGGCTCTGCTGTTATGTAAGATGTGGTACTGGCAGCAACATGAAATGCCTGTCTCCCACACAACAAAGACTGGTTTACTGCTCTAAACAAACACCACTCTGTGTGTGTGTGTGTGTGGGGGGGGGGGGGTCTCCTCAACTCTCCCTCACTCTTTCTAGGCCATGTGTGTTCCCTCACTTTCTACCTCCTGACTCTCTTGATCCTCTCTTATTTTCTCTTTCACACTCTTTGTTCAAGCACACCCCCTTGCTCACTTCCTGTTTCGCAGCAGGAAGTGATGCGCTGACAAAGTGGCGAGTAGCCTGAGGCTGGAGGTCTAGATGAATCTGTACGGGAGATGGAGGGAGCCGGGGAGCTTCGAGCGATAAGTGAGACGTTGGTTGGGGGATGAGTGCGACTAATACCCCCATTTTCAAATTGACCCCTAACCCCCTCCCCTGGGCCCTGTTGCAGATCTGAAGGGGTTGAATGGGCATCAGCGTTATGGTAATTGCTCTGTTATTGGCCTACTGGAGCGTCTGCCATTCATCTTAAACCCATCAAATCCTTTTAAGTCTGCTGCCGGGGAGAAAGTGGGGGGATTTCATGTTCTCTCTGGGTTGTGGGTTTCGATGGAGTGGAGCTGATTGAGCGGTTATAATTTGGTAAATAATAACCGCCAAATAGACTGTGGATCACAGTGCTAAGGCATGCTAATTGCAGGTTGAGTGACTGTGAAGTAGAAGGGTCTGTTGAGGGGTCATTTTTAAATTTTTTTTTAAAGATATACGGCTCTTGACTTTTTATTTTGTTGCCTTTGGAGGTTTATGTAATTTAACACACACACACACAGTTGAAAGGCAGTGATTAGAGCCCCTTGGTGGGTTTTTGCTTATTCAGTGTGTTGTCACTTTGATTATGTTCCGTCGGTTATGACCTGTCAAAATAATTTACTTGAGCGAGGTACACACACATACACACATACACATGCATGCAGAGTTTTCACAGTGAATGGGCTATGACTGGTCAGCTTGTTTCACACTTTATAGTTTGTATGTGTGTTTTGTCTGCTTGGGTAAATGTGCCTACTCTAAAGTTCTTGCCCTTTCTGTGACCCTCAAGTCCCTGCCACTATCTCCACTCTGGCTCTGTATAGCACAATGAAACACAATTTTTCTCCGAGTCTTTGTGTGTGTGTGTGTGTGTGTGTGTGTGCGCACATACGCGTGTGAGTATGCATCTGACTGTAAGCCAATAGCAGCTCTGATGTGTATATGTTGGCTTGCACAATGAAACTCCAGAAGAAAGCAATTTAGAGACTCAGTGAGGGAGGGAGAGTGTGTGTGTGTGTGTGTGTGTGTGTGTGTGTGTGTCCTTGTCCTATATGAACCCATAAGACGAATACACTCCAGCCTACTGTAGTCTGGCCAGAAACACACATGGCCGGAGCACATGGAGGGCGGTGATCAGCTGCTGAGGGGCGCTGCTGGGCAGCCGTCCCACTCACTGAAGCAGAATTTAGGGCAGCATGAGCCTATGAGTTGAAAGCTGTATACTGGGGCTCCAAATGGGGCAGAACTAGAGCAGACAGAACATTACTTTCTTTCTTCCTTGCTGTCATCCCTCTCTTTGTGTTTTCATTCACCTTTCTAGCTCTGTCTGCAACTGTGGTCCCCCACATGGCATGCGTTGTACTTTAATGTTCCTCAAACCATTGCAAAGTAAAAGGGCAGCGCACCATGAAGGATTTTGGTTTGCGGAATGAACTGGCTGTTACTGACAGAATCTAGACAATACAATGACCCCTGGCTCCATGCCGAGAACAATTTCTGCAACATTTACAAAGATTAGCATCATGCTGACACACTTACAAATGAGCATTATAAATAGTCAACCAACTACATTTTTAGAATCCTTACTTATAGTTAGATACAGGTTAGAACCCTGATCGACTTATTCGTACTTGATGGCACTTGCATTACATGCCCCCTTTCTCAAACATTTGCATAAACATTTGCTCATACGCACCGGTGTGCACAGAATACAGAGGTGCCCTTCACCAGGGGCAGTTCGCTCACTGTCTGGATTGGGCAGCCCGAATCACCCAGAATTCCCTGCATCTCTGCACCATCAGCAACTTTCCCCCAGAGCCGCAATTCCTGAAGCACCTGCAATCAATCAGCTTGATTTGGCACATGTGGCCTCCACAGCCGGCACGGGACGGGGGGACGAGGGGGGATGCGTGCCGTGTTACAATAGAGAGCGCAGGCGAATGGGACACAGTAGAAATGTCAGGGTATGCTGGGAATTTCTTTGACTGGAAATTGTAGGGAAGGACCCCATAAACACACTCTCCAGATTTAGAACACAAGGATTATGGACCCGGTATGGATCCAATCTCTTTAATATCCTATTTTAACCTTTTCCCATGTTTCTTTTTTGCAATGTTCAATTTTTGCTTTTTGAATGTATCGTTTGGACTTTAGTGTGTCAGTTTATTTAAATCTGTTCTTTAAATGTTTTAATTTGTACCTTTTTATATCAGTTTAATTAGAATGTCTAAAGCACTTTGAGTGGAGAACCACAGAGTATAAAAGGTGCTATGTAAATAAACCTTCCTTGCCTTGCCTATATTGTGTTCGTTTTGGCCTGTGTGGCTCCATGTGATGAACTGCTGGCAGATTGCTGCGTTTGCCTGTGGATTTGACTCTGCTGACCCTTAAAACGCACAAAGAGCCCATTGTACGTATGAGGGTTTGTGAAAAGATTCTTAAGGTGCTTGTGTCCGTTGCTGAACACCCAATGTTTCTGCTTTTAACAGAAAAACACACCTGACGCTGACTAAAAACACAGACCTTGCCTGGATGAAGATAAAATAGAAAATCTCAGATCTCAGACCATTTACCACTAGATTTTTATGTATGGCAAGAGCTAATAAGATTACTGAAACGCACTGTGTGTAAATTCTTGACCTCCGGGAGAGTAACTGCAATTTGCTGCCTGTGCCTTGTTGTGCCCTCACGAAGAACTGAAGAATATTAGAAGCAGATTCTCATGTACTGCTGGTGACACAAAGGTTTGTGATTTGGACATATTTACGGAGCGCTTTACAGCAGCTACACTGAGAAACACAGACAGTTATGCAATACGTAGAAAGCTCAGAAAATGTAATTTCTTAAAAAAAACTTTACATTTACATAATTTGGCAGACACTGTTATGCTGAGCTTTAAAATATACATTGAATTGAAATCCCTCATTTGGGAACAAATCTCTTTAATGACTCAACTGTTCCAACATCTAGTGGAATTTCATTCAACAACCTAGTAGACAAGACTGAGAAGATTCTAGGTGAATGCCTTACTAGTTTCTTTAGATGGTATTGGTGCTTTTAGCTCATTCAAATAGATGAGTTCATTTGTATCTCAATCGTGCACAATAGGTAAATTAATTAGTTTCAACTCCTGTTTTAATTTAAATTGCACTCTCTGTATATTTAAATGACACCTTGATTTAGCTAGAAAGAAAATGGTAAAGTCTATTCTTGTTCTGATATAAATGTCTAAGCTATGAATATCACCATGAATATGCATTGCATCTTTAAATGCAAGATTTTAAGACCCAAATGCATAATACATTAGTCTAATTATGCCATTTGAATGACTAAATTTCATTGGGTTGCAATCAAAGCTTGAAACAGTGAGATTTCTGTCTCTCATGAAATTAAGGCTCTGTAGCGTTAACTGTTGAGGATGTGGGGCTTTGTCTGAGATGCTGATTGGTATGTATTGAACGCCTATGGGCAGTAGAGTACTGCTGGCACACAGGACCCAGGAGACCTGGTTCGACACTCCAGGCTTTACTATTCCTAGTAGCCCACAGGCTTTCCCCTGGCTCTGGGTCAGATAACATCTCAGGCCCTGCGGGTGAGATGGAGCACAACTGTGGATGTGAACGGATTAGTTTCCCCCCCCTTTCATCTGAATCGGGTGTGAGTATTGATTGCAGGAGTCTTCAAAGGAATTGGCTTTCGATCAACAGCCAAATTAAAGCTGATTGTGTGAATTTTATATATATGTGTGTGTGTGTGTGTGTGTGTGAGAATAATACACACTAACCATGCAGCACATAAACACCTGACTGAATGCATCCCACTGTTTTCTTTGCAGAACTGGCACCCAATTGCACAGTGTCTGGTTGTCAGGACAGCTGCGCAGCGACCCGGACAGGACCCATGTGCTACTGCAAGAGTGGCTACGAGATCGGCCAAGATGGAAAGACGTGTAAAGGTCAGTCTGTTGCTGCATTATGAAGCCACCAGCACCTCCAGGCTTTTATCACCCAAGCGGAAAAAAAACGGTTGCGTGCATCAGGGCGATGTGCAGCATCCAGAGATCCCAAACCGTTGTTCTGCCCAGAGGTGCACACAGCGCCACTGCCACCTGGAGTCATCAGACGGGGACCAGTTGTGACTTGCAGTGCTGCTCAGAGGTTTTCAGTACCACAGATTATCAATAAACAATTAAAGTAAAATAAAGTGAAGTGATTGTCACATAAACAGCAGCACAACACACGGTGCACACAGTGAAATTTGTCCTCTGCATTTAACCCATCACCCTGAGTGAGAAGTGGGCAGCCGGGGAGCAGTGTGTGGAGATGGTGCTTTGCTCAGTGGCATCTCAGTGGTACCTTGGCGGATCGGGATTCGAACTGGCAACCTTAACCACTAGGCCACCACACAATAATGAGGCAACTGAATGAACATTGCAGATCCCTCTTCCTACGTGTTTCATCTGCAGTGTTCAATAAAAATTCTATGTTTATTGCAAAAGCCTGACGCACAAATCTACTCATTTATGTGTCTTGCATTATTTTACATTATAGAACAAAACTGAAGACACAGGACTATGAAATAACGTGAGGTTATGTAATAAACAAAAATAGCAAAAAAGCTTTTGCTCTGATGGCAGCATTTCAAAGCATTTCTTGGCTTCTCTTGACCACCTTAAGTTAAACAACTGGGATGGTTTCCAACAGACCTGAAGGTTTATGCCGAACACGTTATTATCGTTCACTCATGTTAAAGCAGCTTTTGATGATTACAATACTGAACAAAGCAGTAACGGAAGGTAAAAAGAGGCAACTGTGAAAAAACTGTTTCATCAAACATACTTCACTTTTTCCTGATACAAATATACTAAATATGTTTCTCGCATTGTATTCTTCAAACGGGAGAGTAGGAGTTTTTACTGGTGGTGTATGTTTTCTGTTGAGTGAAAAATAAGCACTCTTGTATACAAGGAAAAACTGTTCTAAATCAAGCTGAATCAACTTCTCTAAATATTCTGAAGAAAAAAAAATTACCAAATGCAAAAATAGCACACAACATGTTCTAAATTAGGGAAATGAAACATGCAAAGATCTGCAACATTTGAGCCTCGTTTTGAAACCAATGATAACATATCATAGGATTTCTAATTGAATAATGCATTTCAAATTCTAATCCATTATGAAGTTATTAATGAACCATGGTATGAGCTTACACGTATGACTAGCCTCAGTTTAATGTTTAGTAATTCAAAGGCAGCGCTAGTCCAGAAATGTTTTCCAGGCTCTTTCTAGTGCTTGCGTGTACAGAAGACATTGAACAGGCAATGTGAGCTGCCCCTTATGTTACTAATTTAAATAGGCAGAGGGCTTCATTTTTGTTGCAATGGAGTGGACCTATGCTATCAAAACGCATATGCATGACTCACAAACAGGAGAATTGAATCAATAATATATAATGGCCTGTAACACGAAACAAAGCTAAAAAGAAATAACTGATCAAGGACTGGACACAGCAGGGATATATTTATATTAATAATCACAGGTGAAAACATCAAGGCAAATCTGGTCAACACTAGACAAATCGAATACAAAAACCCGGTCTGGAAACATGGAAATATCCGGATCGTTGCTGTGACATTGCTGATTCTAAATTAGATTTCTCTTGAAATACATTTAAGTTATAAGAATATCATTGTACTTGGGAGTCTTGTGATCTAACCCGTGTGCCGTGTGTGTGTGTGTGTGTGTGTGTGTGTGTGTGTGTGTTCGATCAGATTTTGACGAGTGTACAGTGTATGGGACCTGCAGCCAGACCTGCATCAACACTGAAGGCTCGTACAGCTGCTCCTGTGTTGAAGGCTACCTGCCCCAGCCGGACAATCGCTCCTGCAAGGCCAAGAATGGTAGGACCCCACGCCCCCTGAACCTCATACTGATTCACCTTTCACCTTCATTTTAATGAACACAACCTCCCCTCCAACCTCTAGTTCCTGTGGACCGTCCTGCTGTGCTCCTCATTGCAAACTCTCAGAACATCCAGGTGACATCGCTGAGTGGTGCAAACGCACACAGCCTGCCCATCACCAGCTCAAAGCAGGTCACCGCCATGGACTTCCTGTATACACAGGAAACCATCTGCTGGATTCACGTAGGCGACGCCCCCACGGGCACGCAGCTCATATGTGCCAAAATCCCGAACATGAAGAATGTGGCGGATGATAGAGTCATCAACATCTCTCTGAGCTTACACCGTGAGTGTTGCTGTCATGGCTTATTTCATTTTCAGGGTGCTTACCATTATCAGAGCTCATGCTTTCAGTATCATACATTTGTATTAATATGGCCTAGCAACCAACACTGAGGCCTGAGCAGTCCTATAACAGAATTATTCATTAGTCATTAGAGCGATGGCCAAGTTGAATAAATTGTGATATAATTTATTCTATTCTATAACTACATGATATGGTTTTATTCATCTTTACAGATAATATGGAATTGCGTCCAAAATTCACTTTAGTTATTAATTGGGGGACTGTGTAGGAAGTTCTTTGGTTGAACCCAGACGTTTCGAGGAGATACAGATGCCAGTTTATAATGCAGGCAAGGCCTGTAATATGGTAGGCCCATATTATTTAATGCTAATTTTTTGTACAAACGTTTGTATAAACCTTTTATATAATATATAAAATATATATATTTTTAAGTTTTTTTTTTTTTATGTATTCATCAACATTGCTTTGAAATGGGATCAAATTTTTTCACCCTCTTAAAACACATTCTTTACTGGGTTAGAGTTCACAGATCTCAGGCTGTGCTCCACTTCTGCAGAAGTTTTAGTTTTTAGAGCTGGCTACATGTTTACTGGGTCATCCCAGTCATGGGTGGAGTCTCCGAGCAGGAAACGATGCCTCTGTCGTGAGTCACAGCCTCAGTATGCTGTACAGATGAGTGCTCCAGATGTGCCCGGTCTTTTATTTTTTCTTTTTGTTTGGATCTCCCACATCCTTTGTGTTTTTAGTACCTGTATCTCTTTCTCCATCTCCATCAATGACTCAGGGCCTTAAAACCTTATTTGGACTCAAATTTATAGGTAAAAAAGTTGAGAGTTGCACCTCTTTTTTTTTTTTTTTTTTTTTTTTTTTTTTTTTTTTTGGTGCAACTGATTGTATATTTTTGTAGGGGTGGTGTTGTAGGGGGCAGTGGATAGAGCGTGTGATACAGGAAGGCGTGATGAGGTTTTGGTCTTTTCAGTGGGGCATCAATATTGTGTCTCAAATATGATTTGCCTCTTTTTGCAATAGTTTGAATAGTTTAGCTAACGCTCATGTGCGATCTTGTGTGCCTACCTGCTGCATTTGCATTCCCAGTGTTCTTTTACCATGTCAGTTGTGAGCAGAAGAAATGAATGCTGTGCAGCGCTGACATGAACCATTAAACATGCAGTGAGGTAGGTCATGGACGTCGCTGTTGTTTGAAATGGCAGCAGATGTTTCTGATTGTATACATTACTGCTGACTTATGTCTCGTTTTAAGATTAATAATAATTATAATACGCATGAAAATGCCCCTGTGGTTTGACAGATGGATTTTTCCATTCCTGTTGTATTTGGCTTAGCAACTAAATCACCCATGACTCTCCACTTGCAAAATTAAAAACAATTATTACAAAGTAAAATTCCTACATGTTTGTTTTTATAGAGAGAAATAATTGTAACAATTATGCAAAAAAAATATTTTTTTGCCACTTGGAATTGTTGCTTCAAATCTTGCTCCCTTAGATTAGAGAACAGAGACCAAGGGAGACCCCAGAAGCTAAAACAAGGGACTTACAAGTATAGACTTCAGCAGGAAAAGTACTTAAAAATGTATACCCATACTGTAAATCTCACAGTGGCTCAGCAAGTGGCACAGGGACACGCCCTTTCCATGGGATCTGCATTCCCTGCTTTCCCAAAAAAATAGTGTGGTTATCTGTGGGTGTCTGAATTATTCTGCCTTTGGTCTTAGTGGGTAAATGTATCCGGCACCACAAAACACACACAGATATGTCTGTGTTCTTTATTTTCATGGTAATAGTCTTTAGTTTGCTTTGTTTTAGTGTGTCGTTGTGAAATACCAAAAAATGTGTAATCTACAAGTTTGGCAGGAAAAAATTGTTACATTTTCTTCTGAGAAAAGTTGGTAGTTATTCCTGTCAAGGATGTAAAGATAACAAATAATGGTTAACTGGACCATGCAGAAAAACTGGAAAAGTAGGAAACATTCTGCCCTCTACAAAAAATAGCCAAGATTACATGAAATTACAAATGAAGATAACTACACATTTATACAGCATTTATAAAGCGTCTGACTTCTCACAAGCTCCTTACAAATATGTAAAACCAAGTGTGTGTGTGTGTGTGTGTGTGTGTGTGCAGAAAGGAGTAGATAGGAAAAGTAAAGGGGATGGAGGGGAGGGAGGTGGACTGGAGCAGCAGACTGATGAGCCCCATTGCTCACTGCTGAACTTTCTAGAAAAGCTTCTTACGCAGTCATGTGCTTGCAGGGGGGGGGGGGGGGTGCTCTGCGCAGTCTCTTTCATTTACGAAATTTTGTGAAAGTGTCTGCGTAGCGTCTCTATAGCAACATGAACACAGACCTTTAGTGCAGTGATTCATGCTGTGCTTTTAACAGTGCGTTTGCGGGGTATTTTGCTATATGAGTTTATTGGCTGTGATTACATTAGCAGAGGCTGAGCCCATGAGAACGGACCTTGGATAAACTCAAACACAGATGTTAACCCTCTCTTTTATCAGTGCAAGAGCAAAAAAGAAATGCTGTTTGGCTGACATGGTCGTGTTTTTAGTTTTAATTCTGCAGCTTCTTGCTCCGAATGACATTTGTAAAAGGAGCCGCGCGTGACTTGAACAAGAATTTTGGTGCACTTTGGTGAAGTTCTGGGTTGAGAAAAGCACTCTGTCGCTTTAATCCCTTCCTGCAGTTGTTCCTCTCTAAAGCGCTCTTTCTCCTGCTGCCTTTCTTTCTGTTTGGAGACTTTCCCGAGTTTTTCTCCTTCCCATTTTTCCCCTGATGCCTTTTCCAGATGACGTCTGTTGAGTGTTCCGAGTCCTGTGCGCTTTCTCTGTAAAAGTGAAAGCCAGGCCGGAGGAAGCAGCGTGCCATTTAGGAAATCGACAGGCCGTGGTGCACTTGAATGAAATCCCTCAGATCTTCTACGTGCTTTACCTGACGGGGTTACAGACAGGGATACACACACAGACACGCCTAATAAATTATTGGTGTGAAACACGTCTACCTTACGTCTAAGTTTGTTCATACCAAAGTTTCAAATGCCTAGGTGTAACCTTTAATTGTTTTTTATTACTAAAATGTAAACCGAACAACTTTAAAACCGGCCTCATAAATGTATTAATGCATACACCGATGCATTTTTTTTTGTTTTACTGAATTGACGTGGTATTAGCCCAAGATGTGCCGGTATCAGTATCAGTGCATCTGTGTATGCATTTCCTGTATGTTTTCTGCCTCATTGCTGTCTTTTTGTTCTAACAATCATTAGAATTGTTTGGTTTCACATAGTCATATTTTCTAAAATTTGAAGTCCCATTGGGAGTTTGATTTTGCCCCCAGGTTCAAGGAAAATGTCAGACTCTGCAGTATTTTCCTCTCCTCCCCACACTCTCCTGCTTTCTGTACTTTTGCATTCAGAACAGCTGGAATGTGTTTGCGTGTCATGATGCTACATGATGTGTGCTTCTGCAGCATCATAAGCAGTCAGCATGTGGGTTCCATGAAAGTAACACCCTGACCTCTGTGTCTCTGTGACTGCAAAGAGAGGAAGATGATGGTTACCAGTTATGAAGAAAAGGTGTGTGTGTGTGTGTGTGTGTGTGTGTGTGAGGAATTGTAGTTAGAGGTCCTGGTGGCAGCTGTGAAAACATATAACTTTGTGGGAGGCATTTTAACACACCCACACACATACATACATACATGTACACGCTCACACACAGACCTGACTCAGCTCTTATCCACAGAAAGAGCTCTGTTGTATGAGTGGGAAAGGAAAGCGAGAAGTCTAGCTTGGGGGAATATGTTCATACCAGTCCCCCAGTATTAGTGTTATGACTGTTCCAGTGGATCCTGCCTGCTCTCTGTGTTTCTTCTTTCCCCCCATTGTGGACCTCCGACAAGCAGAGCTCTGAGATTCCACAGCTCCGAGTGTTTCCTGAATGCCTGGCTTTGGGCACTTTCTCGGAACTACACCTAGGGAAAATAAATGTAAATCAAGTGCGGGAAAAGGGGGAAATTGAGACAAGATTAAAAGAAAACTCTAGGATGGAGGAGAGGATATCTGGGTGTCTGACTGGGCAGGGGTAGTTTGTAGACTACTAGTATGGCAGCAGGGGAAGGATGCAGCTGTACCAGTGTGCCTATGGTTGCCATGGTTACTGAGTGAATGGGCACAAAACAATATACAGGTACCACAGATGAAAAAACGGTGCTTAAGCAGACCGCATGTGTGGGGAATAAGTATACAAATAAATGCCTTCCATCCATCTCATGGGGTAACAGTGAGTTCAAATCTGGGTGGATAGTTTGGAAAGTGAAGTGCACCAGATGCTTTTGCCTCCAGTAAAAGAATGGCGGTTTGTCATCTTGATGGGATGGTGCTTGTAGCACGGGGCTGGATTGAGTCTGTAAGGAGTGGGCTGAGGCTTTAATTAGACCCAGCCTGAGTGAAAGGAATAACTTTCAGGTATCTGGAACTGGAAGACCCGGGAACTGCTAGACATTGGAAAGTGTGTGCATGCGTGTGTTTTTAAAGTTACATGGATGTCTGCCATGTTGCTTCATTGTGACTACTTTCCATCTTGTGACTATGAGTCAGTCTTAACACTCCTATCCTACATGTGCACTTGTCTCAGAATAAGCAGTAGTTGGGGTGTTGGGGTGAATTTTATTGTTTATCAGACATATTTTGTGCTGATGACCGTGCACATGGTGGGAGACCCACTGTGTACCATTTTTATTGTTGTTTAAGCAAAAACATAATGAATTTTTTTACTATCCTAAAACAAAGTGGATGTTACATGTCAGGTACTCAGATTTACTCCCAAAGCAGTCAGGAATTTTTCGCTCAAACACCGGTGTGTGTGCTGCGATTATTGTGTTATACGTGTGAACCTGCCAATTAATAGCTCTGTTGGCTTGCCGTAGTCGAGGGGGAATGGGTGGGGCTCAGCCATGGTGGCCTCATAGGAAAATTACGTATCATTATTATTATTAAGCATTTGCCTATACTGTCTATTCCATGGGCCATGAAAATAAATGTACATTATTCGCTCTTGCTAACAGTATTTTACTCAATAGACCTATGCATTAATTGATAAAGTAGGACAAGGGATGGAATGGGGGGATGTTTTTATTTCAACCCCCCCTCAAGTCAAGTATTCAGGATTACCTCACATCTGCGTGTCATTCTAATACTTCAGTTAATGCCCAAGAACTATGGACCCTGCAGGACACAAAGTGGCTGTCTCCTTTCCATCCCTTTAACCTCTCGACCTCTCTCTCCCTGCTGGACAGATGTTGAGCAGATGGCCATTGACTGGCTGACAGGAAACTTCTACTTTGTGGATGATGTGGATGACCGTGTGTTTGTCTGCAATAAGGATGGCAGCACATGTGTCACCCTGCTGGACCAGGAACTTTACAACCCTAAAGGCATCGCCCTGGACCCCAGTATGGGGTGAGAATACACTTCACAGTCAGCTAATACTAAATGTCTCGTTTTTTTATTAGAAGTCAGTGATTGTTATGCCAAGAAGAAACAGGCACATGCACATAAATATGCACACATGTTAATCCTTGGGATGAAATATCAGACCTTAATTTTTATCCCTCCCGTGTTTCACAGGAAAGTGTTCTTCACCGACTATGGGCAGATTCCCAAGGTGGAGCGCTGTGACATGGATGGCCAGAACCGTACTAAGCTCGTCGACAGCAAGATTGTCTTCCCCCATGGCATAACACTGGACCTGGTCAGCCGTCTGGTGTACTGGGCTGATGCCTACCTGGACTACATTGAAGTGGTGGACTACGAAGGCAAGAACAGGCACACCATCATTCAAGGCTTGCTGGTGGGTTTTTCCAACTAACGAAGTGACAAATGGACAAGTAACACTGATTTTCCAGCAATATAGTGAATAGATGTAAAATTCAAATAATGCAGCATTGCTTTTAAAGTAGCTAAGCATTATGCAGTTAAATATCTTTCTGCAAGAAGCACTGCAGAAAATGTTTACCTTGCGTCCTAACACCAAATACTTGTGACTAATTAAATTAGAAAAAAATAATTGCCTTTTTGCCTGTGTTGAGCACAATGCAAGAAACACTTAATGACTGTGCCTGAATGCAAATACATACCCACACCCTTATTTGACGTTTTATGGAATATATGATTCTTTAGCTTTTTGCACAATTTATAGAATTGTTATGTTTTTATTTGTTATGACCAGTGTAGTATATAAAGTTGTGCACTGAAATTTATATGGAATATTGCCCTTAAGGAATAATGGTGGACGGTGGAATAAAAAAAAAAAAAAAAAAAAAAAAAAAAAAAGCTTATGTTGTGTTTCACTCTTTTGTCCTTATTTGAATACCAAAGATAAATGAAGAATCTCCCTCTACACCTCTTTCCAGATTGAGCATCTCTATGGACTGACCGTTTTTGAGAACTATCTCTATGCCACCAACTCTGACAATGCCAACATGCAGCCAAAGACCAGCGTGATCCGTGTGAACCGCTTCAACAGCTCCGACTACCAGGTGGTCACGCGAGTGGACAAGGGAGGTGCTCTGCACGTCTACCACCAGAGACGCCAGCCTCCGGGTGTGTCACCATATCATTACATCTCCTTGTTTTTGTAGTTATTGTCTTTTCATCAAGTGTAAAGGGTTGAATTTCTAAAAAGATGAAATGTTTGGCCCAAGAAAACAATGGAAAATATTATTATTGCCGTGCTGCCTTGACTTCTGATCCACTGAACGTATTATGAGCCTTAATTTGTGCTTTTATTTTTCCAACGTCCAACGTTGATCTGACCCCCCCCCCTCTCTTCCTGCAGTACGCAGTCATGCCTGCGAGCCAGATCAGTTTGGTAAGGCAGGTGGCTGCTCTGATATCTGTCTGCTGGGGAACAGCCACAAGTTGCGGACCTGCCGCTGCAGATCCGGCTTCAGTCTGGGCAGTGACGGCAAATCCTGTAAAAGTGAGTGCTGCACAGTCACATTGCTATAATTACACATGGACGTGCTGTTAATAAGAGTAAATAAGGTTCCCGGATGCAAATGGAGGGTATTGTAAATTTCTACAGGGTTGGTAGAAAGCAGTCAGAAATAAAGACCCAGACCTGAGGCCGAGACTGAGAAATTGATTACGATATTGAGCCAAATCCAAGGGCACTGAAGGGCTGATTGTGGTCCAATCTTCAGCCACAGGGATGAGGGTCGCTTGGGAATAAAATGTTCATTTATTGGGTTTGCTCTGAGCAAATTATCTGAGGTGTGCTGAGTCATGCAGAATGAAGGTCTTTCCCCAATGAATGACTCTGAATGGATTCAGTACCCTGCTGAATGCGGACACTCTGCCACGGTGGAGACGATTGATTTCTGTTTTGTTTTTGTGAAGATCATAAGGCATGCCCCTGTAGAGTGATGAAATTTTAATAAAGGAGCCGGAGAACACTCGCTGATTTGAACGCTCATTACAGCTTCATCACGCATTCTTGTAGGTTTAGGAGAATTATCTGTTTTGCCGCTGGTTACTGAATTTACAAACCAAATGTAACAGACTCCATGCTGAAAAACTATAGTTAGTTAGAATGAAATGTAAATAAGTTTCAGTGAACAATGCAATGTAAACATCATCAAAAGAAAATTGTGAATGCCGAAATGAAAACACTTAATTACAATAAGAAAATACCAAAAACTTTAATAATTAGTTTGGTCCAACCTTTTAAGAAGTATTTTTTAAATTATTTTTTTTTCTCCCTTTTCTCCTAGAACCTGAACATGAGCTGTTCCTAGTCTATGGGAAAGGTCGCCCAGGAGTCATCCGTGGCATGGACATGAACACTAAAGTTGCAGATGAGTACATGATCCCCATTGAAAACCTGATGAATCCTAGAGCCCTGGACTTCCACACCGCCAGCGAATTCATCTACTTTGCTGACGCCACCAGCTATCTGATCGGCCGTCAGAAAATTGATGGCACAGAGAGAGATACCATCCTCAAAGAAGGTAACCTCAGCAATGGTATCAGCAGGCTTGGATCATGAAACAGGCAATTGACCATGACAGCGACATTCTAGATTTAAAACCTTTCTGATATTTTGCTCATTAAAATTGATATAAAAGACTTGAGTGTTAAAGCTGAAGCCTGAGTTGGAGAGGTCAGTCTCAAATCGGATCATTTTTCAGTTCAGAACTTGTGCGCGATAATGCATGTACAACAAATGGTACAAGAGTAGCACCATGAGAAAATACATGATTACACGAGTATAAAAATATTTGACATGGCTGAGTATGTGTCTTCCAGGAATTCACACAGTAGAGGGTATAGCTGTGGACTGGATGGCTGATAACCTTTACTGGACCGATGATGGGCCAAAGAAGACCATAAGTGTGGCCAGATTAGAGAAGGCCTCCCGGACACGTAAAACCCTTATTGAAGGCAAGATGACCCATCCCCGTGCCATTGTAGTGGACCCTCTTCATGGGTGAGTCTTAAGAGCTATTTTTTATGGAAGTCTTGTGCTTTTGCATTTACTGCATTTATCACTCTTATTCAGGGTTTGCACCTATGACATTCTGGTCTTCTAGGTCATAGGACAATGTCTGACCCATTAGGCCACTACCAAGCCATTATTCACAATTACATCAGTCCGTCTGTAAAGGTCTCATCTATAGAAGCTCTCATAAGTGTCTTTTTCTTGAGAGGTTATAGGGGCTTTGATCTTTTGTATTTTTGTATGTATGTTAAACCAGCCATTGTCTGCACAAAACAAAGCATGATAAAGTGAGTAATAAATAAAGCTAATCACAACACATGTGACCCTTGAACTCTACAATCAAAGTCAAAGTCAGCTTTATTGTCAATTCTGCCACATGTACAGGACATACAAAGAATTGAAATTGCGTTCCTCTCAGACCCATGGTGCATACAAGATATACAAGATAAAAACATATATCCAGATATGTTTTTATTAATGTTATTATTAAATAATAATAAAAACCAGGCCAGCTTGCGGGTTAAACTTATCTGGTATCAGATGTGGGTGGGTGTGGTTGTTGGCAATTATGTCAATGGTTATGTCAATGGTAAATGTTGCCAATTTAGTTACATTTCTGTTTGAGTAAATGTTGTGGAATAAAAAAACTAGTCTGGTGAAAGAGCCTCAGACAGGGAGTGACTGGGTGCAGTCATGCAGTGTCAGTGAAACAGAAATAGAATGTTTTATTATTTTTCTACAGTCTGCAGCGTATGCAGGGATCTAGGTATTACTTTTAAATGTATATAAGGCAAGTTCGTATTATATATGATGTATCCGCCAGTGCCCAGTAATTTTGCATGCAAAGTTCATATGAGAAATCTGATGGGGAGAATTGTGAACTATGATGGTAATACAGTGACGGATGACATAAAATCATCTTCTTCCACCCATCCCCCTGCTAAGGTGGCTTCAGCACGTTTCTTTTGTTTCCCCTCCAGATTTTCCATGTGGATGTTTAATGAAACATTACACTTATACAAATGCAACGAGACCTTACATTGTGACTTACTCCTGTCTTTTTTTTTAAGTCCAGCAAACCTGTTATAGGACAGCTGTATGCAATGTGAGGGTGTTCATTAGCCTACTGTAATTTCACCCTTGTCTGCTGAATTCAGAGAGACCTCAATTAGTCAATCTATTCATATTTAAATACATATTTAACAGCTTATGCTGTGTGTGGGGGTGGGTTGGGTGTGTGTTAGTGCACGTGTGCTTCAGTACTTGATTGGAGCTTTAACCTGTGGGAGACTTGGGGGGGTAGAGCAGCTGGTGTCCTGTCATTCCTGTCATCCGTCACCCAGGGCCTTGGTCCCTCTGCAGCGTCTCCCAGCAATTACACTCCCTTGTGTCGCTCATTCCCATCCTGCCTCCATCCCCGGGCTTTAATTAGCTCATTTACCCTGTGTACTCTTCTGTGCCACCTCATTTTTTCCTGAGTGTCTCTTTGTTTCTGCTTCCTTTAATTCAAAGCTTTTGCTTATTCAGACATTTTTTTTGTTCTTTTTTGTTTGTATGAAAAACTATGAAGTGAACAGAAACAAAATAAAATAATTAGTCATAAACAAAAATTAATCTCAACAAATCAACACAAAGATTTGAAACAGGATGTCCCCCCAGAAAAAAACAGAAACACTATACAAAGTCAATAAAGTTAAATACAACATGGGAACTGAGGCAATAAAAAATAATGAATAAACAAGAAACTGAGTAAAGAATAATAAGACCATATGCATCCAATGGAAGCAATCCAATCCTGTATATACTACATGATCTTCTGAGGAAGTACAGAATAAAGAACTAAATTAATCAAAATATCTCCATCTCGAAACCCTCAACCCCCAAAATAAATAGGGTGGTCGTTCATTGCTACTTGAACACACGCACATGAAAACAGAATAACTATTTGCGTATTTGAATTGAGCATTAAAAACAATAGCCTTGTTAACTCATTTACTCAGGAGGCTATTTTATTCCTTTTCCTCCTCGGATGGTTACATTTACATTTATGCCATTTGGCAAACACCCTAATCCAGAGCGATTTACAATGTGCTTTCATATTAACATCAGGTCTAGTTCACTAGGATCACAACTAAGAATCCAAATAATTTTATTTGCTTGGTTATAGTTTTTCTTACATAAATACGATAACACACTCTACTAGGAACCAGAAGACTACAAAGTCTCTGGTTCAAATCCCACTTACTACCAGCATGTCCCTGAGCAAGACACATAACCCTGAGTTGCTCTGGAAACGTTATCATTTCACTATTTATTGTCTAATGTATGTAACAGAACTGACAATAAATCTCTTTTGAACTTGAACAAAGTGTCTGCAAATGCTATAAATGTAAAGGAATTTCTAATTTTAGTTGTCTGTCATCTGCCGACAAACTGCAAACACACCGCATGGGATTATATAAACCCTGCAGGTAACTGCATTTAACACACAGAAGTTGTGAATCTCAGAGACTCCTGGCGTACCACTAGAAGAAGCCTAGGTACAATCAGTTTGAGAACCAAGGTTAACATTGCTTTCCTCATTAACCTTTACAAAATGAATGCTATTCCTTCCCAGTCATCTCAAACCTACCAGGTATAATGAAGCCTGCATCAGATCTCTTGCACCCTCCACAAACCTATGCTATTCAGTCTGAACCTTGCTGCTTGTCCCCCTTTATCTCTAAGTGGAGCACAATTACGACCGCAGGCTAGATGCTCTGGTGAGCAGCTTTCAGCATGAGGCAGTCTGCTTATGTAATGCATGCAATCAGTCAATGGCAGCAGACACGGCTTGAGGGAATCTGGGGGGGTTGGGGATGTATGACTGTCAGAGTATGAAACACCTGCGCCTGGACAACATGATATAGTGGACATGCCACTCTGGGTGTTTAATCATTTGCGTAATGGGGGCTTTGGCCTGAAAAATGTGGTCATTTTGATACATAGAATATATTATACAGTGAAAGGATTCTGCACGAGCTGTTAAATGTAACTGTGGTGTAATGAGATTTGATATGAATTTAATCTCAGCAACAAAAGGTTATGGATTATTTATTACATTTTAATATCTATATACCTGTACATGAAATACAAACTCTTGTTAATCCAGGAAACGGGAAGACCCAAAAATGATTAATACTAATTAATATTTTGTTGAATAGGTGCATAGAAATTATAATTCAGTATTATGAATGACTCAGATTCAAGAAAACACATTAACTTCCAGTCCCACCTTTCAGGTACATGTTGAATGGTGGAAAATGTATGATTTATTTATCAACCATATAGACAGAGCGATTAGACTCACTATTTACTTAAAAATTGGTTTTCTTTCCTTTTGTCTGTCGTTCAGCTTCCTTTTCTACCTCTCTCTCTCTCTCTCTCTCTCTCTCTCTCTCTGACATCCCCACTGGCTTAGATTGGGTCATTGATCAGTGGAGGTGATTGACACCTCTGAGTGTGTGTTAATGAAAGTCATTCATCAGCAATGGCACGCGAGGGTGCACAGGGTGAAGTGCAATTGAAACTCAGTCATGCAAACCCGTAACTGCACCTTGCACAATACTTGTCCGGGAATGCATGAAGTGGCATTATCTTATGCTGTACAGTTATAGCAGTAATCATATACTTCTTTGGGAAGTGTTTTTAATCAATAACTTATTGATTAATGGACCAGCGACATTTCTGTTTGTACTCTCATATAACATAAACTATGCAAAATATCCTAACTGAAGTATTTGGCTCTTTAAGGTGGATGTACTGGACTGATTGGGAGGAGGACCCAAAAGAGAGCAAACGAGGGAAGATAGAGAGGGCCTGGATGGATGGAACCAACCGGAATGTTCTCCTCTCTTCCAAGACTGTTCTGTGGCCAAATGGCCTGAGCCTGGACATCGCACAGGGCATCTTGTACTGGGTGGATGCTTTCTATGACCGTATTGAGATGGTCTATGTCAACACTGGAGAGCGCAAGGTGTGTAACATTTAAACATTTTACAACATGCAACTGATGTTGCATTTAATGCCATGATATGAATATACATGAAATGTATGGAGCAGTGGAGGCCTTGCGGGTAGGGAAACTGACCTGCTATCAGAAGGATGTGGGTTTGAATCCCGAACATCCCCACTGAGGTGCCACTGAGCAAAGCACCGTCCCCACACACTGCTCCCCTGGCGCCTGTCATGGCTGCCCACTGCTCACCAAGGATGATAGTTAAAAGCAGAGGACACATTTCGTTGTGTGCACAGTGTGCTGTGCTGCAGTGTTTTACAATGACAATCACTTCACTTTCAATGTCAAATGTCCTGAAAAGAAAGACAGAACCTGCATTTGCTGATGCATCAGATTGTCCACTAGTCTTGCAAAGGCTATATTTATTGATGTTTTAATCAGTGCAGCTGTACTGGGTTAATTGCAAAAGGGATTTCTAAAAATCAATTAACTTTTTTAAGTGACAGACTTGCATTAGTGAACACAGCATTAATTTCTGCTGTTAATGGCTCTTTCTACACATATGTAGATATTGCTTTCATTAGCAACCATTTCCCCATATCATAGTTATTTAACAATGTCTATGTAGTATTTTTGATCAATTTGATGTTATTTTAATGAACAATACATTACTAAATGACACTATTCTTTTGAACTATAATGAATGTATATATTATTTCAAATGATATTACCAGTGGTTCATTTTTCATATGAAGGTTTTTCATTTATGATTATTTTATTTTAATTTATTAAACAAGACTTTTCTCTGTGTGCTTCTCATAAAGCTCTTCAGCACTGGTTTAGCCTGAGCCATTAGTTAATGTTACCCCCCAGGCTGCTTAGCCTGTGTTCAAAGTTCTGTTTGAAAACTCAGCGCATTTGTGCCCTAATTCGAGGCAAAAAAAAAAACTCTGATTATTCTAAATTCACCTTTAAATGGCAAAACTAGCTACTACAAACTAGCTAGATATAAACAGCATAAATGTCCCTTCATGCTTATCAACCATTTTGTGATGATTTGGGTTATTTTTAAATACAATAATATGCTTTGTTTCGGCTATACATATAGGAACACAGGAAATATTCATTGTTAGCTTTGTGTCGTTGAGCAGATTGTGTACAGTCACAAAAAAATCTCTAATAATCTTAATTTATTCTTACCAAATGCACACAAATACACAACCACAGTGAAATGGGTTGATAAGAGCATTTACTAAAGAAAGCAGTTTATTAACGAAAAGCTTGTGCTTTTTAAGTGCTTTTTAAATAAATTACATTTTTTGTCATTTTTCTATATGTAGACTGTATATGAGGGGCAGGAGCTGAACCATCCTTTCGGCCTGTGCCACTATAAACAATTCCTGTTCTGGAACGAGTACCGCAGCGGAAGCATCTATAAACTGGACCAGGTCACAAAGACGGTCACCTTGCTCCGAAATGAGCGCCCACCTATCTTTGAAATCCGGATGTATGATGCGCAACAACAGCAAGGTGGCGTTCATCACTCCCAGCACTCCTGTTTCTTCCTGTTTGATTGTCAAGCTGTATAGAAAAAGCCTAAACCACGATGCAATGTGCTTTTGTTATACAGGCTCGAACGCATGCCGTGTCCACAATGGTGGCTGCAGCAGTCTGTGTCTGGCCACGCCGGGCGGGCGTTCATGTGCCTGTGCAGAGGACCAATTGCTGGATCCCACAGACAACACCAGTTGCAAAGGTGAGGAGGGGTGGAAGAAAAAATCTGTTTTAATTTCTCTCCATTTGTCTTTTTTTTTTCTTTTTTTTTTTCTGTCCTATTTAAATATGCTAGAACTGCATTCCTGTCCCCACGAAAAGTATTTTCATAGCAGACATTTGTGAGATGAATAGATTAATATTTTTACTATTTAATGTTACATGTGTGTGTGTGTGTGTGTGTGTGTGTGTGTGTGTGTGTGTGTGTGTGTGTGTGTGTGTGCACAGCAAACCCATCCTACGTCCCGCCACCACAGTGCCAGCCTGGGGAGTTTGCATGCAAAAACAACCGTTGTATTCAGGAACGTTGGAAATGTGATGGTGACAACGATTGTCTGGACAACAGCGATGAGACCCCTGAGCTCTGCCGTGAGTGCCGTTTCAATTTACATTATGATCCAGGCTAAAGCCTTCATCTATGCCATTAAACTTTTCAAAAGTACTACATTCAAAATGTAGGTAATCCAAACTTAGATTCTGCTTTTCCACCTTAGATTATTAATATATTCAAAACAATATGTTTTATTGATCACTAGGTAACTAGTAATAACCCCCTAAGGTAGTTCTAAGTTCAGGAATGTCATGTTTTGTATTGATTTTGCTGCTGCTCCCCCATCACTTCATCTTTGTCTAACCCCATGTTTGCATGTGTCTTTTAGATCAGCACACCTGCCCTGCAGACCGGTTTAAGTGCCAGAATAATCGCTGCATCCCACTGCGCTGGCTCTGCGATGGAGACAATGACTGCGGCAACGACGAGGATGAGTCCAACACCACCTGCTCAGGTGAAGCCAGTGTGCACAAAAACAGCACATAAATGTGCAGGTCGTACACTTCCTCTGGATGGAGAGAGACTCACTCTCCAGCTGGTTTAAATTCTGCATAGAGTCTTTTCAAGAACATTGACTGATTTAGGGTTTGGGTCTCTAAGGTTCTATTTGCCTGTCTGTCTTTTTCAAGTGTGTAAATATAGGTGCTTTGTGTCTGTGTGTGTCTGTGTGTGTGGCCTGTTCTGCAACATTGAATCTACCACACACTCAGATGGCTGAAAAGGCCACTCCCTGTCATTTCTTGTCATTTGAATTCTGCCTTTTTCCTCACACTGATAAGGTCAGCAGCGGAGTCCTATTCTTCAGTTCTTATCTTGCATAATGATCTGTAGTAACAGTGACTGTCCTCTTCTCCTGCACATTTAACCTTTCACAGCGACTCAATTTCACTCTTACTTACATTCACTAAGATGAGGGCAGCCATGCAAAAGAAAACATTAAAATGCTTTAAAGCACTGTTAGACGTGGGTCACAGCAGCTCTTTTGTCTTTTGTTTCTTCAAACAGTTTCAAAATGACTTTTTTTCCAGTCAAATTTTTGTGTCCAGTGTCCAGTCAAGGGAACTGAAGTCAACGTTCAGTTCATGAGTGCAAAGCACTTTAGCTACCATGGATATAATCTGACTGGTCAGATTGTTAATAAATGCAAATACTGCTTTGTTTGAACAAAGACAATTTATTTGGAAATGGTTCAAAATTTCTATGAACTCAATGAGACATGAGTCCCTAACGTATTTCAGCTGCTTAAATGAGCTGTTGTTCATAAAAGTTTTGTATATGCAACAGGACACGTACATGCAGCTTTACAGCACCAAAACTTTTTATGTGTTATTTTTGTATTTTTGTGTGTGCTCATACCAAGCTACAAAATATTACTGTTTGTGTACACAAACATCTATTTAAAGAATAAGCATTGTTCCACAGCTTTCAAATATAAAAATGTAAAAACCTTTATTGAACCTGTCTCTTGCTCCTATTCTCAGCTCGAACTTGTCCACCCAACCAGTATTCTTGTGCCAGTGGCCGCTGCATCCCGCTCTCCTGGACCTGTGACCTGGACGATGACTGTGGGGACCGCTCCGATGAGCCTGTGTCCTGTGGTGGGTGCCACTAGGGTTTGCGTGGACGCATGCAGCCTCATAGTGGTGCTCGTGGCCATTATAACAACAAAAAAGTGCAGCATAAATTTGTGTTTTGACACAGAACTAGCACAATTGGATTGTCAGTATAGAATATTTGTCTGTAAAGAGATCTATAACATTGTTCCTTCTGTCGTCACTTCTGATAAAATGCTGTTGAGACAGTTTAATCCTGATGCAAAAGATTCAGCAATGTGGCTCTGTGTGTGCGCGTGTGTATAACATCCATTATGTCTTGCAGCCTACCCCACTTGCTTCCCCCTCACTCAGTTCACCTGCAATAACGGGCGCTGCATCAACATCAACTGGCGTTGTGATAATGGTAGGTGTCCCGTGTTTCTCTTCCCATTGCCTCTGGCTTCATCCCTCCTCCACTGGTTGGCCTTTTTTTGTGTCTGTGTTTGTTGTAGTATGTTTGCTTCTTCTTTTTATATTCATGTGTATTCTTTGTTGTCAGTAGGCTAATGGGGGTATTGCACACAGCAGGATTGATTAGCTTTCTGATTCAGATATTTTTCACTTTTCAATTAACATTTAATTTGAACAGAGAAATTCTGCTTTATGCAATTCCTTCCATTCAAATAGCTTGTTCCATTGTCTGGTTTGTGACACTGTTCCTGTTTCTTGTGCCATGTGCCCACCCTCTCTCTCCGATTGGTTCTGTGTTGCAGAAAAGGATTGTGGGGACGGCTCTGATGAGTTGAATTGTCCAATCCCGACTGGTTAGTGCATAGATCAACATGCACCATAATAACCATGTTATTATACTTTAACACATTTCTACGCCTTACTGGGCAGGGATACCACTGGCTACTTTACAGAGGGCAGTTTGGCTTTAATGATTGAGCAAAGGTGTTGGCTCTGCTTGTATCAGCATCTTTAATCTGATATTATCAGCATTTTCCTTATATTAATGTCATTCTGTCTATTGTGTAAAATAATTGATTTGGATGGGGTTACAGCGCAGGCCCATCTTTGAAATATTTTTGGTCCTTGAAAATAAGATGATCAGTGTGGTCTAACAGCACTTCTGCACTAACTGCTCCCTCACCTCTTCACATGGTATGACAGTGATGAATTACTGCTGTCACAGCCAAATGGCTTTGGTCAAAAGCTCTGCTAGTTGCCAATCCTGCCGTTTCACTGACAGGTCCCTCCCACTCATGGTGCATGGTCTGATCTATGCAGTTTCTGTGATCCTTTTTTTCATTCCCATTTTCAGTGTGTTTTTGCTGTATCATCATGCACTGTGTGTTTGTGTTTGTGTGGTGGTGTTGAGCTCACATACGAAGGAGGATAACTGATATTCTGTCTAACTGTTGTTAATCCTCCTCAAACTCAGAATGGATGTCCAATTCAAAAATTGGAGATTGTTGAGGATCTGTTTTTGTGTGTGCATGAGTGTTTGTGTTTCTTTGTGTGTATGTACCTGACCCTGCACACTATTACAGATAACGACTGTGGAGATAACAGCGATGAGGCAGGCTGCAGCCACTCCTGCTCCAGCACGCAATTTAAGTGCAACAGCGGCCGCTGTATCCCCGACTACTGGACATGCGATGGAGACAATGACTGTGGTGACTACAGTGATGAAACCCATGCCAACTGCACCAACCAGGGTATGTATTTTCCCTATGGCTATCCTGGGGATGCTCCCAGGCCTGCAAGACTTCCATTGACCATGTTTCATTCTGCCTAATACTGTCAACATGTCTGTTTTGCGACTTTATTGGTCAGTGTCACATAAATTCCTTACATTGATAAGGCGGTCAGTGTTAAATCAGAATAGTGGCCAAGGCCTCAAATGAGTAAGCCAAAGGCAACAGTGACTAGGATAAACTCCCTGAAAAAGGAGAAACCTTGAGAGGAACCAAGTATCAGAAAGGGGAACCCATCCTCTTTTGGTCAGCAGATAATTACTCTGAGTTCAGCAACATTCATCCAGGAAAGGTTATTGCAATCCAGTCATGTATTATGATGTTGTATTGAGGGAGCATATTAGAGTTCCAGTAAATGACTATCGGGTGGAATCAGCAGAGGGCTTGTAAGGGCCAGGCAGGGAAATTCATGGAGGTGATCGTGTGATCACGCCACACCATGGTGCTCTCAAGGAGAGATTTACTGTTTGCATGGGAGTGGATGCTTTGTCCCACAGTGTCCAGTGATGGGAACTGATGTCAACCTTCAGATCATAATTTTTTTTTAATAAAAAAAACAAGCTCTCTCTCATAGTGGTAAGTTGGGAGGGACATTCAAATGAATAAAAGAGGATGATCTGAGGGTACAAGAGGGAATTGCAACCTGGAGAAGGTCACGCGGATATGGATGGGCAAGGGCATGAATGGCTTTAAACGCTAACAAAATAATTTTGATTTCAACTTAACTGGGAGCCATTGGAGTTGCTGCAAAACAGGAGTTATATGAGGCATAGAAGGAGTTCTAGTAATGATGCGGGTGGCTGAATTCTGAACCATTTGAAGCTTGAATGCTGTTCTGTGAGGTAGACCATAAAGTAGGGAGTTATAATAATCCAGACAGGAAATGACAAGACTGTGAACCAGGATGGTGGTAGTGAGGGAGGGATGGAGGAGATTTATATTACAGAGATGGTAATTTACAGACCGGGTAATGTCGAGGATGACACCCAGGCTCTTAACCTGCTGAGAGGGGCAGATGAAACAATTATCAATATCAATTGAAGTACTGTCATCATGTTTGGATAATATTGATTTAGTTCCAAAAAGTAGGATTTCTGTTGATCACTGCTTGATGAAAACCATTTTTTTTTTTTATTTCTGTCAAGGAGTCAGTAAGAGAGGAAGGTGGGAGATTGGAAGAGGGTTTACTGCTAAGGGAGAGCTGGGTGACATCTGCATAGCAGTGAAAACTTGCAAAAAATATTGCCAAGGAGAAGTATTAAAAAAGAGGGGTTCTAGAACAGAGCCCTGAAATCACCTGAAATAACAGCGGAAGGATGGGATGGTTTGATTTGAATGAAGGGAGTGTGGCCAAATAGATAGGATGTTGTGACATTGTACCAAAGGTGGCACTCAAGAGGATGAGAATAGTGAGCAAACCAGAATCAGCCTGGGAGATAGTACTACCCAGGAACTTGAAGGTCTCCACAGAAAACACTGAGCTGTCTGATATGGTGAGGTTGTCCACTGTCATCTCTTCAGTCTTGAGTTTGTTCAGCTCCAGGTTGTCACCACCCTGAATGAGTCCAAGGATGGTGGTGTCATCTGCAAAATTCCCGAGTTTTACAGCTTAGAGTTCCTGGAGGTGCAGTCATTGGTGTAGAAGGAGAAGAGCAGTGAGGACACATTCTTTAGGGGCACCAGTACTGTTTCAGAAGGGATCTCACCCAGCCTTACTTGCTGTCAGGAAACTGGTGATCCACTGAGAAGTAGTAGATTGAGCTTGAGCGTTGAGCTGGGAGAATTTGGAGGAGACATGATTTGGCACAATGTTGTGGAAAGTAGAACCTATGTCCTCAAACAGGATTCTGGCATAAGTTTCTAGATGGTCAAGGTGTTGCAGGATGTAAAAATTCATAAATAATTTCAAACCATTATAATATATATTAACATATAATATGTTATTAAGATCAGCATTAAGAAGTGAAAGATGTGTAACTAATCATTGCCAAAGCAAGTTGTATGATCATCATTAGATCAACATTAGGATAAAATAAAGCAAAGTAATGTGGTTAGAAGAACACCAAAATCCTTCATGTGTATTTTAAATTTTTTTTAATGTTTCGCAAAACAAGTATTAATCTTTACGGAGCACCAACACGTGGAAGTATTGATCAAAATGAAGTGTTTGGCAAAACAAGTATTAATGTGGAACATTAATGCGGAAGAAAGTCGAGAATACCGTGAATGAATCAGGAGAGGGATCTGACCAATCAAGAATGATTGATTGGGTGGGAATGAGACATGTCACCTGTATTGTGGAAAAGCTGGATCACTTGTGAAGTGAAGACTCTCATAAATATCCTGCACAGCAAAATCTTGAACCAATTATTGGTTCTCTTTGCCAATGAGTGGCTCAGTGATGTTTTCTCATGCTCATATACAGCCAAAAAGGGAACAACATCAGAATTAATTCCATCTGCACTGGATCTTGTACAAACCAATTGAATGTTTGTCCAGCTTATGTTTGTGCTATATAGATATAAGTTTTCATTCTCTCCCCTCCTCCTCCTCCCAGCCACTCGCCCTCCAGGCGGGTGCCACACTGATGAGTTCCAGTGCAGGATGGATGGCCTGTGCATCCCCATGCGCTGGCGATGTGATGGTGACACCGATTGTATGGACCTAAGTGATGAGAAGAACTGCGAAGGTGTGACGCACATGTGTGACCCAGCTGTGAAGTTCGGCTGTCGGGACTCTGGTGAGGAGGCAGGGAGTGGGGTGACAGAACGGTAGAGAGAGATTTCTCTCTTTAGTTAGATCTGAAAGATTAGATTAGGTTACATTTTTAAAGGTTAAAAATTTACCCCATAAAATAAAAATTTACTCCAATAAATAATGAATGACTGAAAAAGTAATAGAGAAATTAACTTACCATGTAGACTCTGTCTGCCCTGCCAGCAGTTAGTTAAAATGGGAAATGTATCCATAATAGTTGGTAAATATTTACTAAGTTCTTAGTTACAACATGCTCTTCACTTTAGAAATCTAGCAACAGATGAGCAAGAGAAATCCATCTTCAAACCAGTTGGAGAAACCCTTGAAATAGCACCAACTGAAAATATGTACTCAGTGTATTTCTTGCTTGCATCTTTAACCTTTTTACCCTAGCACGGTGCATCAGCAAGGCCTGGGTGTGTGACGGTGACAGCGACTGTGAAGACAACTCCGATGAGGACAACTGCGAGGAGCTGAGGTGTAAGATGTCCCACCGGGTGTGTGCCAATGACACCAGCATCTGCCTGCCTAATGAGAAGCTGTGTGATGGCACAGTGGACTGTCCTGATGGGTCAGATGAGAAGCTTTGTGGTAAGTCCATAAAAGGAAAAACTATGTTAAAAATGACAATTTGCCCCATTCGTTAAACCATTCTCTTGCTTGCCATTATCTCCCCTGCCTCTTAGACCTGTGTCAGCTGTATAATGGTGGCTGCAGCCATAACTGCACGGTGGCACCCGGGGAAGGCATCTTGTGCTCTTGCCCGCTGGGC
The DNA here is from genome assembly GCF_900700375.1 of Denticeps clupeoides. Classification (NCBI taxonomy): domain Eukaryota; kingdom Metazoa; phylum Chordata; class Actinopteri; order Clupeiformes; family Denticipitidae; genus Denticeps; species Denticeps clupeoides. The sequence continues at coordinate 11,569,703 of NC_041718.1, forward strand.
ATGGAGCTGGGTGCTGACAACAAGACCTGCCAGATCCAGGGCTTCTGCGCCAAGCACCTAAAGTGTAGCCAGCGATGTGAGCAGGACAAGTTCAACGTGAAATGCTCCTGCTACGAGGGCTGGGAGCTGGAACCGGACATGGAGAGCTGCAGGAGCACAGGTGAGGAGTCCACACTTTATACTGCATACAAGTCACATTATGCCCACTACATTTGGAAGCGTACACCCCATGAGACCGTGAGTACAGCAAAATGGTGTTCTTTATAGTTTGGTTTTATATTGTTGTAATGAACGTCATTCCTGCACCCTTGAATTCTTGTGAATCGTGAAATCAATTGTGACTGCACATTGCAACTGTGCATTACTGAAGGATATTTAAGCAAAACAATTGACCGTTTTGTATGGAATTTTTAGATTCACTATGTATGTATGTGTACACAAACCTAATGCGAGCCTGTGGATAAATTAGAACGGGGGAGAATGGGCCTAAAAATATGGCGGAGACTGACAGTTGAAAAGTTCGGTGAAGAAGAACAAACAGAAGGAAAGATAGGAGAAGTTCAGAAAAGAAATCTGGTAGAAAAGAGTGGGGACTACAATGCACTCAGTGTACCGCTGTGTGCCTTGACAAAGAAAACGTGGCAAGAAGTGGCAAATAAGGGATGAGCACTAGAAATGTGCACTAGAAATTTGAGTCTGACTGCAAACAGAGCTTTTCCTCAGCCATCACTTCCAGTGAAGTCACAATCAGCCAACAGGAGAGTGAAAATGGGTTCACAGATGAGGTTTGAGGCAGCGGGATCAGAGGCCGGCTGAATTTAAATCGTCCTGCTCGCTGACGGGAAGACTCTGACCTGTTTGTACGCGCAGTGAGTCAGCATTTTGAATTTCGTATTTATTTATGCTGGAGAGGAGGTGGTTTTCCACCAGGAATGAGAGTAGGAGGGTGAAGACAGAATAAGGTGGGGGTTTGGGGAACTGCTTGGCAGGAAGTGGTGTGGTTTGAGATCGAGGTTTGTGTGGGATGTCTATCTTGAAGGAACAGGAAATGCAGGGTATTGTCTTTGGCAGGAAAGTGAATGGTTTCAGCGGTCACATCAACCCAGCACCAGACTGAATGGTGAAGGACCTGACATCTGAGCCATGGAAGAAAAGAAGAGGGGAGGGGAAGAGCAGGAGAAATATTATAATGTTTGTCATGGATTGTCTATGCTTTAGTTCTTTAAAGATGACAAAAGTTATTCTGACCTGTTGCTCATTATTCCATTCAATAATTGAAGTTCCCTTGTAGCAGCTTAGGGTTCCATTTTTTTGCTTATGAGTACAATAAGAATGGTCTTTATGGTTGGGTAGCTTAGCTTGTAGATTGTAGCATCCTAGGCTGCCCTAATACTACAAGCTACTTCATATGTGTTCTTTGGGCCCACGTTTTCCTCCTAGACCCATTCAAGCCGTTCATTATCTTCTCCAACCGCCATGAGATCCGACGCATTGACCTGCATAAGGGGGAGTTCAGCGTACTTGTGCCTGGCTTGCGCAACACCATCGCCCTGGACTTCCACCTCAATGAGAGCACCCTCTACTGGACCGATGTGGTGGAGGACAAGATCTACCGCGGAAAGCTGTCCGACAATGGTGGTGAGATTATTAGTCTACCCTTTTAGAAGTAAAACAAACTGTCTTTCTGTTTTGTAAGAGAGTAGAATTCACTGACTCGCAGTTGTAACACTACCTACTAAAATTGTGAAATGTGACATCAAAAGATGACATCTAGTGACAGTGACTGTTCTTATATTACTGCTATAATATTGTTTTATCAGTAAAAACTGCACATGTAATGATGTAATATTCCCATGACCAACTCTTAATGCAGATGAAAAAAAAACTGGACACAATACACAATGTGCTAAAATAAGCAAGGCCTTTGTTAAACAGTGCATCTGAAAAGAAAAAGAAAGCGGCCAAATAGCCTGCTGTTTCTCATACAAATCAACTTGGCAGAAGGAATTCTGGGTAATACATTTTTGTATTGAGAAAACCTCAGTGGGGCAGGTGGTTATTTTTCAGAAACATCTGCTTCCTCTACCATAAACAATGCAAAAGTAATCGATCTCCAGAACACAAGACAACTTTCTGAAAGGCAAAAGCAATCAGTCAAAACTGCAGGACTACTTTCAGAAGGATAAAACAATCAGAATGAACCAACTGTGCCCTCTCATTACTGAAAGAGTCTAATGACTGTGTGTGAGTGTGTGCACATGGGTGTGTGTCTGTGTTCTCGGGCAGTCAAGATAATAAGCAGTTTGGGGTGATTAGTCCATTTTGTGATTAGGGTCGTTGGATGGAGAAATGATGGGGTGAGAGGAGACAGGAAAGAAGAGGATGGAAAAACAGAATTTTTTTTTTCTCTTGCATTTGCACACTTTTTAAAAAAACAAGTCTGGAGTAGTGTCCAGGTGTGTAATGGGGGGCTTGAAGTTTGCACTAACAAGCAGCCTAATTAAAGCACTGCTGAATGATTTAGTAGATAAGACATGCAAATAATCACCCCGAGTTCAGAAGTTTTAAAAAGCCTTTTAGCTTTTTGACAGGTTGATGTATGACTTGTCTTCTCAGACACATAACAATTCAATGGAAAATTACCTGTCAAGCAGTACGAGATTTTATAATTACCCTGTTAAGAAATGTTTGCATAAATTAATGAGGCCCAAATCAGACAATCAATGCATAAGAAGCTGTGCAGTCTGCATACTCAAGTAGAAGTTTAAAACTAAAACAAGTGTATAGAGGAGGTACAGTTAATTGATTTTAGTTTTCAGCACACATCTCCTACCTCTTGTTGATTCCCAGCTCTCACCAGTTTTGACGTGGTCATTCAGTATGGTCTGGCCACTCCAGAGGGCCTGGCGGTGGACTGGATTGCCGGGAATATCTACTGGGTGGAAAGCAACCTAGATCAGATTGAGGTGGCAAAGCTGGATGGGACAATGAGGACCACGCTGCTGGCAGGGGAGGTGGAGCACCCACGTGCCATCGCACTCGACCCCCGAGAAGGGTATGCACTGTTTGCATGGAATGTGCAGAATGTGATTCATTCCCTGAATTTTAGAATTGCCATGAATGACTGATTCATATATTACTTAACATATATTGTCTGATTTTACCTTCATGACTCCATTTATTGATGTAATCAGAATGGTGTTATTACATGGGTGACCATGGATATTTCACTGTGGTGACAGCATTGCTGCACTATTCCTGGCTCAGTGTGGAAATATTGCTCTCTCTCGCCACAGCATTCTGTTCTGGACCGACTGGGACGCCAGCCTGCCTCGGATAGAGGCAGCCTCTATGAGTGGAGAGGGCAGGCGCTATGTCCACAAGGAGACTGGAAACGGAGGCTGGCCCAATGGCCTCACTGTGGACTACCTGGAGCGTCGTATTCTTTGGATTGATGCCAGGTCAGCACCAGAGGGCTAATAGCCACATAACGGCTGCTATTCAGTCCATTCGTCTCATGAAAACGTTTGGTTAATGGGAACCATTAAATCAGAAATACTCAACCATGTGAAATTTCCCAGGTCCGATGCCATTTACTCTGCAAAATATGATGGTTCGGGGCTAATCGAGGTTCTGAGGGGACATGAATATCTGTCACACCCCTTCGCCGTCACCATGTATGGGGGAGAGGTTTACTGGACAGACTGGCGCACAAACACATTGGCCAAGGCCAACAAGTGGACCGGCAACAATGTGACTGTGGTCCAGAGGACCAACACACAACCATTTGACCTGCAGGTCTACCACCCCTCCAGACAACCCCAGGGTAAGAAATCCACATGCTTAACAAGTACTTGAAGGGACGTGCATTATTTTTTTGCGCACAAGCAAGTTAATTATTCACTGTCAAATCTTTGTAAAGGTATTACACTGAGAGGGCATGTGTTAGTGTTTTTATAGTAATTAATGGGGCATGCAGAAATACATTTACATATGTACATAAAATTTTTATTTTTTTTTCTATTTGCTGTTTCTTTAAACAAACTAGAACAAACACAGCACCCCAGGATCTTGACCTCTGCTAGCTGTTACAGATGTATAGCTCAACCCAACATTGCCTCGCTGTCAGAAAAACAACATGGGATTTTAGCCTGAAGGGTCTAAGGTCAAGGTTCACAGATCTGTTGCCTGGAGCTGACCTCAGTCCACAAAGTGCTGACATACCAGTTCTGTTCAGTGCATTTCCGTTAGTGTGGTTTTAATTCCGTTTCAGTTCAGTTTTCAGCAAGGAACAGAGCGAAACTCAATTCATTAAATGAAAATAACTGGAGGCAGCACTGTGATGGACTGGTGTTCTGCCTTGTGGTTCCATGAATGTCAGTGTTGATGAAATGTCCTTCTCTGTGGACTCCTTACCAGGGTAGTGCTTATCTAACTCTCAGCCTGTGTGCTGGGAGGTGGGGTTATGAGTAATTCAGCTGGGGCCTGTGCTGATTGACAGCTCATTCTGCAAGATGTGACAAAAGTGACCAATGAGGGGTCCAAGCTGTCACCAGTGTTTATGCTTGTTTGTGTGTGCACCTCGCTGTGTGTGTGATGACATTAGGCAGCTGTTCGGAGATGTAGAATGAGGGTGAGTGGTGAAGTGGAGATGTTGCCAGCATACTTCAGCTGTCCATTTTGCTTATCATCAAATAAATCCTACCATCACCCCCATCAAATCATCAAATAAATCCTACCACCACCCCCATCTATTCCTCCCTCGGTTTGTTTGATTTTCAATACAATAAGAAGAGAAGTAATTGTGCAGAAAAGACTAGAAAGAGAATCTATTATGCCAGTGTGTGTCTGTGAGTTTTAGGTTATGTTTGTACTCATATTTCTGTCTGTTCCTCTTTCAGCTCCTAACCCGTGTGCTGGTAACGGTGGCCTGGGTCCGTGCTCACATCTCTGCCTGATTAACTACAATCAGACCTTCTCCTGTGCCTGTCCCCACCTCATGCGGCTCAGCGTGGACAACCACACCTGCTATGGTAGGCCACTGTTGCCTAGGCAACAGTCACGTATCTGTTATGTGACATTATGTAATATGTGAAAGGGGCAGTGTTACAAAACACAGCATTCATATTGAGCATGGAAAAAACCACACACAGAACTTACATGGCTTGCATAAATCTTGTCTGCATGGATCATTCTAAATGCGGATCTGAATTAGACTGCTTTCAATTGGGTACCACACGAAAGTAATAACTTTCAAAACCTGTAGCATGTGAATGTGATGTATGGTCATCCCAGTCTGTTGGAAATGCGTTGCTATATCAGTGCGTCACAATGTGGGATGTCTGTGGGGTTTCCCCTCCAGAGTCCCGGCAATTTCTGCTATACGCACGCCAGATTGAGATCCGCGGTGTTGACATTTACAACCCTTACTACAACTACATCATCTCCTTCACCGTCCCTGACATTGATAACGTGACTGTGGTGGACTATGACGCTTTGGAGCAGCGTATTTACTGGTCTGATGTCCGAACGCAGACCATCAAACGCGCCTTCATCAATGGGACAGGCGTCGAGACAGTAGTTTCTGCAGGTAAGAGCTTGGATGACATGACATGAAGCATGAACTAACTATTTAACAAAGGCTTTATGTTGGTCTGGTAGGATGCTTTGGTATAAAACCTTCTGTCCAGGATTCACACAGTGTAGTTTTCATTAGTAATGTATGGGCTGAATTGAGCTTATGATCTTTAGTAACTTCTCAGTATTGTGTCCCCTCCCCTCTTGATGTGATTGCATGATCAGATCTGCCTAATGCCCATGGGTTGGCGGTTGACTGGGTCTCGCGAAACCTCTTCTGGACCAGCTATGACGCCAACAAGAAGCAGATAAATGTAGCCCGTCTAGATGGTTCCTTCAAGAACGCAGTGATCCAGGGGCTTGACAAGCCTCACTGTCTAGTACTCCACCCGATACTGGGGTGAGTGGCAGGTGCACGTGTACACACGTTTTTTCCCTCTCTCTCTGTCTTCCTGTGTTCTGTTGTTGTTAGGTTATCTTCACAAGGATATTTCCAAGAAAAGCCTCTTGCAATATTTTTTGAAATCTCAACAAATACTTTACCCCACAAATGTTTCCGGTTTGGGTTTTGTTGGCAAGAGAAAATGGGAAGCAGATGGTTGCACAAAGCTGTACACAAACACAGGCTTGTTCATACCAGGAATGCTATTTTGGGCTAATGGGCAAACAGATTCAGGGGGGTAAATGACTTTAAAACACTTTAAATGCCACCACCCACATTGATGTAGCACACCCATTTACACTCATGAATACATTGGAAATTGCGGGATAGGTTAGATACACAAGACTCAAATGAATGGACATGATGTGTAAATATGTACTTCTGTCTGTCATGCCCTGAGTCATATACATAACCACACAAATACCATGGTTAACAGCTGTACACCCAAGTGAAATCACCCAGACATAACAAATCCCATGTGGGGCTACAGTACCTGTGCCAGCTGCCTCAGGCATTGGAAGCAGGGTGTGCAATAATGCGTTGGACCTGGCCTTGTCTGGAGCTATTTCTGCACCTGTGGGGTTGTGAAACCAACTAGAACCAGTTGCAATGAAGACTGCTGTTGAACTTGAACCAGGGACTACTGAAAGCAATCACCTCTGTCTCTGCCGGGCTCTATTTCTCTTCTCCAATCTCTTGCAGCCCATGTTACTAGGGGCAACCAGCCACCGATGAATTGAGCAAGAAGATGATAATTATAAGACACATTCTACCTTCATTCTGTGTGTCTTATTCCAGTAAATGTAATAAGATACACACCAATTGAGAGTCACTTGTACCAAACAGCTGATAGTTCTCTATTAAGGTGTCTCAAAGCCAAAAAAACTTTTTCTATCTGTCCCTCAGAAAGCTTTATTGGACTGATGGAGACAATATCAGCATGGCAAATACAGATGGAAGCAACCGCAGTGTCCTCTTCACCAATCAGAAGGCACCTGTGGGTGAGTGTGCATCTTTATCTTTTCTGTCCCTCTAGTGTTAAGTAGGTAGATCTTTATTTTATTTTTTTTAGCCCAATATGTATTAATTTTATACAAATAGTAGTGTTTGTTTAAATAACTTATGTTTGTATAAATATTACCATAATGTAATAAAACCCTTGACAACTGTGTGTGGTTCTGTAGGTTTGTCCATTGACTTTGTCACTGGGCACCTGTACTGGATCAGCTCAGGCAACAGCACCATTAACCGCTGCAAACTGGATGGTTCTGGGCTAGAGGTCCTGGAAGGCTCCAAGGGCAAACTCAACAAGGCCTCTGCCCTGGCTATCATGGGTAATGCTCGGCTATAGACTGCAATATGTGCATGCCTCCTGACCCTGTATAAGTGGGATTTACAAGTGGTTAGATGCATAGTTTCTAGAGAATGTAGAGAATTGCACTTCCTGTGTAAATTCAGGAAGATTATTTGGAGTTATGGTGATTAGCTGAGGCAATTCTCTTTGCCTAGGTGATAAGCTGTGGTGGGCAGATCAGGGCACGGATCAGATTGGAACATGTGATAAGAGCGATGGAGGGAACTGGAAGGTTCTGAGGAACAGCACCTCTCCCATGATGCACATGAAGGTCTACAACGAAAGTGTGCAGACAGGTGTGTGCTGTTTTATAAGTAAATAAGTAAATGTATACATATTGATATGAGAAAGCTGCTTAGTTCTGGTGCCAAACCGTGAATGTGTTTGTTCTGCTCAGGTACTAACATGTGCAGTAAGAACAATGGCGACTGTTCCCAGCTGTGCCTTCCCACCTCTGCCACCACCAGAGCCTGCATGTGCACTGCTGGATATAGCCTGAGGAGTGGACAGCAATCGTGCGAAGGTGAGAAACATACACTACATGCTGGCCAATTACACACACGAAAACATGCACAGGTTCATAAATCGATACAACATACAGGGATGCCATGGCTTTAATCAGATATTAATTGTGCATTCCCAATTAACTGAACAAATCATAGAACAAATTGTGCCTGACTGTAAAAATAGTTTGAAACCTGAAAAAGTATTTTGACCTGCCTGTAGGTGTTGGCTCCTTCTTGCTGTACTCTGTGCATGAGGGCATCCGTGGAATTCCATTGGATCCTGCGGACAAATCTGATGCACTTGTGCCCGTATCAGGAACCTCATTGGCTGTGGGGATTGACTTCCATGCAGGTAAGTGCAATACACAAACACAGCTTACATTAGTGGGTTTTTTTTTTCTGCTGCAGATGTATATTGGTGCAAAAATCCTTATTTGTCATTATAGACAACGACACCATCTACTGGGTGGATATGGGACTGAGCACAATCAGCAGAGCCAAGCGTGACCAGACATGGAGAGAGGACGTGGTGACCAATGGCATTGGCCGGGTAGAGGGCATTGCTGTGGACTGGATTGCAGGTGTGTCTGAAGTGTGACAATGGTGCATGTGTAATGTATGTCACTTTCTCTAATCCCACAGGTAGCATTTAAATTAGAGATTGCTTTTCCTCTGCCCACAGGGAACATTTATTGGACAGATCAAGGCTTTGATGTGATTGAAGTGGCCAGACTCAATGGCTCCTTCCGCTATGTAGTCATCTCACAGGGACTGGACAAGCCCCGAGCCATCACTGTGCACCCAGAGAAAGGGTGAGACTCTTTCGGATTAGAATATCGCTCTTTGATATTTATTTATTTGTTTGCTCCTCCTTTTGCCTGACTGTTTTCTGTGTATATATTTGTGTGTTGACAGGTACCTATTCTGGACAGAATGGGGGCAGTACCCGCGCATTGAGAGGTCTCGGCTAGACGGTTCCCAGAGAGCGGTGTTGGTCAACGTTAGCATCAGCTGGCCCAACGGCATCTCCATTGATTATCAGGTGCTTATGCATCCATGCAAACACTCACAATCACTCACTTGCTATTTGTGTTTTGTCCTGATAATCCCGAATACTGCATCTGTAATGAGTTTGTGATGTGTGATGTGTTTGGATTGGCAGGGTGGCATGTTGTACTGGTGTGACGCTCGCACAGATAAGATAGAGCGCATTAACCTGGAGACTGGGGAGAACCGAGAGGTGGTGCTCAACTCCAACAACATGGACATGTTCTCAGTGTCTGTGTTTGAGAACTACATATACTGGAGTGACAGGTCTGAGTTTTTATGTTCATTTAGCTGCAATTTTATGCTGAGCTCCCTGCATTACCACTATTTACTATGGTGAAATTAAAACCAATTAAAGTTATTCCTTTTGTATGTGCTGAATAAGCAGACTTTATTATTTTTGTGTTGATGAATTAGAGCTTTATGTCCACTTGCCTTTCAGGACTCATGCAAATGGTTCTATCAAGAGGGGAAATAAAGACAACGCCACAGACTCTGTGGCCCTCAGAACTGGCATCGGTGTTCAGCTTAAAGACATCAAGGTTTTCAATCGTGCCAGACAGCAGGGTACATATCCTTATGTGACCACATAAAAAAATTACAATGAATGATTATATGGCACAGGATGGTACTGAGAGATCTCCAATTTACAGGGACCAACGTCTGTAAGGACAACAATGGAGGATGCCAGCAGCTGTGCCTTTTCCGCGGCAGCAACCAGCGCACTTGTGCCTGTGCCCATGGTATGCTTGCCGAGGATGGGCGTGGCTGCCGTGACTACGATGGCTACCTGCTCTATTCAGAACGGACCATATTAAAGAGTGTGCATTTGTCTGATGAGAACAACCTCAATGCACCCATAAAACCGTTTGAGGACCCCGACCACATGAAGAATGTTATTGCTCTCACCTTTGACTACCGTGGTGGGGGCGGTAAGGGTGCCAACCGTATATTCTACAGTGATATCCACTTCGGCAACATCCAGCAAATCAACGACGATGGGTCTGACCGCAAGACTGTGGTGGACAGTGAGTTTCCTTTTCCCTCTTCATCATTTTTTTTTTTTTTTTTTTTTTTTAGCTCTTTTACCCTATTGTTTTTTTCCTGACTACATTTACCAATTGTTCTGTTTTGACCTTGTCCAAATGTCTGATGATTCAGTATCGGGTGATTCAATAGCGTGTCTGCTATTGTGGAAAGCCGTACCATTACCATCTGCTTTTTATTTTACTTTGGACTGATGAATGTATGTGGCTTTCTCACACCATAAAGCCTCAATTTTTCTTAGACTGACAGACATCTTTATAAGCTACACAAACAATAAAAATGCAGAACAGAACAAATGCAGAAAGGGATAATCTCTGAAGTCAAGGCCAGCAGGAAATTAGACTGGTTATTCTCTCATCTCAGCCAATGTTTGCCCAAATGCACATTGCAAACAACAGTCTTTCTTGCTTTGCTTACGTTGACTAAAACAGACAAATCTGGAATCACAAGAACTTGAATCTATTCCTGTTTAATGACAACAGATGGGATATCTGTGCAAGTAATATATCAGGCCAATACAAAACCTTTATAAGTAAGTAGTACACTACATTTCATGCCATGTTGGATGCATAATAGAATAGAGGTTGAACTTGGATTTCCACAAGACAGGAGTGTGCAGTAACACCTAGACTTTTTGGAATTGCAGGTATTGGTCAATGACATATGTCTTTACAGCTCTTCCTTCCCATCTCACTCAGTTGCCTTCTGAATTTTTGGGACATGAAGCAATAAAGGATGGGATTGGCCACTGGAGAAATGGTGGCCATGACCCTAGCAAAAGTAGCAAATCCTCCATATCGTGGTGAGGTCCCCATGATGGTGGCTGCTGATGCCAGTTGGGTAAACATAAAGGCGTAAGATGGCAGCCAGCACAGGGCAAAGGCAAGCACCAGTAGAGCTGATGTTTGGGTCACCTTGTTCTGGTAGCGCTCAAGGCGGTCTGCAGCCTGTCCCGGCTCTCTGCTTTGCCGGGTTTCCTTCAGGAAGCAGTAGATCCTACCATAAGCCAACAGGATCACCAAAAGTGGTAGCACAAAAGCCAGCAGGAAGTGGCACACCCCATAAGCCAACTGGTCCTTGTGGGACAAAAAGTTAAAGCAGACAAGGTCTTTGTGGGTCTCGCGCTGGAGGACAGACCCCGATTCCAGGGTGCGCCAAGCAAACTGAGGAGCCGCAAGGATTAGTCCTGGTAACCAGAGTGCAGCCGTAGCCAGGGTCAGACGGGCATCCTTACGCCAGCGGTATGCCCGAGTCGGCTGCACTACGATGAGGTAGCGCGCCGTAGCTAGGGCAGCTAATGTGAAGGCGCAAGCTGACGTGCAGACTGCTCCCATAAATCCCATGAACTTACACATCACACTGCCGAATGGCCAGTGACCTGTGGCGATGGCTACAGTGTGGAAGGGCAGGCAAGCCAGGAGAATGAGGTCCGCTGCACTTAAAGAGAGCAGAAGTGTGTCCGTCCCCTGGGCAGTCGCCTGCCACGTTTTCCCAGTCACGGTCGCACTTGCCGTCCCGTGGTTTCCTGCACGCCTCCGCTTCCTGCGCAAAATAAAGATGACCAGAGAATGTCCCAGAATTCCCGTCACCAGTATCGCAGTGTCCAGAATGGGCACAAGCACCTGTGCCACCACCCCAGAATTTTGTCCGGAGCAGTTGCCTTGCAAGTCGGAGCTGTTATCCATGAAGACCTGGCTAACACACTCGTAGATGGTACCTTGGTCCTTTGAGCTGGACTAGTCCAGGCGTCATCTTCACGTCTATTTCGTGTTGAACGGAAGCCACTGACTCATGCTGGTTGCACCTGCTGCCTTGAAGTCTTTAATCGTCTCTGTCGGTGTCACAGTCTAAACCGTTGCCTAAGTTTCGGTCCCGTAAACTTAGATTAATGTTTGCAGGTTGAGGTTTTACAAGTTTCAGCATATATACCCACTTACAAGGCAGTGGAGTCCTTTGACTATTGCGTTGGCTCAGGAGCACGTCTAAGCGGCGTCTGTAGGTTCGGATGCAAAAATCTCAGTAGCATACCAACACACGCCCACTAATCAATTTTTACTCCCGCTGTAAAGCCAGAACTGATAACGCTGTGTTTACGCTACAAGATAATCATTAATGAGTAATGATGGATCCCTCCATTAATGGAGGGATCTGGATTCATGTCCTGTCTGGTTGTAATGTGTAGTCCTTCCGCATCAAGGCTGCGTTCACAACGGCTTTGAAGGGTATTCCAACCACAGTTTCAAATAATCCTTCTGGAAAGTGGCTTCGGTGGTAGAAATTCTCACCACCTCACAGCATGCAGTGTTGTGTCCTTGATTTGAAGTATCCGGAGAAACAAATCATTCCTGTCCCATGGCTGATCAGAGCCAGAGTCCGTCCGTTTCAGTAGTCAGTCCAGCATCGCAAAGCTGCAAGCTTGGGTGAGGAGCGAACGGTCTTCCACCCTGCCAGGATCATCAGTCAGTTATTATGTGGGTATGCCATGGTCATAGCGGCAGGAAGACCAAGCAAGGCGACCGTGATCCTGCATCTGGTGAACTCTGGACCATTCGCCACGGCAGCGGGGTCCATCCGCAGGAGCTGACTGCTGTGAGTGGGAGGGAGTTTACACAGAGGAAATGTTCGGTCAGGGCAAATGTTCCTGTTTCCTCTTTGCTTTATATTGGAACGAGTCTTATAGTCCATTTCCACAGTTTAAACGCATTTCCTCCAAATTGGTAGTTGATTTTATTCTGTCCTAAATCAGAGACAATATTTCCGCCCTGCATTTAGTCTGATTGAGTTTTTAATGTTGTTTACATAAGAGTGCCTTACGTCGGATTCCTCTAAGAGCCTTTAAAAGCCAATCATTCTGTAAGTGTGTGTATATAAACTTACTATTATGCACTTCTACCACATTGTGCACACGCACAAATACACACACACACACACACACACACACACACACACACACACTCGCACTGCATGAACAACTAGGCTAATCTTTGACCATTGCCCTGAGAAGTAAAATCCAGATCTTGGCTAACAATAAAAAGTCATAAATCTGCTTTGTCTCTGTGTGTATGCACACATTTATGAAACACCTCAGGACAGTGGGGCACTGGAAACTCATAAGCGTCCCGCTGTTACCCACAAATGTCTGGCCATGGCCAGAGAAAGACAGGCTCCACAAAATAGAGGAGGAAGCTACCAGAGATAAGGGCTTTTGGTACCAGTCACAGGAAAAGCCAACACAAATCCAGGCTAGACGGACATGTCATTCAGGGGAATGGATGATGTATTGGAAACAGATGAAGAGATTAAACCATATATTTCGAACTCACCACCCTGACTCATCCTGAAACGTTCCTAGCGCTCGTTCTCTCTGGTGTATCTGTCATGCGTGAGAAACTGTTGTGCATGTGGACAGAGTGTCGGCCCTGTAAAGAACAGAGATTGGTTGCAGAAGTCCAGAGTCTCCTCATTAGCTGAGTGAAAGGGTAAACAGGCCCAGCGGAGTCTCACAGTCTTGGCCGCCGGCCCTGCGAGCAGAGAGTGGGAGGTGAGCGGTGATGGCTGGCCCCGTTGCTGCCTCCAGCATTTAATCTGTAATCTGGAAGAACGCCATGCTCTCCGCACACTCGCTGATTTTAAACTCCCCTTGTTCATCTCAAGAGCTGTGAAATGAGATGCGGTGGTGGTTGGAAAGAAAGGAATCCTATCACAATGCTGCAAAATGGATCAGACAAATGTGCGAGTTGCTTAACACGCTTCTGTGCAAGTGCGGTTCAACTGTTAATGACGTCCTCGCAGGCGTCTGCGAATGGGTGCATTCCTCCTGGCTAAACTCAGCATAGTCACTCTTCAACTGTAATAATATCGCTTAATGACCAATCCCTAGTGGCTTAATTATTTCATTAAATGACTGCTATAATGACGTGCTTATAATAATGATAAATCCACTTAGCAGCAGGAAGAGTATGGAAAACCTTTAAAGCCATGAATGCTGTATGATTTGATAAATTTGTGTGTTTGTGTCATAGATGTTGGGTCAGTGGAGGGCTTGGCATATCACCGGGCGTGGGATACCCTGTTCTGGACAAGCTACACCACCTCTACCATCACTCGCCATACAGTCGACCAGAGTCGCAATGGAGCATTTGACCGCGACGTTGTGGTCACCATGTCGGGAGACGACCACCCGCGGGCATTTGTGCTTGACGAGTGTCAGAAGTAAGATCCTGCAGTGTATATACATCATAATCACAAAGCCTTGAATTCAGTCTTTCATAAGCAGTAATTTGCCTGTTTGTCTCGTTCTCTCCACAGTCTGATGTTCTGGACTAACTGGAACGAGCAGTCTCCCAGTATAATGCGAGCTACACTGTCAGGCTCTAATGTGCTTGTGATCATCGGCAATGACATCCGCACGCCCAATGGCCTGGCCATCGACCACCGTGCTGAAAAACTGTACTTCAGCGACGCTACGCTGGACAAGATCGAGCGCTGCGAGTACGATGGCAGCCACCGCTATGTGAGTCCCTCACTTTTAGGTTTTGCCCGTTTTGGAAAGTACCCTGGAAGTCACAGACTTGGGTGTCTTTAGATGTGGGTTAGTTTTAAGCTCTCCGGGAATATGCTGTGTGCAGGTGGTGTTGAAGAATGAGCCAGTCCACCCGTTTGGCCTGGCGGTGTATGGGGACTATATCTTCTGGACTGACTGGGTGCGTCGAGCAGTACTACGAGCCGACAAATACGTGGGAGGAGACATGAAGGTCCTGCGTGCTGACATACCCCAACAACCAATGGGCATCGTTGCTGTGGCCAATGACACCAATAGCTGTGAGTTTGGTTACACAGAGGTTGGGTCCACTGTGTTTTCAGATGGTAAAGAAGTCTTAAAGCTGAATGCAATGGTGTGTATGTGTGTGTTTACAATCGCTCACACCTCTGGATCAAGGTAGCCAGCGTGTGTCTGCAGAAGTGTTGGTGTGTTTATGGGTCTCCCAGCAGCTAGACTGTGTAATTATGTGACAACACTAATTCTGAAGTGTGACAGAGCTGTGAGGGACCTCTGAGACCCAAAGCATCTTAAACTCAATCAGTGGCTCTCACACCTTCACACACAACCCCAACCACCAGACGTTCTCTTTGCACTTGCAGTCGGTGTGTTTTGGCACGTTGGGATGTACTGCTATCTGTTGTAAATTATAAGCATGGGTCTCAATGTAAGGCCAGGCGTCCTCAGGATTTACATAAATCGATAAATCAACAAGCACTTCTTTCGTCTTTTATCTTCTTGAAGACAAACTAATTAGCCTTTTTGTTGCCGTGTTGTTATTTCTGTGACCCACAACTTGATAATTTAATGTTTTTTTTTATAAAAATGGTAGATGGCCAATGATTGACAGCTCTCAGGGACAATACTTCCTCATTCTGGAAGAATAAAACCTGTGCACATCAATATATTCCTTGCACATGGTTCATATTTCTTTTATCTATTCCTTTTTTTTAACTCCTGAGGACGCCATTGACCTTATGCTGGCAAACAAGAACCGTGGTTCGCGTGTATAGTCATGCCTGGCACCAGTTCGAAAATAGCCCCCTTAGTGGGAACTAACGGAGACAGAAGAAACCCCGTCATCAACCGCCAAATCATTTCAGATAATCCTGTTCAGATTCAGGTCGGACCAGTGAGAATGTCATTTTGATAGGCTGCCGTGCCGTCTTCACCCTACATTAGCAGGCGATTTCTTTGTTCCAGGTACAGCTCCCCTTCTAGAAATATGCCTCCTGCGTTCTCTCTCACGCTTTAATTTGACCCAGTTTTCAGAGAGACCGGGAGTGTGAAGAGAGAACGCATGACAGAGAGAGAGGGTGTATATTTCTGTGCCCACCACACCAAAATCCCATTTGCGAGGTGTCAGTTTGGATTAGGCGCAGGCTGAAGGAGCACTGTGTTAAGTGTCAGGTGTGTGTGTGTCTATGATGAAGAGAACTTTTTTAAATGTCAGAGCAAACTTTCACATCCCCCAACCATGATTTTCACAGTACATCAGAGTACTGACTGTCATTATACTTTTTATTGCAAATAAATACACTGGGTTCTACTGGTGAGCTAAAATATGGATTTTTAATACTAGATGTTTGGGGCCAGCCATCCTGAGATTTTTTAATACGTAAATATGCTATGAAACATTCAAAACATTTAACATAGGAAATACTTATTTAACTGACTGTGTTTAAGTATTTACGTGTGTGTGTGTGTGTGTGTGTGTATATATATATTAATTAGAGGTGGGTATAGATTAATTTTCTTAATCTAGATTAATCTCACTGTAATCTTGGAATTAATCTAGATTAATCTAGAGTAAACAAAATTAATATAGATTAAAATGGCTCATTTGAATTCAGCCAAAGGCATTCAGAATATGTGTGCTACCCAAATAATGACTTAAAGTAAGTCTTTGAGAACGGGTTTCTCAATTAGACCAGGGGCTCATCTCCTGTTTCCAAAATGCATCACAAACTGCATCACAAAGAAGCTGTTCTACTATGATAATTGGTGATGAAAATAAATGATGTTCAATAAGATGTACTTGTGTTTACCAACTGTTTATTCAGTTAAATAGCTGCATCCATGTTACCACGTGACGTTTGATGTGGTAATTTCACAGTTCGAAGACTCGTTCTCGCCCCCTACAGTGCTATTCGGCTAGCTATACATCCATCCATGCATGCACACACACACACACACACACACACACACACACATATATATATGCGCGCACATGGACGCTGTGTGTGCACATTTGTGTCAAAACTAATTTCATCTGTGTGTGTTTGCATAGGTGAGTTCTCTCCATGCAGGGTGAATAATGGGGGCTGTCAAGACCTCTGTCTGCTCTCCTCTGAGGGACGAGTCAACTGTAGCTGCCGTGGAGACAGGAAACTGCAGGAGGACAATGCCTGTGTTGGTGAGCTGAGGCATGGGGTCAATAAATGAAATTAATTGAAACAAAGAATTGGAAACATGTGTTTGTGTGAATAATGTGGAAGCACTTGTCTATAATGCTGTAATTCTTGTTCTTTAAAGCAGATGCTTTAAAACCCTGTATCGTGTTTTCCAGCTCTGAATGCCACCTGCAGCCGCGTAGATGAGTTTGAGTGTGGCAACGGCGACTGTATCAACTACACACAGACCTGTGACGGAAAGGCTCACTGCAAGGACAAGTCAGACGAGAAACAGTCCTACTGCTGTAAGTGTGTGCGGTTGTGGTTTTATCTCTATTGAGTGTTTGCATATGCCCAGTGGATGTAATCACTGTGATTGTGTCCTTCCTCTTCCCCCTCAGCTAACCGTGTGTGCAAGAAGGGCTACAGGAAGTGTGTGAATACCCGCTGTGTCATGCATTCCTCCTGGTGCAATGGCCGTGACGATTGTGGAGACAACTCTGATGAGCTCTTCTGCAACGGTAAGCACACACGCTGCCGAAAACACTCTGCTATTCTCACTGCATCTGAGTGTTTTTGTCTGAGTGTTTGTGTAATCTCTGGCCATGTGGCCATAGCCACACTGTGCACTGCTGACCAGTTCCAGTGTAAAGATGGACGCTGCATCTCCAACACCAGCCGCTGTAATCAGAATGTGGACTGTGAAGATGCGTCTGATGAGCTCAACTGCAGTGAGTGTCTTATTTTAGCTTTTCTGACTGCTCTTCCTGATTATCTCCTGGTGAGGCTTGTTCCTAGCAGTTTGTAGTCATTTATTTGTGGTTTTAGAAGACAATATTTATTCATTGAGGATGAAAGATACAAACAATTTTTTTCATGCTATTTGCATGGTACTTTGCAAAGGCGACAAAGTTATAATAAAGATTTAATTTGTTTAGATATCCCAACAACAAAAACCCATACCGTATTAATCACAGCTGGTAAAGCAGGTGAACATATTCCTTGAAATTCAGCTAGTGTTATGTATAGAATGTGCATAAATGTTGGTGCCACCCATTGTGATGCGATTCACACCTTCAATAAGTGTACATTGCTGTTTTGGTGCTAGTTAGCACTGTGAGTTAGAAACTCGAATTACTCTTCCTGCTGGTCTCTGAATTACTGAAGCTGATTCCTCCTCAGCTGCCACTGACTGTTCAAGCTACTTCCGACTGGGCGTGAAGGGTGTGACCTACCAGCGATGCGAGTTCACTACTCTCTGTTATGCCCCCTCCTGGTTGTGTGATGGATCCAACGACTGCGGTGACTTTTCTGATGAAAGGAACTGCCCTGGTACCATCATTATATATCTACATGTTAATACATAATACACATTATACAAAGTGTAGGCTCACTATATGTCATTATGATTGTATAACATTGTGATTGTGTTTTGATATGTTTTTAATGTCGATTTAATCTAATTTTACTGAGCCTGATCTTCACTTTATGGTTTTATTTATTTGCCACTCAGCTATCCTCTTCCTGTTCTCCCATTTCCATCCTGTCCCTCAGATAAGAAGAAGGACAGCTGCCAATCTA
Source organism: Denticeps clupeoides (assembly GCF_900700375.1). Taxonomy (NCBI): domain Eukaryota; kingdom Metazoa; phylum Chordata; class Actinopteri; order Clupeiformes; family Denticipitidae; genus Denticeps; species Denticeps clupeoides. Next base: position 11,588,190 of record NC_041718.1, read on the forward strand.
ATTTCTTTGCATGTCCAAATGGCCCCTGTATTCCTATGACCTGGACTTGTGATAAAGAGAATGACTGTGAAAATGGCGCAGACGAGGCAAACTGCGGTGAGTTGCGAGCTGCCTTCACCCAATACAGCCATTTCTGCAAATATAAAATTCATAGTGCCTTTATAAGGCAGGACTATGTTATCATCATGCATATACTTTGTTTTGGTTTTTATTTTTTTATCAGCCGCCCTTATCCAGAGCAACTTACAATCAGTAATTACAGGGACAGTCTCCCTGGAGACACTCAGGGTTAAGTGTCTTTCTCAATGACACACTGGGAGGGTTTGGGTTTTGAACCTGTGATATTGTGGTCTGGTTTACAGGCGAGTGTCTTTCCCAGTAGTCTACTACCAGCATATAATATAGTTCAATATTTAGACAGACCAAACTGCAAATAAATGCTCAGCACTTGTAATCATTCTCTTCTTTTTCTTGTCTGGATGCATTTGTTATTTAGATAAGTCTTGTGGTCCCTCTTATTTTGAGTGTGCCAACCACCGCTGCATCACCAGTAGCTGGTTGTGTGACGGAGCTGATGACTGCGGTGATGGATCTGATGAAGGCAGCCTTTGCAGTAAGTCTGGTAGATTCTGATGTGGGCTTTTGAGTACATTTATGTACATTTCACATCATATGATGTGATCAGTTTAGTTTTGTGATCAGTTTAGTCTGAAGATATATGCAGATATATGCAGTAGTGCTTTGTTCAGCACTACTGATTTCATATACACAGGCAATTATGTACGTTATGTTCAAACAGGGAGGTTTCTATTAACCTGTTTGTTGCTTTCTTCTGCTTTAACCTCTTCCGACCTCCTAATGCCGGTCTTCCATCCTGACAGAGAACAACACATGCAGCCCTGAGGCCTTCCCGTGTCCCGGCACTAATAAGTGCATCTCCCGACGCTGGCTGTGTGACGGAGATAAAGACTGCCCTGATGGAGCTGATGAGAGTGTGCTGGCTGGCTGTGGTGAGTCTGAGTACAGTTTAAAGGGTTATGCTGTACAAGACAAGTGTAATAATGCTTGGAGACTGTAAGAGCATTATGTTGTAGTGATAGTAGATTAGTGGTAGTCACTCAAAGTTGTTTATTTAGTTTTTCTTCAGTTTATTCACTAAATGACAATTTAGCTTTAGTATAAAAGACTTTGCATCTTTGTTAAGATCATTTTGAAACAATTACTACATTATTTAGGTTTTTAGATCTTCTGATAAGAAAAAAAAATTTAATAATTAGTTTTCACCATCTTCCATTATCGTTTGCAGTAGTGGTGCATTTATGATACATTTACGTACAGCTTCATGTTTCCGTTCATTTCTATCCAGTCACTCACTCACCCTCTGCCCTCTATTAGTGTTCAACAACACGTGTGAGCCGACCGAGTTCATGTGCCAGAACAAGCAGTGCATCCCACGCCACTTCATGTGTGACCATGACAACGACTGCGGAGATGGTTCGGACGAGTCTCTGGAGTGCGGTGAGGCCCTGTACTCTGCACTCTATTAATTCCTTCATTTTGTCTCCTTGTTTACTTTACGGCAGCTTTCTGCACTGTAAAAAAGTATATTGTTGAGCATGTTATGCGGCATTCAGAAAAAATGCTATCTCTGTAGGGTTAAGGTCAGGCAAATGTCAGTTCATTTGTTGAAAGGAGCTTGTGGTAAACTGTATTTTTTCCCAGGAATTGTAGAAACATTAGTCCTTTCCTCAGCTGAACTCAGATGTACATCAAAGTTGTTTGGCCCTGTGCTGTTTGAACATGATTTACATTTGTTAGTCATAATGTCCATAAAATTGGCAAAACATAAGTTGACACTGTAATGACACTGAAGCTGAGCCGGGCTTCGATTTACGTGAACAAAGAAGCAAAGACTTACTGTGTTGTAGAAAACAATGAATTAGCTTAGTGGCTTAGTCAAGGATTGATTGCTTTGCTATGGCTAAACAAGTAATGCCATATAATAGCAGTTAGAGTGCCATCTTCACAGTTTGATAAAACTCAAAGGAATATTACAGATAAGAGCATTTAAATGCCCCATAACCCTTCCGTCACAAAAAAGTTACGTTAAATTGACCCACATATTTTTAGTCATAATTTCAGTCAACATTTTAAATCAAGTTAAAACATTGAAACTACAATATTTTTTTTATCATCTTATAAAGGGATTCGCACACTTTCCATAGCCTCTTAATCCTGCTCAGGGTCACAACTGCCGGTGTCCATCCCAGGACACTGTAGGCAGGGACTTAGCCAGGGCGGGGCTATGTAGTAAAAGCCTACAGTAGTAAAAGTGGCATATGTAACATGTAAATGTTTATTAAATCTAGTGTTGTGTGGTCTTAAACTGCAATATAGTCTCATCCGATATCAGGTGATGTGGAAATTCTCCATATACTAAAATAGCAGGTCCATATAGTTTTTACAATAGTTTGTAGATTGGTATGGAAATTTCCTCATGACGAGCACAAGTTAAGTGTGTGCTTTCTGCTTTATTTTATAGAAATAAGGGGAACCATGAACATTTTTTTCACTTGCTGTTTGATGTAGGCTGATATATTTCCATTTCAAACCCTTTCAGAATATCCCACCTGTAAGCCCAATGAGTTCCGCTGTGCTAATGGCCGCTGCCTTATTCAGACTTCATGGGAGTGTGATGGCGAGTTTGACTGCCATGACCAATCAGACGAGGCTCCCAAGAACCCACGATGCAATGGACCAGGTAAATCTTTAGTATGACAGAAATGTTGAGCATATTGTATATAGTCACTGTTCAACTTGTTAATGTTCTTGGTTTAGAGAAACAATGCAATGATACATCATACGCATGTGGGAATGGAAACTGCGTGAACGAGACGCTGCTGTGTGACCGCAATGACGACTGCGGTGATGGCTCAGATGAGCTCAACTGCTTTATCAATGAGTGTCTGAACAGCAAACTCAGTGGCTGCTCACAGCTCTGTGAGGACCAGAAGATTGGCTTTAAGGTAAGGACTCAGAACTTGACATCATGTGGAAACATGGCAGGAAAGCCACAATATTAATAGTTGTGTTAGCTACAGTTTTTCTGACCAAGATTTTTATGCTTGTGGACAAAGAAATGATGCAGGATAAGGAGAAAAAATACAGAGAGTAGCATATAACCCTTCATCAAATCATTTCGGATTGCGCATCTTAACATTTGTTCTCTTTTGCCCCCTGCAGTGCAGGTGCCACCCAGGTTTCAGACTGAAGGATGATGGGAAGACGTGTGTGGATGTTGATGAGTGTACGAGCACGTACCCCTGCACTCAGCACTGCATAAACACGCATGGGAGTTTCCACTGCGTCTGTGTGGAGGGATTCCAACTGCACCCTGATGACCCCACTATATGCAAATCTACCTCAGGTTTGTGTCTTTTTTTCCTTTGGCTCATTAATTTGCCAGTAAAACTACTCTTTACTATCCTTCAGTATTTTGTACTTTAGTACAGTTTGGAAGTATGATTTAAGTCTTACTTGACCACAGCAGCACAGCATCTTTTAACATGTAAGTCCAGTTATAGTTGATTTGTTTTACCCTGACAGATGAAGAACCTTTCCTCATCTTCGCAAACCGGTACTACCTGAGAAAGCTGAACCTAGATGGAAGCAACTACACTCTGATCAAACAGGTGAGCATGAGGGTGTGACCTGAGTTGAAGGATCAAGACAACATTTGCGGCTGAGATTAAAGCGTCTGTGTGTGTATCTTGCAGGGCTTGAACAATGCTGTAGCTCTGGACTTTGACTACAGGCAACAGATGATCTACTGGACAGATGTGACCACTCAGGGCAGTATGATCCGACGCATGCACATCAACGGCAGCAACGTACAGGTATGAACATAACTTCTTCAAGCTGAATTATGACATTTATATGATGCTGATGTGATGGTTTCTTTTTGGTGTTTCAGGTCCTTCATCGAACATCTCTTAGTAACCCTGATGGGCTTGCAGTTGACTGGGTGGGAGGGAACCTGTATTGGTGTGACAAGGGCCGGGACACCATTGAGGTGTCCAAGCTTAACGGAGCATACCGTGCTGTTCTGGTCAACACTGGCTTGAGGGAACCAAGGGCTGTGGCAGTGGATGTACGCAATGGGTAAGCAGCAACTTAAACATTATCTTAAAACATTTAGCATTCTCCTATATAGAAAATTAAAGCCATAAAAATGGTACCATAAGGCATTCTCTCTGTTTTCTCACAGGTATCTGTACTGGTCAGACTGGGGAGATAACCCGCACATTGGCCGCATCGGGATGGACGGCAGTAACAGGAGTGTGATTGTAAAGGACCGCATCACTTGGCCCAATGGCCTCACCCTGGACTTCATCAATGACCGAATCTACTGGGCTGATGCACGAGAAGACTACATCGAGTTTGCCAGTCTGGATGGCACCAAACGACACACAGGTCAGTAATGGTTAAAGATTTTGGTATTTGTATTGCACTAAATGTGTATGATTTGAGTGGATGTGTATTTTATGGCTTTAGTTCTGAGTCAGGACATCCCCCACATCTTTGCCATGACGCTGTTTGAGGAGTACATCTACTGGACTGATTGGGAGACAAAGTCCATAAACAGGGCACATAAGACGCTTGGCACCAACAAGACCATGCTGATCAGCACACTGCACAGGCCTATGGACATCCACATCTACCACCCATACAGACAACCTGAGGGTAAGGCCTTGATCTTACCAAAACACACACACACACACACACACACACACACACACACACACATTTGCTCACCCCAGTCTGTGCACCCATAGAAAGAAATGAACTTTTTTTTTTTTTTTTTAAACTCCAGTGAATAATCACCCCTGCCAGACGAATAACGGCGGCTGCAGTAACCTGTGTCTGCTTTCTCCTGGCGGAGGCTATAAGTGCGCCTGCCCAACAAACTTCTACTTGGCAGCCGACGGACGCCAGTGTCTGTCCAACTGCACTGCCAGCCAGGTGAGGCTAGAGGAGAGGTTTGGAACCGCACCACATTTATTTATTGACACAGCTTTTTTATTCATATTTTAATATGATTATTTACCTTATAAGTGATTGTCATTGTGAAACACAGCACAGCAAACGGTACACAACAAAATGTGTCCTCTGCTTTTAACCCGTTACCCTTTGTGAGCAGTGGGCAACCATGAAAGGCGCCCGGGGGGCAGTGTGTTGGGACGGTGCTTTGCTCAGTGGCATCTTGGCAGCTCGGGATTCCAACTGGCAACCTTCCGATTACGAGTTTGTTTCCTTACCCACTAGGCCAACCACTGCCTTATGAATGTTAAACCCAGACTAAAGGGTCACAGTAAATCTGTGGTTGTTCAATGCTGTGCATATATCTTAGGCTCTGGTATATACCAATATAAACAGTTAAATGCAGAATTTGCTCTATCTTATTTAAACACAAAACAAAAACAGAAAGCAGTCCTCTTTGTGTATCAATATTGTGTATCAATAAGGTAACAGGAACACTTGCTACACTGCCAACTTGCAATGAGGAAGATTGTGGGTAGAATTAGAGAAATAGGGTGGTAGGAGAAATAGGGTGGTAGTAGCCTAGTGGGTAACACACTCGCCTATGAACCAGAAGACCCGGGTTCGAATCCCACTTACTACCATTGTGTCCCTGAGCAAGACACTTAACCCTAAGTTGCTCCAGGGGGACTGTCCCTGTAACTACTGATTGTAAGTCGCTCTGGATAAGGGCGTCTGATAAATGCTGTAAATGTAAATGTAAATAAAATGTGCTAAATTGTATGGTAGTACCATAAATTCTGTACTATAGAGCGCACCAATATATAGGCCGAAAACTAGTAACTTTAATGTCATGGTTTTTTGCTGTTATATAGGTTTTTGTGGTCCCCAAATACTGTATCTGAAGTCCTTTTCCAAAATTTTCCAAAATGGTTGAAACGAGATTTTAGCTTTAAATGGTAATGAGGAGGAGAAAAGCGTGAGAAAGGGGGGGTAACTTTTCCCCTTATGATGTCATAAGGGGTCAAATTCCAGATTCAACAATCTAAGCTGCTGCGCTCTAAAATGTGGAGCAGAATAACCAAAGCACTCTTTACACCGATCGCCATTTCTAGCCACTGCAGGACCATAGACAGGCTAGGGAAACTTTATAAAAAAAATCTTGCAAAGTGAAATGTTCATGTTATGGAGCCTTTTAAAGAAAAAATAATGCATAAATAATCCACACTTGTCTATAAGCTGCAGGTGTCTGATGCACCATGCTGTCAGGATCCACTGGCATGCTTCACATGCAGCCAGTTTTTGTGAATGATTTCTCACCGCTCATCTTCCAAGCCTTCCACTGACTGTTCACACCGAGGTCGAGGGTCTGCAAATGCTTCGTTGTGCCCCCAGGAATCACAGCTGGAAGCTACCTAGCCTATAAAAATCCATAAATTAGCCACATTGGCTAAGTAGCGGCTTATATGCCGGAATTTAGGGTGCATCATAATTTGTGTTGCATTACGTTGTGCCCCCAGGAATCACATCTGGAAGCTACTTAGCCTATGAAAATCCATAAATTATCCACATCGGTGAAGTAGCGGTTTATATGCCAGAATTGAAGGTACATCATAATTTGTGTTTCATTACCTGTGATACCTATTTGCTGTCTTTTGTGTCTCTCAGTTTGTTTGCAAGAATGATAAGTGTATCCCATTCTGGTGGCGCTGTGACACAGAAGATGACTGTGGGGATCGCTCTGATGAGCCGGCTGACTGTCGTAAGTGCACCAAGTCCACACAAACACACCACACCAGCTTTGCAGCTTTATGTGTGTTTCGAGGTATGTAATGCTATGTTTCTGTTCTGTAGCGGAGTTTAAATGCAGACCTGGTCAGTTCCAGTGCGGAACTGGGATCTGCACTAACCCCGCCTACATCTGCGATGGAGATGATGATTGCCAAGATAACTCGGACGAGGCTAATTGCGGTATGAACACATCTGTTTTTCACATCCTTTCCTGCCCTCTTCTGTGTCTGTTTGCCTCCTCTTTCTTCAGTATGAAGAACTTTAACTCCAGAATTGCCCACAGCAGGTAATAGTTGTAGTAGCCTAGTGTGTAACACACTTGCCTATGAACCAGAAGACCCAGGTTCAAATCCCACTTACTACCATTGTGTCCCTGAGCAATACACTTAACCCTGAGTTGCTCCAGGGGGGACTGTCCCTGTAAAGACTGATTGTAAGTCGCTCTGGATAAGGGCGTCTGATAAATGCTGTAAATGTAAATTACATTAGCTGAAATGTTAGCTCCCCAAAATATATAAAAGGTGCCCATTTCTGATTGACTGATTGAATATATAAAATGAAAATAAAATGTATTTAGTTGTATGTTCACATCTGTTCCCCAGATATCCATGTGTGTCTGCCCAGCCAGTTTAAGTGCACCCATCCCAGCCGCTGCATCCCTGGAATATTCCGCTGTAATGGACAGAATAACTGTGGGGAGGGAGAAGATGAGAAAGACTGTCGTAAGTGTCCTCCTGTTCTCTCTCTCTCACTGACTCACTCACACACACACACACACACACATCATCACAGCCACAACAGTTCATTTTAAATACCCATTCATCAGCATCAGAATTATACGTAAACCAGCTACCATGTGCATTAAGGCATGCTTGTCTGGTTGAAAGAATATTTTTAATCCTTATTTCATTATCTGTTTTTTTTTTTCATTCCTGACTGATTTTAGATGCACTGCAGTACTGTGATTGGTTATGGGTAATACCCCGATGGCTATAAACACTGATAAATGGCTTGAAGTCCTTCTCTTTCTTCCTTTTGTGTAGCGGAGGTGACCTGTGCTCCTAATCAGTTCCAGTGTGCTATCACAAAGCGCTGCATCCCACGGGTGTGGGTGTGTGACCGTGACAATGACTGTGTGGATGGCTCAGATGAACCTGCTAACTGCAGTATGTTTCCCATCTGTGCTAGAAATACTTTAGACCAGATTCATTTCTGTTATGTGAGTTCATATTTATATTGGGGTTTTTTTTGTCTCTCTTCAGCTCAGATGACATGTGGGGTGGACGAGTTCCGCTGTAAAGACTCTGGTCGCTGTATTCCCGCACGCTGGAAGTGTGATGGAGAAGATGACTGTGGGGATGCATCCGATGAGCCAAAAGAGGAATGCGGTGAGAGAGAATGCTCCCAATATTTTAATGTCTCCATTGTGCATGAGGAGGGATTTTAATGTGTGTTCTGTGTATGTTACATTGGACAGATGAGAGGACGTGTGAGCCATATCAGTTCCGCTGCAAGAATAACCGCTGCGTGCCCGGACGCTGGCAGTGCGACTATGACAATGACTGTGGAGACAACTCTGATGAAGATAAGTGTGGTATGTCCCAGTGCCCACAAACCTCAAGCCTGCTGATGTCTGGCAAAAATTATCATATAAATAATCGTAAATATACAGGGACGTGAATGATCAACTTGATGAATTGTGACTGTGCATGTCCATTCACTTTACCAAATGTAGTGTGCTTATTTCAATACACGCTTTACACTTTGGGCTAAAGCAGTGAATTAATGTCATCAGCTTGTATTATGGCTGTAGTGGTCCAATCATTTTTTTCCATTTGAGCCACATTTGGGTTTTTAGCGACTGTGCTGCCCCAACAACATGCCACCCATACCTTGATCTAACACAATGTCAGCAGACATCACCTGCAGATAGATTATCCACATTAATTCAAGAGTAAAATAGATGTAATATTTGCCCTGCCTCTCAAAGTAAATAGAACAATGATTATAGTATTGCATGTGAAATGAAAAATGAATTATGTTGCATTGGTTATGCATCTGTAAGGATAGTGGGAAGTGTGTAAGGATGTGTGTTTTGTGATTGATTTCTTGTATTGTTAAATCCCTAGTTTTTACTTAAAAAGTTGTTTAAGATTAAAGGAATCGAGGTTCATTTCGACTTGATAATGCCAGCAGAGCTGTAGAAAAGAGGACTGTCACGTGTGCATGATGCCAGTACAGTCAGCTTTTAGTTCGCTGTGGTGTCCTTTGATGTTTTTTTTTTTTTTTTAACCATTTGTTTTCTGCACACTCATTGTGTGGCCATTGACGCGTCTTTCACTCCATCTTATTCTTGTTCCACATTTCATACACTGGCCTGTGGGGTTGGCATGAGGCAGAGGTAGGTGTCGCCACCACTATCAAAGTATGTGCCTTGCTCCCTTCTCCTTTCAGTGTACGCCCCCTGCCCTGTTCTACCCCATTTCCAACATTACTGCATTCCCATCCCCCTCTGCGTTTGTCAGCTTGACCTTCTCTGTTAGCGTTTGCCAAAAGTCTGAGCCCCCAAATGCTTCCTGGAGCTTCCCCCCCATCTGCTCTCTGAGAATTATTCCCCTACTGTGTTCTTCATGGTGAGGAGTGACTTTGTAAATGGTCTGTGAACTTTAAAATTGTGATTCAACTTTTCTTTTCCCCACCATTCTGCTTGTCTTATCTCTCCGACAGTCCCACGTAAGTGCTCCGAGAGTGAGTTTTCCTGCACAAATGGCCGTTGCATTGCCGGACGATGGAAGTGTGATGGTGATCATGACTGTGCAGATGGGTCAGATGAGGTGAATTTGCACACCATTCTCCCTGCAAGCTATTTCTAAGAATTATAAGATCAGTGTTCTGGCAGTGGTTCTCATGGGATACATTACATGCTCATTGAAGGACAGCGTCAGGTCTCCAGTACAATCTGTTTTGCCGTCACACACACATACTTTCCCTCTCTGTTTGGCCATCTGAAACTGATTAATGCGCACACAAGATCGATTTCTATTACAAGCTCTGCGTTGCTGACGACTGAAACTGGAGTTTGCATGACAGATGTGTAATGGTGTTTTTAATGAACACACCACCCTGAACAGCTGCCAGGGAAGACCTCCAGAATACAGAAGAGAGGCTGCTGTGATCGCAGGCAGCCAAACTGCCTTGTTCCTGTGACCGCATAGAGAAAACATATCGAGCTCCAACAAGGCCCCATTTTTAGATGCAACATTAGCTAGAGGGCACTATAATGTCCGATGTTGGAATATTTTGGAAATGCTCATGCACATAAAATATCTCCTGTGTTTTCACAGCACGGCTGCGATGTGAAGTGTGACAGCGACCAGTTCCAGTGCAAGAATGGCCACTGCATTCCCCTACGGTGGAGGTGTGATGCAGACCCTGACTGCATGGACAGCAGCGACGAGGAGAACTGTGAGAGTGGAGGTGAGAACACACCCACAAATACACATTTCCTCCATTCACAGATTAGCAGCATATTTAGTGTACTGAAAATGCCAAACTGACATAATGTGTTAACTCCTGTTAACACATTATCAGGAGTTAAATGTACAGGTTAAAGGTACAAAAGATTTGAAATGTTTTGTTACCATCTCAAAAACTTGCATCAGTGCGTACACTTTTTAATCCTTTTCTGGGGCTATAATTTATGACTGTTTATTCATTGTGTGTGTGTTATGTGCTCTATTTTTGTGTTAAGTGGGAAGACACTGCCCTCTAGATGAATTCCAGTGTAACAACACCCTTTGTAAGCCTTTAAGCTGGAAGTGTGATGGAGAGGATGACTGTGGGGACAATTCTGATGAGAACCCAGAAGAGTGCAGTGAGTGTCTCTCCCTGTTCCTCCATCCCACTGTTTCTCTTTTTCTCACATTTATCTTCTATGTTTTCTTTTCTATTCAAATGCTCTTTACTTTTTGGAACTTTTTTTTCCAAACACAGAATGTTTTTATTTGAGAGGCATTAGCCATATTTGTGCTACATTATCCCTGACATTCTTTATATCTGTATGTTAGGGAGGTTCCAGTGCCCTCCCACCAGGCAGTTCCGTTGTCATAACAACCGAGTGTGCCTGCCAATTTCTAGGCAGTGCGATGGAGTGGACAACTGCGGGGACAACAGTGATGAGCAGAATTGCCGTGAGTAGTCCTGGATTCAGCCATGTTCTTTTTTAGTTTGTCATATGTCAGTTGTTCCCAGTGGGGTCCTTTATATGTAAAGACCAGAACAGTTGAAGTCAAACCATCAAATCATATTTACAAAACTGCACGTGTTTCTACCTATGTGTACAGAAAAAACATGAAATGATCTCATTATGAGACTAATAGGTTTGTTTGGGGGTTCCTGAAAAAGCTTGAGAATCACTGTCATAAGTACATGCCTCCATATTTCAAGGAATGAAGTAGTAGATGCAAAGGAATTCATTAATTTGTGACAGTGGTCACAAAATATACAATGAAAGTCTGCATTTATTTTTCTCCTCACATTTTCTAGCACTGTGTATTGATCCAGATGTGTAAAATTGTTACCTCTGGTCCAGTGGAGGGGAAAATGTCCTTGTCTTTCTGTGTGTAGAGACCCCTGGCCCACCGGTGTGTGAGAAGAATGAGTTTACCTGCAGCAATGGCAGATGCCTCAGCACTGTTCTGGTCTGCAACTCATTCAACGACTGTGAGGACTACGGCTCTGATGAAGTCAAATGTACTAAAAAAGGTATGTTTTTATGCAATGTAATGGTAATAGAATTATGGAATGTATTAATTTAATCCTTCATGATGTCTGTCTTTGCAGAATCCAGTGGCCCAGTCTGTGGGGTCTGTAGGGACATAGAGGAGGCCCACTGTGTGGTGAATGGCACTGATTCATTCTGCTCTTGCAAACCTGGGTTCCGCACATCATTACCTTCAACCTGTGATGGTACATCAATCATAAATTCACACACATCCAACTCATAATGTCTCTCCTAAAGGTCACTGGCTGTTCAGGTGGCATGGATGTCTGAACATTGTAACACTCCCTAGCACATTTATTTCTGTGTATCCTGTTAGATATGGACCAACTAACCCTGGTTAATGATTTATCTTAAATCGGAAAATCCTAAAATGAGAAATTACCCTTTTTTTTGTTTTGATTTTACAATCAAATAATGATTATCCTATTTTCTTTAGTGTGATTGTAGACGAAGATCAGGAATAAAATATCTCCGTAGAAATTGGTCCTCTTTGTTTGGGGGTTCCTGGAAAAGCTTGAGAATCTCTGTCATAAGTACATGCTTAAGAAGATGCAAAGGAATTAATTACACAGTGGTCACAAAATATACAAAGAAAGTCTGTATTTATTTTTCTCCTCACATTTGTTAGTGTTGTATTTATCTGTGTATTTATCCAGATGTTTAAAATTGTTACGTCTGGTTCAGTGGAGGGGAAAATATCCTTGTCTTTCTGTGTGTAGGGTTTAAAAGCTTTGGGCCACTGAAAACCCACTCTTTCAGGATAAAACAGGATGTGAAGAAACAGCATCAAGTGTTCTCTCTCTGGCCCAACTCCATTTTCACTGAAAATTTACACATTGGATTATGATAAATGGCAATTTCTTGCCAGGGGAACGGGGGTTTGTAAGCTTTGTCCCCTTTCTTAACACCATAGATCTTGATTAGTGGGCTTGTAGGTCATCCTTGCCCAGGTGACCAGATTTTCAAAGCCATGTTATATTAGTGAGGTCATCCATAAACACTAGACAATTGAGAGTTCAGTGACCTAAAGCTGATAAACCTTAGCATTCCTGCTAAGAAGTGACTATTAATTAAAAACCAGTGTGCATATGAGCAAAGTTCCCTGGTTAATTCCACAGTGAAGAAGGTTTTGGGCCAGACAGGTAACAATTGAATCTATTTATACAATTCCTATTTTACCCTTAACAAATGAGGCAGTGGTTGCCTAATGGGCAAGGAAAGTGACCTGTAATCAGAAGGTTGCTGGTTCGAATCCTGAGCAATGCACCGTTCCCACACACTGCTCCCAGGGCACCTGTCATGGATGCTCACTGCTGACCAAGGGGGATTGGTTAAATGCAGAGGACACATTTTGTTGCTGCTGTGTTGCAGTGTTTCACAATGACAATTACTTCACTTTAAGTGAGATTTCACTTATCCAAAGCTTTTAAACAGTAGTTTTTGGTAAGAAAAAGCCATTCATCATAATCCAATGTGCAGTTCCAGAGTTAAATTTGCTGGAACTGCAGGAATGCAAAATTAATCCAGCTACCTGTCTTTCAAATTCTCTCCTACAGATATCAACGAGTGTAACCAGTTTGGAATCTGTTCCCACATCTGCAACAACACAAAAGGCTCCTACAAGTGCAGCTGCCATAAGTACTTCACCAGAGTGAACGACACCTGCAAAGCAGACCGTGAGAGACCATCGAAAAATTGGAATTCACTCTCTGTATAAACCTTTTACTACAACCTGATGAAATGATCTGAAATTATCTATTGCAGCGGTTCAGGGGGTCAGTTGGAAGGTTTTGTATGTTGCCGATGACAACGAGATCCGGAACCTGAACCCCGGCTCTCCCAACCTGGTATATGGACAGACATTCCAGGGAGATGCCACAGTGCGCATTGATGCTATGGACATCCATGTCAAGTCCAACCGCATCTTCTGGACCAACTGGCACATGGGAACCATTTCCTCTTATGAGCTTCCATCTACTTCCTCCTCCTCCTCCTCCAGCCAAGGAGGCTCCTCCTCCAACCGCAACCGCCGCCAGAGTGAGACTGGCCTCACTCACCTGGAGGTAGGCATGGGCTTCCATCTAATTCTGTTCAGACTTTAATGTGCTTATGGGATTTATTGTGAGGCCTGAACTTATTTTTTTTGACAACATGTTCTCTCTGATTTAGATTCCAGGGCTGAAGATGCCACGGGGTATTGCAGTGGACTGGGTGGCAGGAAATATTTACTGGACTGACTCGGGGCGTGATGTCATCGAGGTAGCACAGATGACTGGAGGCCACAGAAAGACGCTCATTTCCGGCATGATTGATGAGCCCTATGCCATCGTTGTGGACCCTCAGAGAGGGTGAGAGAGGGAAGAATTGTGTAAGGGCAGGATGAGGGTGAAAGCGTTGCTTTTGTTGACTGATGATGTTCCTCTCTCAGCACCATGTACTGGGCAGACTGGGGGAATCACCCCAAAATCGAAACTGCGGCCATGGACGGGACCCTGAGAGAGACGCTGGTGCATGAGAACATCCAGTGGCCTACAGGCAGGTGTTACCAACACGTCACGCACCCCCATCTCCACAGAATTCTCACTTACACACAGGTCTGACTGTGATGTTCCTGTCACAGGCCTGGCGGTGGATTACTTTAATGAGCGTCTGTACTGGGCTGATGCTAAACTCTCAGTGATCGGCAGTGTGCGTCTGAATGGAAGTGACCCGGTCATCGCCGTCTCCAGCCTGAAGAACAGTTGAGTCACTTCTGCCTTGGTTGCTATCAGATATGATTGGTCTTGTTTTCTGTGTGTGTTCATCTATTTAAATTTATTTAATCTATATAAATGTTATTATTATAATGACTGTCCTGATCATATATCCATGTTTTAAATGCAGTAGTTAAATTTTTGCTTTGTTTATCTTACATTTGATCCGCTTTGCTAATCTTGGTTTTCATTCCGGCAGAACTCCACCACCCATTCAGCATCGACATCTTTGAGGACTACATCTATGGCACCACCCACATAAACAACCTGGTGTTCAGAGTGAATAAGTTTGGAAAAGGGCCAGTGGAGAACCTGACAACAAGCATGAACCACGCAACAGACCTTGTACTACACCACCGCTACAAACAGCCTAAAAGTGAGGATGCAAACAAACATATCTGACACATTTTTATTGAGATTTGTGGAGATCTGAAGTGTTACATCTCTCTGCCTCTTTCACTTTCAGTGACTAACCCATGTGACAGGAAGAAGTGTGAGTGGTTGTGTCTGCTGAGTCCCAGTGGCCCAGTATGCACCTGTCCAAATGGCCATGTGCTACACAACTCCACCTGTGTAGAGCTGCCTACTCCAACACAGTCACCTATCTGTGAGTGACGCGCACACACACACACACACACACACACACACACACACACACACACACACACACACACATACATATATAACAATTATACATGTAATGTCATATTTTGATTTTTATTTTCCCCCTCTTAGCTCCACCCAGTGGCCCGTGTAATGTTTACTGTCTGAACCGAGGCACCTGTGTCCTCAATGCAAGGAAACAGCCCAAGTGCCACTGCCAGCCCAACTACAGCGGGGAGTACTGTGAGATCGAGCAGTGCAGAGACTACTGCCAGAATGGAGGGACCTGCACTGCTTCTCCGACAGGTACACACACACATTTGTTACCGTTGTGAAGAGCTAGAATGCAAAATATATGGTATACAAACAAAGTGTACAACTGTAGGCTATTATTCTCAGGCACTCACATACACAACAAACGGCAAAGGCTGTACTGGCCTTTTATACCTTAACTCTCTGTTCTGTATCTCAGGTGCTTCTACCTGTCGCTGCATGCCTGGCTTCACTGGGCCCAGCTGTAACCTCCACACCTGTAAGAACCACTGCCTGAATGGAGGCAACTGCACGGTCAACCGTGGTAACCAGCCCACCTGCCGCTGCCCTCCTGAATTCCTTGGAGACCAGTGCCAATACCGTGAGTCAAAGAACCTGATGTACAAAGAACCTGATGATGTAAAGAACCTGATGCAAATTTGTAGGAATGTCACGATGTACAGTATAAGCAAACATTTATACATGTTCATATCAGTTTATGTAAGATGTGAAGTTTTCAATGGAGTCTTAACGTGCATGTGATGATATAGTCTGTTTACTATCTTAAACAGGCCTAAAAATAACTACACATACAATTCAGTTTGAGCAATTAAAATGGTTGTTCATTATAACTAGGGCAAGACAACTGCATTTTGCATTTATTGAAAAGTTCTAGCTGCTGATCTATCTGCTATGCAGGGAGCTGTGATGTCTGTTCCAATGGTGGCACCTGCCTGCAGTCGGCCAATGGCTCCCAACAATGTCGCTGCCTGCCACGCTTCCAAGGCAACTACTGTGAGGTAGACATGTGCCACTACTGCCGAGATGGGAAGTGCATGCCCATCAACCCCAATCAGCCCAACGGAGAGGTCACCTGCAGGTACAGTATTTCATACACACACACTCTGCACTTTAGCTTTCTTGTCAGCTTGTACCCCTATTTACATTTTATCTGTGTGTGTAGCTGCAAGAATGGCAGAATCCAGCCCAGCTGCTACAGCTGTGAAGAGTACTGTGCCAACGGGCAATGCAGCTTCAACCCACGCACACAGCTGCCAGAATGCAGGTGGGTCTTGTACACAGAAAGACACCTTTTATTTGTAAGCTCTCATAGACTAAAAAATGTAACGTACCCCTTGGAGGATCCAGATGTGTAAACACACCATCCTATGTGATAATCCTAGTGTCATTTAGTTGTCAAGATTGTAATGCATTTGTAATGCATTTGTAATGCAACTTACTAGGGCTGAACGATATATTGAACCGTAATCCTGATTTTAATATATGCGATTTTTATGACATCTTATCCAGAGTGACTTACATTTACAGCATTTATCAGACGCCCTTATCCAGAGCGACTTACAATCAGTAGTTACAGGGACAGTCCCCCCCCTGGAGCAATTTAGGGTTAAGTGTCTTGCTCATGGACACGATGGTAGTAAGTGGGGTTTGAACCTGGGTCTTCTGGTTCATAGGCGAGTGTGTTACCCACTAGGCTACTACCACCCTAAAAATCAGTAGTTACAGGGACAGTCCCCCTGGAGACACTCAAGGTTAAGTGTCTTGCTCAGACACACGGTGGTAGTTAGTGGGGTTGATCCTGTGACTTTGTAGTTGTGGTTTAAAGGCGAGTGGTTAAAGGCTGCGAACCATAAAAATGAAGACCCCTAAAAGTGAAACTTACATTGAGCATACATGAAACATTTTTATTGTTAGGTTGGACCACCCTACTGCACACTTTCGGCACTCAGCAATTGTGCATGTGTGTGTTCATGTTACAGATGTCCTGTGGGTTGGCAGGGCCACCGTTGTGAGGTCACTTCTAATGACGTGAACTCTTCCTCCAGTGGCCGTAAGTCCCATCTCTACATCCCCAACCTGAGGGTCAATGTAATACTGCAGCTTATTGCACCGTTTTTTTTTATCGTTCTGTGTGTGTATTTGGATATTTGCAGGCACAGCCTCAATAGTGATTCCTGTGCTCCTGTTGCTGCTGCTGGTGTTGCTTGCTGGTGGTGCAGTGTTCTGGTACAGGAGGAGAATGAGAGGGTGAGTTTGTCTACTGACCAAGCAGACACACACGTGACACAACACCTATCTCTCCTTTCTTACAACATATTTGTCTATATATTCTCATGGAGCTTCTTCTCTTTTACATCTTCTAACTTCCTTCTGACTGACTTCCCACTCTGTATTTCTGTCCTTCATCTGGTTAACTGGATTTTTTCTGCCCCTCAGGTCTGGCAGGCCGGGCAAATCCTGCTCCAGACATTCGCGGTAACGGTCACTAGGGTTACACCATCCATCCATGCCCATCATCGAAAATAAACCCCCACCCCTCCAACTGTTCTGTCCATTTCTACTTTACAGTGTTGTCCTGTGGCGTTTTGTGTTATTTTTTAAATGACTATTCTTTAAATGGACGTGTCCTCTGGCACTCTCTCCACGGTTCAGTCAGGGGCTCACTTTACCCCCTGGGATGGCAGGTGGTGATCTATTGAACGACCGATAAAATAGATCTTACCCCAGACCATGAGAGCCGACCCTTTCATACTGTGGTGTGTTATTTGCCATGATGAGACTGCATTGGTCCAAGCAGGTGCTTGGAAAATGCCTTGTGTTACCCAGTGGGTAAATGCCCAGTGTTTACCAAACTGCAACTGGAAGGTAGAAATCAGTCTTGCGCTCCTGGTTTGTAACTGGCTACTTTTGAGCAGCCAGTTAGTCTCAGATTATGATCTCAAATGCGTAATCTGTGAATCAGGTTATGTTTAATATGTTTAGTACTAGGAGTACATGAAGAAACAGGTAACCTAATATTTTGGTAAATGCTGGGTTGTGTTGGTGTTTGTGAAGTGTGGCTTTTGGTTCCAGGCTTCTTTGGTGACACCAAGCGTTGTTGGCGCCTCCGTGTTTTGTGGCTGTGTTCTCTGCTTGTGCTGCTATGGTGCTAGTACATGTCAACACATCTTACAGAGCAGGTATGCAGTGTTTCATGCAGTGTTTCCTTGGCACTGACTCCTGTCGTCTGTACCTGCAGGGCCAAGGGCTTCCAGCACCAGAGGATGACAAATGGAGCCATGAACGTGGAGATTGGGAACCCAGCGTATAAAATTTATGAAGGGGAACCCGATGATGACGTTGGAGAACTCCTTGACTCAGACTTTACACTAGATCCAGACAAGGTATGATATACTTCAATGTATTTTTTGACTTCAAGAAAAGAAACCTGTGGTCTTTGCCCAATATCATAAGATCTGCATGAGTAGACTGTTCATATTCAGATATAGATCTGCAGGCCAGGGTTTCCAAATGGCCAAATTCCTTTTGCTCTTTGCCGATGAACTAAAAGTCCAGATTCTGCTTCATCACAATTAACCCCCCTCCATGGAGCCAAACGTGCACACATCAGAGACATTACACTACATGGAAATGTACTGGTGTTCAATTTTTTTTCTTCTGTTCACCACAGCCCACTAACTTCACCAACCCGGTTTACGCCACCCTCTACATGGGAGCTCACAACAGCCGCAATTCCCTGGCAAGCACAGATGAGAAGAAGGAGCTGCTCTCACGGGGAGATGAGGAACCTCTGGTGGACCCACTGGCATAGACTGTCCATAGGACTGGACCATACCATTCTTAAAAAAAAAAAAAAAACATTTCCCTTTTTTGCCTTTTAAAGAAAAAGGAAAATCAATGAAAAATTGTGAACACTGTATAAAATGTACAAAATGAAGGACTACTTTTGTATGTGATTGCAGTATTATATTTTGTTTTTACAATTATTCTGGTTTAAACTAACAAGAAAGAAACATTTTTTAGGATTTTTTTTTCTTTTGGTTTATTTTTTTTGTCCCCTGTCCTATTCCTTAGTAGCCACTACCTCGGTGCAATGAGATGGAGATAAAAGAAAACTAGAAAATCAACATTGGAACAATTTTAATTTTTTATTTTTGTATGAATTGTATAGAGAAGAAAAAAAAACATTGTTCCATTTCAGTAGTGCCAGATATATTCTATGTGACCAGTCTTGTGGGAGGAAAGAAGCTCCATGCTGGGCTCGAGTTAGTACCGATGTCGTCTTGGTAGCCGTGTTTTTCTCCTACCTGCTACTAGTGCATTGGGGCAGCCATGGTGGGCAACATGTGTACAGCTTTTTTATGCCAGGTGTCAAGATCAGTAGTTTCATATTATTTTCACAGAAATCTATGTTCAATACTGATTGTTCTCTTGCACAGACCCAAGTGTTTGTGGTGTGTGTACCGTAAAAAAAATAATCTAAGCAGGAAAATATATATGTTCTTTTATTATAGCTTAATTATAGAGGCTTATGATGCAGACATAGCATTTTCAGTCATTAATGAGATGGAGGGATGAGGATAACTGAGGTGGGCTGAGGGCAGAGCTAAAGGGTCAGACTATGGCCTTTGAAGAGGAAAGCTGATGGTTGGCAGTGCCAACACCTTCAGCTGAATGAATTGGGAGAAATGGCTGGAGTTTAAGTGCCCGTGGCAGGGCATGCCACAACCTGATGTGACCTATGGCCAGAACTCGGTTGGGTAACAACGATATTAGATATTTTGTTTTAAAGGTCAGTGTTTGCTCTGCTTTCATTTTTACAGCTCCAAACCTTAAAATCTTAAAATCTCTCGTCTTGATAAATATATTTTTCCTATTATTTTACCGTCTCTAACAGGTCACTATGAAATGCACATGTCCATCGCTCTAACACGCTCCATTTATAATATTTTTATTTTTTATTTTAATTTTTTTCCAGTCTTCACTTCTTTTTTGTTTCCTTAATTTCCTCCCCTTTTGATCAGCTGCTGTGCTGAGATGCTGCTTCTGTTGGAAAGTGATCAGCCATATTTTAATGCATGTTAAAGTCAAAAACAAGATACGCAGCTATACGGTAACTAGAGTAACAAATCCATTTAGTCTATCTGTCAGCAAGTAAGCATTGTTCAGCTCTGGCTTTTGTTTTGTTTGTTTTGTCAATTGAGAAAAATAGTACAATCATGTTACTTTAAAACACTTTTGAAAAATTGTACATCCTTTTTTTTGGTTTGTTTTAATGAAAAATGACCGCTTTTTATAGTACAAAATGCATGGAGGCTCAGACTTTCAATTGGAAAGAGAATAATGTTTTAATTTTTTTTTGCTGGAGTACTTTACAAACTAAATAACAGATCTTGTTATAAATAAAATTTTTAAAAATCTTCAGTACACTGAATGTATTCACTGTCTCATCTCATTATGAGAAGTAGCGTATTTCAACCAAGAAACAACAAACCAACCAAAATTGTATGCCCTTTGGGAAGAATTTAGCGAAACAAGCCAACATCTCAACATTCATTATGATTTTCTTATGTTTCTGTCCTTGTGTGTGTGGGGACAGTTGGAGCCATTTCATTTCAATCTGAGTTTTATTGCTTTTATTATTTAAACCGCAATTTCATTGTAAGAAATGCACATACATTAATTAATACATAATAAATCAATTACATTACATAGAGAATAGGTGGCTGAAGCCATAACTACTTCCTGCACAGTTTCTGTCTTATGCAGACGTACTACCCATTTCAGGAGAATGAGTAATGTTTAAGGAACAAGAATAACTTTCCTGACCTGTATGCACTATTTAGTACCATCATGAATGTATGCCATTATCTAGGTTTGGAGAGGGCTTACCAAACACATGGATTTATGATGCTTTTTTTGATATGGCATGGTACAGGACAAATGTGGGAGGAAGAAAATCTAAAGAATCCCTCACCGTTTGAACTCCTGATGGAAAACTGTACTGAATTACAATGGTTCCACATTCTGGATATCCAGTGAGACTCGTAGAATTTAACGAATGTTTCATTGTCCCTTCTGGTTGGGTTCCTTCAACCTTTCCAAAAACATTTTTGCACACTGGACAACATGCTCCCATACTCTCAATAGACTGTTGCAGACAATCACTACAGAATTTGTGGTTACAGACTAATTTCTTCTCCTTGACAATTTTGTCAAGGCAGATGGGACAGTTGTTTTCCTCTACGGTGACATCTTTGTCCTTTCCTCCCATTGCACCATCCCACTTTGACAGGCCAACAAGTGAGGTGTCAGTTGGATATCCAATCTGATGTTTCTTGTCCTTGTCAAAGACAGACCCACCCATCATCTTCTTTAGCTCATCAGTGGCAAAGCCTACATGTTCTTGAGATCCAATTGGTCCCCAGGTTCCACGTTTATCCCACTCCATTACAGCAGCCTTCTGATAGGTATGCATTAGAGCTCTGAGGGCGTGGCTCTCCAGTCAGACTACTTGACCTTTATTGGACATTGCTTTCACCTTAACTGTACCCCCCTTCGTTTCTGTCTTGAAAACAACACCAAACTTCTCCTCAATGTCCTCCACTTGCTTCTTGTAACCACTCTGCATTAGATCCCAGTGAGTTTGGTTCATTGAAAGACCTTTGTTCAAAAAAGAACGAGAGATGTCAATTTCCATGGTCCTGGACCTCTCCTGCTTCTCAAATCCAGCAGCATGTGAGTGAGGTTGCACTCCTAACATTTTCTGCACTGTGTTTATGTGCTCCTCTGGCCCAAATACCTCCAAGTGCTCAGAAGCCACATTAAACATTAACCTGGCTGCATCAGGGGTTGTCTTCAACACCTCGATTAATTGGGATAGATTCCGGTAGATGGTGTCAGATGGGCAGGATATCAGATTTTTAGTTGACTTTTGAAAAAGATCCACAATTTCCAGATCAGCATCATTCAGCGAACGGCTACTTGTTCCTTTCTTTGTCTTAATGGACACAGACACTTCAGCATCAATGTCAACATCATGCTTTTCCTGGATTTGTTTCATCTCATCTCTGTACACCTGGTTCAGGTACCAGTACTGGACCAGAGGAACCTTCATGGTATCACTAGTCTCCATCTTGGTAACACATCTTGGCAACACATCTGCTTCTTCAACCTGTTTTTGTTTTTTTTATCTGAATATGTAACTATCACACGTAGAAAAATGTCAGAAGCATAAAAAAACGAAGCAAACATACCTGAGTAGGAAGGACAGGTTCCTGACTTAGAGCAGAACCTGCAAAGTTCGCTACTGCTCTCACTGCCTTTGGACGGTGCCTACAAAACTCTACAGTAGCACTTGTTTCCCTCTTTTTGATCTCTGCTGTGTTCTTTGACAGTATTGTTTCCAGAACTATAAAATGAAATGTGAAAATAGTCCATTAGTTCATCAAACTGGTGTTCATGTTCATCATTAGTGATATTTAAATAATCATAATTCTACTAGTTTGAAGAAGTATTGAAATACCTTCAGCTGGAGTGACTTTAACAGTTCCCACATCATCATTCAGCTGCAGTTCTGCTATTTCTGCTTGATTGCCAATTTCTTTATTGATCCAGGATTGTAATGCTTTTCTAAACTTAGCTTCGGAAATCCCTTCACCCCTCCTCACAATGACGTAGAACGTAGCGAAATTACGAACTTCAGGATGTGACTGTGAATTGAGGCAAACATACCTGAGTAGGGAGGACAGCTTCCTGACTTAGAGCAGAACCTGCAAAGTTCACCACTGCTCTCACTGCCTTTGGACAGTGCCTACATTCAGCTGCAGACTTCTTATTTCTGTTTGATTGCCAATTTCTTTATTGATCCAGGATTGTAATGCTTTTCTAAACTTTGTGTTGAATATGCCTTCACACCCCTTCACAATGACATAAAATGTAGTGGAATGAAGAACTTCAGGATGTGACTGTGAATTAAGCCAAACATACCTGAGTAGGAAGGACAGCTTCCTGACTTAGAGCAGAACCTGCAAAGTTCGCTACTGCTATCACTGCCTTTGGACGGTGCCTACAAAACTCTACAGTAGCACTTGTTTCCCTCTTTTTGATCTCTGCTGTGTTCTTTGACAGTATTGTTTCCAGAACTATAAAATGAAATGTGAAAATAGTCCATTAGTTCATCAAACTGGTGTTCATGTTCATCATTAGTGATATTCAAATAATCATAATTCTACTAGTTTGAAGAAGTATTGAAATACCTTCAGCTGGAGTGACTTTAACAGTTCCCACATCATCATTCAGCTGCAGTTCTTCTATTTCTGCTTGATTGCCAATTTCTTTATTGATCCAGGATTGTAATGCTTTTCTAAACTTAGCTTCGGAAATCCCTTCACCCCCCCTCACAATGACGTAGAACGTAGCGAAATTACGAACTTCAGGATGTGACTGTGAATTGAGGCAAACATACCTGAGTAGGGAGGACAGCTTCCTGACTTAGAGCAGAACTTGCAAAGTTCACCACTGCTCTCACTGCCTTTGGACAGTGCCTACATTCAGCTGCAGACTTCTTATTTCTGTTTGATTGCCAATTTCTTTATTGATCCAGGATTGTAATGCTTTTCTAAACTTTGTGTTGAATATGCCTTCACACCCCTTCACAATGACGTAAAATGTAGTGGAATGAAGAACTTCAGGATGTGACTGTGAATTAGGCCAAACATACCTGAGTAGGAAGAACAGCTTCCTGACTTAGAGCAGAACCTGCAAAGTTCGCTACTGCTGTCACTGCCTTTGGATGGTGCCTACAGAACTCTACAGTAGCACTTGTTTCCCTCTTTTTGATCTCTGCTGTGTTCTTTGACAGTATTGTTTCCAGAACTATAAAATGAAATGTGAAAATAGTCCATTAGTTCATCAAACTGGTGTTCATGTTCATCATTAGTGATATTCAAATAATCCTAATTCTACTAGTTTGAAGAAGTATTGAAATACCTTCAGCTGGAGTGACTTTAACCGTTCCCACATCATCATTCAGCTGCAGATCTGTTATTTCTGTGTGATTGCCAATTTCTTTATTGATCCAGGATTGTAATGCATTTGTAAGCCTAACTTCAGAAATCCCTTCACACCCCTTCACAATGACGTAGAACGTAGCGGAATGACAAACTTCAGGATGGGACTGTGAATTGAGTTTCATCTTATCCTGAAAATGATAATGAATGCAAGATTCATTCCTGCTCATTTTGAACTTTTTAGAATGTTAACATATTTTGCCTTACATTTTAAAACAATAAAATTCATATTTTTAAAAGATTGTGCAGAAAACTAAATGAAATACAAAAACAAGTCTAGGATCAGAAGCGTAACACTCATGTTAATGCCTTTATACAGATAAACATAAGTATTCTTCCAGTGGCAGAAGAAGTGGTCTGACCGAATATCATGCATAGAGTAAACAGTCAGACTTACTTCATCTGAGCTCCCAGCAGCAGAGGAAGCGGTATTCTTTTTTTTTTATGACTTAAGGTCAACCTCAGAATCCTGTTTTATTTGAAAGGAAAAACAGGAATGTTGGTCACAAATTTACAACCTGAACTATTCAGAAAGAGTATGCATTTTACAGTACACATATTCAACAAAATCTAATGTACACTCTGGATTGAAAGAGAAAACCTAAAAATAAAAGTATGATGTAAACTGATGATAAATCTTCATTATATCATGTTGACATATTTGTATATGGCTTTAGGATTATTCTTAACAAAGTACATGAACTCTCATCAGTCATCACCCAAAATATTAAATGAAGACATTTTCACTACAGGCCTTTCCTTTTGAAATGTACCTTTAAAAAATTAAATAAACCTAAATAAATATGGCCTGATTTAAGACTTACTACTTTAGTCATCAGTGGTGACAGGTCTAAAGCTTGTACAAAATGGTGTGGGTTTGTTAAACAATTTAAATACAAGTGTTCCAATTAATTACATTAATATATGAAAATATGTGGCGGGCCATTTTTGAAAAATGCATGTGCCAAGATTGGGTGCAGCTGGAGACATCATCTGTGCCCAATCAGGGTGCAGTTAAAAGACGCTGTTGAGCCGCCCAGTTTTGTGATCTTGACCATCTTTGTGAACTCTTTTGTGAACCCTGCAACTGTTGTTTTGAGTTCTGGCGATTGCCACACGCCTGCGGTCTAGTTTGTGTTTTTTTTCTCCACATTATTTCCCCTGCTTTTGGCCATTGTCTCGCCTCTACGATTACTTCCCAGTCAGCTCACTGATGTGACAGGATGCTTGTTTTTCTCTAAACTGAAAGTAATATCTAAAAAGTGTCACAAGTATTCATGTTTGAAGAGTTATACAATTCAATGAATTTAGCTGAATTATAGAATTCAGTGTGTTCTGTTGCATTTCTCCGCTGTTATCATATTTCTTATTAGTGATCCCTCCTTCAGCTCAGCACGTGGTTACCTTTACCTCCCGGAAGCTGCTCTCCACAAAATATAAGTCAATATGAATCAAAAATGTACTGATGTCGATCTCGAAATAAGCCTTTAAAATGCCACTTAACTTTTTTTTTAGGACCAAATACAAAATGTTAAAGGCAAATTATATCAATAGAAATTGCACAAGTTTCATTACATGAACCGTCTCTTACTTTCGTCTTCCTCTAAACAGCTACTGACTGTCAAAAACACCTTCTCGCTTTATACTTTTGAAGTAAAATGCACGACATGTATAGACGAACAGACTGTTACAGATAATGGAAACTATGTGTGTGTGTCTGTCTGTATATATATAGACACACACACACACACACACACACACACACACATATAAAGTCTACAGACAAACAACCTGACGTTTTGCTGCCTCGTCACCGCGTCCTGTTTTACTTTGTAATAAAGTATCCGGAGCTCCTGCAGCTGCTGCTGAGACCTGGTCGGACCGGACTCGTTTTTACTCGTTTTACCTTCACTGCGGGCGCACAAAACTAAACCGAAAGTTTCAGTAAAAACGACCAATGGGAACGCGGCCCTCTTGCTTCTAGCACCGCCTTGTACAACTGACCACTTTATTAGTGGTATATAGCAACCAGACTGATTTCATTTCTGGAAATAAAGGAGCAGAGCCAGAACTGGTGTACATAAAATAGTCGTTTATTCTGAGTAATAATGCAATCTGTCTGCCAGACGATGCCATACTTACAAATGTAGCCCTGCCCAGTAAGTAGATCCGGAAGTGGAATTTACTTAAACATAACAATGTCATTACTATTCACACGAACACATGAATTCTGTGAATTTATTATGCATTACTTGAATTTCCCTCTTAACATGTTCTGTACAACTGACCCTTAATAGCAGGATCTGGTTAGAAGACATATGATGTTGTTGTGATAATGTGCTTCATATTAACTATACATATGAACTAAACATTTTTATTGTGCCGAAAACTATTAGCATGGCATACATGCCCCTCGAGTCTGGCAGACCGGGCAAATCCTGCTCCAGACATTCGTGGTAATGATTACTATAGTGATAGGGTTACACCATCCATCCATGCCCATCATCGAAAATAAACCCCAACCCCTCCAACTGTTCTGTCTATTTCTACTTTACAGTGTTGTCCTGTGGCGTTTTGTGTTTACCAAACTGCAACTGGAAGGTAGAAATCAGTCTTGCGCTCCTGGTTTGTAACTGGCTACTTTTGAGCAGCCAGTTAGTCTCAGATTATGATCTCAAATGCGTAATCTGTGAATCAGGTTATGTTTAATATGTTTAGTACTTGGAGTACATGAAGAAACACTGCTATACGGACTACCTCTTCTTGTTGCACTGAAACCAATAACTGTACTATCACTACTGTTGTTTATTTGCACAGTCTAAACATGTATATATCACTGGTCACTTTTTAACACTACATTTTTAGCTAAATTGTATATTCTGTGTCCTATTTATTTATATATTGTATTTCATGTGACGCATCTGTTTTCTGTTTTCTGTTTTTTTTTGTTGTCTAGTTTTATGTTGCACTGTAAACTGGAGCCACATCTTCTCGTCTCTCTGTATATCTGCACAATATATAGAAGAGATGACAATAAAGGTCACTTGAACTTGAAACAGGTAACCTAAACCTCAGACTTTACACTAGATCCAGACAAGGTATGATATACTTCAATCTATTTTGACTTCAAGAAAAGAAACCTGTGGTCTTTGCCCAATATCATAAGATCTGCATGAGTAGACTGTTCATAGTCAGATATAGATCTGCAGGCCAGGGTTTCCAAATGGCCAAATTCCTTTTGCTCTTTGCCGATGAACTAAAAGCCCAGATTCTGCTTCATCACAATTAACCCCCCCTCCATGGAGACAAACGTGCACACATCAGAGACATTACACTACATGGAAATGTACTGGTGTTCAATTTTAATTATAGAGGCTTTCATTTCCCTTTTTTGCCTTTTAAAGAAAAAGGAAAATCAATGAAAAATTGTGAACACTGTATAAAATGTACAAAATAAAGGACTACTTTTGTATGTGATTGCAGTATTATATTTTGTTTTTAAAAGAAAGAAACCTTTTTTAGGATTTTTTTTCTTTTGGTTTATTTTTTTGTCCCCTGTCCTATTCCTTAGTAGCCACTACCTCGGTGCAATGAGATGGAGATAAAAGAAAACTAGAAAATCAACATTGGAACATTTTTTATTTTTGTATGAATTGTATAGAGAAGAAAAAAAAACATTGTTCCATTTCAGTAGTGCCAGATATATTCTATGTGACCAGTCTTGTGGGAGGAAAGAAGCTCCATGCTGGGCTCGAGTTAGTACCGATGTCGTCTTGGTAGCCGTGTTTTTCTCCTACCTGCTACTAGTGCATTGGGGCAGCCATGGTGGGCAACATGTGTACAGCTTTTTTATGCCAGGTGTCAAGATCAGTAGTTTCATATTATTTTCACAGAAATCTATGTTCAATACTGATTGTTCTCTTGCACAGACCCAAGTGTTTGTGGTGTGTGTACCGTAAAAAAAATAATCTAAGCAGGAAAATATATGTTCTTTTATTATAGCTTAATTATAGAGGCTTATGATGCAGACATAGCATATTCAGTCATTAATGAGATGGAGGGATGAGGATAACTGAGGTGGGCTGAGGGCAGAGCTAAAGGGTCAGACTATGGCCTTTGAAGAGGAAAGCTGATGGTTGGCAGTGCCAACACCTTCAGCTGAATGAATTGGGAGAAATGGCTGGAGTTTAAGTGCCCGTGGCAGGGCATGCCACAACCTGATGTGACCTATGGCCAGAACTCGGTTGGGTAACAACGATATTAGATATTTTGTTTTAAAGGTCAGTGTTTGCTCTGCTTTCATTTTTACAGCTCCAAACCTTAAAATCTTAAAATCTCTCGTCTTGATAAATATATTTTTCCTATTATTTTACCGTCTCTAACAGGTCACTATGAAATGCACATGTCCATCGCTCTAACACGCTCCATTTATAATATTTTTATTTTTTATTTTAATTTTTTCCAGTCTTCACTTCTTTTGTTTCCTTAATTTCCTCCCCTTTTGATCAGCTGCTGTGCTGAGATGCTGCTTCTGTTGGAAAGTGATCAGCCATATTTTAATGCATGTTAAAGTCAAAAACAAGTAAGATACGCAGCTATACGGTAACTAGAGTAACAAATCCATTTAGTCTATCTGTCAGCAAGTAAGCATTGTTCAGCTCTGGCTTTTGTTTTGTTTGTTTTGTCAATTGAGAAAAATAGTACAATCATGTTACTTTAAAACACTTTTGAAAAATTGTACATCCTTTTTTTTTTTTTGTTTTAATGAAAAATGACCGCTTTTTATAGTACAAAATGCATGGAGGCTCAGACTTTCAATTGGAAAGAGAATAATGTTTTAATTTTTTTTTGCTGGAGTACTTTACAAACTAAATAACAGATCTTGTTATAAATAAAATTTTTAAAAATCTTCAGTACACTGAATGTATTCACTGTCTCATCTCATTATGAGAAGTAGCGTATTTCAACCAAGAAACAACAAACCAACCAAAATTGTATGCCCTTTGGGAAGAATTTAGCGAAACAAGCCAACATCTCAACATTCATTATGATTTTCTTATGTTTCTGTCCTTGTGTGTGTGGGGACAGTTGGAGCCATTTCATTTCAATCTGAGTTTTATTGCTTTTATTATTTAAACCGCAATTTCATTGTAAGAAATGCACATACATTAATTAATACATAATAATTCAATTACATTACATAGAGAATAGGTGGCTGAAGCAATAATCACTTAGTAGAACCCCAAAGGCTAACTCATAAGTTTATTTTATGTCTGTACAAGTGTTTGAACAAGACAACTAAAATATATTTTAACAAGACAAAAGAAATGATGATTGTGGTGTGAACTGGCAGTAGTTTGCTTTATTTCCACTCTTCATTCAATACCTTTGGCTTTGAGTTCCTCCTTCACTCGAAGTAAGTATTCAGGGTCTGGGTAACCAAAGCTGTAACAAAAATGCCACACGTGCATGCTCTCAGTCTTGATTTTATCTAAACAAAAAGAAGAAGAAGAATGATTCTAGGTGATATGGCACATTTTAGCTGATTCATTTACCTCCCACTTCCTCCATGCGTGCTTGTCTTGTGATGAATGTCATTCCATGTGACGCAGTCATCCGTGCCTGTGGTTCTAGATGTCCCTACAGTGAATATTAGCTTC
Organism: Denticeps clupeoides; assembly: GCF_900700375.1. NCBI lineage: Eukaryota > Metazoa > Chordata > Actinopteri > Clupeiformes > Denticipitidae > Denticeps > Denticeps clupeoides. The sequence continues at coordinate 11,617,945 of NC_041718.1, forward strand.
TGATCAAAAGCCCTTTTCAAGAGCTGATGCACCTCCCGTCCCTCTTTATTGTCAGGTAAGTAAGCTGTTCTGTTTGTCCCGTTGTAGTGTTTCCCAGGATGAGGATGCTTGGTCTGGGAAAAGAATGCAGACAACACTCATGCAACTACATCAAAAGAAAAGGACGTGACACATTTTGTTCTACTTCCTGCACAGTTTCTGTCTTATGCAGACGTACCACCCATTTCAGGAGAATGAGTAATGTTTAAGGAACAAGAATAACTTTCCTGACCTGTATGCACTATTTAGTACCATCATGAATGTATGCCATTATCTAGGTTTGGAGAGGGCTGACCAAACACATGGATTTATTATGCTTTTTTTGATATGGCATGGTACAGGACAAATGTGGGAGGAAGAAAATCTAAAGAATCCCTCACCGTTTGAACTCCTGATGGAAAACTGTACTGAATTACAATGGTTCCACATTCTGGATATCCAGTGAGACTCGTAGAATGACACGAATGTTTCATTGTCCCTTCTGGTTGGGTTCCTTCAACCTTTCCAAAAACATTTTTGCACACTGGACAACATGCTCCCATACTCTCAATAGACTGTTGCAGACAATCACTACAGAATTTGTGGTTACAGACTAATTTCTTCTCCTTGACAATTTTGTCAAGGCAGATGGGACAGTTTTCTTCTACGGTGGCATCTTTGTCCTTTCCTCCCATTGCACCATCCCACTTTGACAGGCCAACAAGTGAGGTGTCAGTTGGATATCCAATCTGATGTTTCTTGTCCTTGTCAAAGACAGACCCACCCATCATCTTCTTTAGCTCATCAGTGGCAAAGCCTACATGTTCTTGAGATCCAATTGGTCCCCAGGTTCCACGTTTATCCCACTTCATTACAGCAGCCTTCTGATAGGCATGCATTAGAGCTCTGAGGGCGTGGCTCTCCAGACAGACTACTTGACCTTTATTGGACATTGCTTTCACCTTAACTCTACCCCCCTTCGTGTCTGTCTTGAAAACAACACCAAACTTCTCCTCAATGTCCTCCACTTGCTTCTTGTAGCCACTCTGCATTAGATCCCAGTGAGTTTGGTTCATTGAAAGACCTTTGTTCAAAAAAGAACGAGAGATGTCAATTTCCATGGTCCTGGACCTCTCCTGCTTCTCAAATCCAGCAGCATCTGAGTGAGGTTGCACTCCTAACATTTTCTGCACTGTGTTTATGTGCTCCTCTGGCCCAAATACCTCCAAGTGCTCAGAAGCCACATTAAACATTAACCTGGCTGCATCAGGGGTTGTCTTCAACACCTCGATTAATTGGGATAGATTCCGGTAGATGGTGTCAGATGGGCAGGATATCAGATTTTTAGTTGACTTTTGAAAAAGATCCACAAACTCCTGATTGGCATCATTCAGCGAACTTTTACTTGTCCCTTTCTTTGCCTTAATGGACACAGACACTTCAGCATCAATGTCAACATCATGCTTTTCCTGGATTTGTTTCATCTCATCTCTGTACACCTGGTTCAGGTACCAGTACTGGACCAGAGGAACCTTCATGGTATCACTAGTCTCCATCTTGGTAACACATCTTGGCAACACATCTGCTTCTTCAACCTGGAAAAAAAGTGTTTTTTTTTTTTTTATCTGAATATGTAACTATCACACGTAGAAAAATTTCAGATGCATAAAAAAACGAGGCAAACATACCTGAGTAGGAAGGACAGCTTCCTGACTTAGAGCAGAACCTGCAAAGTTCGCTACTGCTCTCACTGCCTTTGGACGGTGCCTACAAAACTCTACAGTAGCACTTGTTTCCCTCTTTTTGATCTCTGCTGTGTTCTTTGACAGTATTGTTTCCAGAACTATAAAATGAAATGTGAAAATAGTCCATTAGTTCATCAAACTGGTGTTCATGTTCATCATTAGTGATATTTAAATAATCATAATTCTACTATTTTGAAGAAGTATTGAAATACCTTCAGCTGGAGTGACTTTAACCGTTCCCACATCATCATTCAGCTGCAGTTCTTCTATTTCTGCTTGATTGCCAAATTCTTTACTGATCCAGGATTGTAATGCATTTGTAAACTTAGCTTCGGAAATCCCTTCACCCTCCCTCACAATGACGTAGAACGTAGCGGAATTACGAACTTCAGGATGTGACTGTGAATTGAGTTTCATCTTATCCTGAAAATGATAATGAATGCAAGATTCAGTCCTGCTCATTTTGAACTTTTTAGAATGTTAACATATTTTGCCTTACATTTTAAAAAGTAAAACAATACAATTAATATTTTTAAAAGATAGTGCTGAAAAATTTATGAAATACAAAAACAAGTCTAGGATCAGAAGCGTAACTCATGTTAATGACGTTATACAGATAAGCATAAGTATTCTTCCAGTGGCAGAAGAAGTGGTCTGACCGAATATCATGCATAGAGTAAACAGTCAGACTTACTTCATCTGAGCTCCCAGCAGCAGAGGAAGCGGTATTCTTTTTCTTTACTGACTTATCGTCAACCTCTGAATTCTGTTTGAGAAAGAGTATGCGTTATTCAGTACACATATTCTACAAAATCTAGTGTACACTCTGGATTGAAATAGAAAACCTAAAAATAAAAGTATGATGAACACTGATGATAAACTTTCATTATATCATGTTGACATATTTGTATATGGCTTTAGGATTATTCTTAACAAAGTACACAAACTCTCATCTGTCATCACCCAAAATATCACTACAGGCCTTTCCTTTAGAAATGTACCTTTAAAAATGAAATAAAATAAACCTAAATAAATTTGGCAAGAATATCACGCAAATATCACGCACATCATCTTTTGGTAATAGCATATATTAATGTAATTAATTGAAACACTTGTATTTAAAAATATATAGTTTAACAACTTCACATTTGCGTGTTCTAGATTTATACTTTTTGTATGTGCACCTGATAAAATGGAACAATTACCTTGGTATGATGACGTAAATGAATTTGATCTTGATTAATCACTGAAGCTTTTATGAAGTCCTCGTGATTATCAACAGACATTTCTGTAGATTCCTGAAACCAAGATACATGCATGAAACTGCCAAGATGTCAGCACATCATTACATATATACATATATGTAATGTAATATCTAATGTGCATTGCGCATCAATTACACTCAATACTGTGTAGAATAGAACAGAATAGCTTCAGAGTAATGATAGCAGTCAGTGGTAGAATTCAACAAATCCACCCAATAAATCCTCCAGGACCAATGACAACTTACATTGCCTGTATAGTTACTGCTGTAAATTGTCTGCCGGCCACTGGTTGTGCCAGATGTGTCAGGATAGGAATAAAAATATCCACCCTGTAAAAGAACAGATTGTGGAAATTTGCAAGACACACAGTGAGCGAATGTAAACTTCCAACCATAACTGTACCTACCTCCAGTTCTGCTTCTCTGAACCCAGTCAGGCTAGGGTAAAGCTATAGAATAGTGCACAATAGGGTAAATAAAAGAACAAGAGATGTACAGTACATCTCTGTACTTTAGCCATTGTGAGGAAGTGAAGAAAGCATTACCGTAATGCAGCCATTATGTGCACATACGGTGTGTTGTGGTTGGTGAATGGTGTTAATGAAGTAATTTCCCATGAATCCCCAATCAATTCTATAGTCAATTCAAACGAGCCAGGAACCCTTTAAATTGATTAATGCGATTGCGAGATATACCTGCACGTATTTGTCCAGAATTACAGGCAAAACGCACAACAGTCCAGAACACGTTTCTGTAGATTCTGAAAGATGTCTGAACTATGATGAACTATGATATTCTGGTAGTTTGTCATGTTGAATAACATCTCTCGTGCACAGAAGTTGAAGGAGACATATGGTGAAAACAGCCATACACTGAAGAAAGTGCCAGGTGCGACTGTGCCTCACTTCTAAAAAGAACTCATGTAGATGATGATGATGTAGATGTAGTTCATTTATTCCATTGACTCTTGGAATGTACATAGTTTATTTTTATACAACTGTTATATTTTTCATTTTTGAACTTCTAATCAATAAGTATTCTTCTTGTGCAGCCAATTTATATAGCATGTTGTTCTTCTGTAGGGGCAGTGGTGGGGCAGTGGTGGCCTAGCAGTTAAGGAAGTGGTTAATCTGAAGGTTGCCGGTTCGAATTCCGGTGACACTGAGCAAAGCACTTGAGGTTAAGTGTCTTGCTCAGGGATACAATGGTAAGTGAGTTTCAAACCCCCGACTTTGTGCTGTTCTGGTTCATAGGGGTGTGTGACTAACTCGGCTACTACCAGCCTACTGAACCAAGGATTTTACTGTAGTGAAGACATATGTGATTGATATTTCATTATTTATTGCTTAAAGAAGGTCTCTGTTGAAGAGATTTGGCATGCTACCCACCCCAGATGTCCTTGTGTTGTCACCCGCAGGGGGATCTGGGGACTGACAGAGAAATAAAGAGAAGAACAAGTCATCGCGTTTATGTTTGGGGTTTGTCTCTAGTCTCTGGCTTCTGCTCTTCAGTTGCATATGCTAAGAATATGGTGTTTACATACTAACACTATACTAGTAATTACAGCACTACTCACCGAACAGTCCATAGGCTCATCTTGACAGCCCATTTGCTGCTGTTGTGATGACATCTTCTGGGGGGGAAAAAAATAAATAAATAAAATAAAAAATTTATATATATATATATATATAGACAATTAAATTCATTTAGCTGAGACATAGAATTCAGTGTGTTCTGTTGAATTTCTCCGCTGTTATCATATTTCTAGTCAGTGATCCCTCCTTCAGCTCAGCACGTGGTTACTTTTACCTCCCGGAAGCTGCTCTCCACAAAATATGAGTCAATATGAATCAAAAATGTACTGATGTCGATCTCGAAATAAGCCTTTAAAATGCCACATAATTCCCCCAGGTTTATCCCGCCACGACTTTTTTTTTTAAAACCAAATTCAAAAATTCCAAGATGAGAAGACTATAGTTTTTTTTATGTACTACAATCTTAGATTTTATGAACAAATACAAAATGTTAAATGTCATAAAGGCAAATTATATCACTGGAAAATGAACAAGTTACATGACGCTAGTACGTCAGTGCACCGTCTCTTACTTTCGTTTTCCTCTAAACAGCTACTGACTGTCAAAAAAAAACTCCTTCTCGCTTTATACTTTTTAAGTAAAATGCACGACATGTATAGACGAACAAACTGTTACAAATAATATATATATATATATTACTTCGTGATAAAGTATCCGGAGCTCCTGCAGCTGCTGCTGAGACCTGGTCGGACCGGACTCGTTTTTGCTCGTTTTACCTTCACTGCGGGCGCACAAAACTAAACCGAAAGTTACGGTGAAAACGGCCAATGGGAACGCGGCCCTGCCGCTTCTAGCACCGCCGAGCTGTGCAGCTGCCCTCCCGGAAAAGCGGGTTGTTCGGCTCGTAGCTCATAACGCGGCGATGGGGGTTTTAACCACGCCGATTATCCCGAGACCAGAAGCGGCTCAGGCCACCAGAGGCCGCCCTAGACGCCATGGTGGGATTGTTGAATCAAAGCGGTGAACGAGGGACCAAGAAGACATGACCAAGGGACCAAGCAGGCTCCTGTACAATGTCACTGGTCTGCAGTTGTCACTGCCCAAGGAAGACTTTGGTGACGGGGTCATGGATTGTTAAGTAAAATGTAAAAAGTGGAGACCTGGCCTCCACCCAATCCAGATGTTTGGGGTGAGCTGGACCCCAACAAGTGCTAAACACCTCTGGGAACTCCTTCAAGACTGTTGGAAAAGCATTTCAGGTGACGACCTCTTGAAGCTCATCGAGAGAATGCAGAGAGTGTGCAAAGCAGTAATCAGAGCAAAGAAACTAGAATATAAAACATGTTCAGTTATTTCACCTTTTTTTGTACATAACTCGACATGTGTTCATTTATAGATGCCTTCAGTGAGAATCTACTGATGTAAATGGTCATGAAAACACTTTGAATATGAAGGTGTGTCCAAACTTTTGGCCTGTACTGTATGCTGGGAGCAGAGGCTCTGGAAGACTGCTGGATCCGACAGAAAGCGCATCCCAGCCTGCAGAAGGAGTCTAATTGGTTTGATTATCTCTCTGCCAGACGATGCCATACTTACATATGTAGCGCTGCCCAGTAAGTAGATCAGGAAGTGGAATTTACTTAAAAATAACAATGTCATTACTATTCACACGATCACATGAATGATAGTGAGAATTTATTATGAATGACTTTTCTGAAATAAAAACATTCCTTCCTACCATGTTCTGCATGACTGACCCTTAATAGCAGGATCTGGTTAGAAGATGTATGATGCTGTTGTCATAATGTGTTTCATATTAACTATACATATGAGCAAAACATTTTATAGTATCCAAAACTACTAGCATGGCATACAGCTGTGATGAAAGAATTCAAAAGATCAAGTCTTTATTCAAAACGAGAAAAACATTTTGATCTTGAAGCATGTTATATTAACACAGCCAGGACACAAAAACAATAAAATCACATACAAAAGCTAGCTGGGTGCACATTAAGAAACAAGTGCAACAAGGCAGATGAAGTTGGGACAACTAGAAATTTGACTTCATTTTATGAATGTCTGCACTTTCCTCCACAACGTAGTTCTCAATGCGCTTGTGGAACTGATCTAGCATGGTGATCACATGGTCGTAGAGAGCCTAAAAGCACAGAAGTATCATTATTAACAAAGTTCAACATGAGTGAACAAGCACCAATCATTTTATCCAACACTCACACAGGCCTACCTGGGCCTTGTCCGTGTCCTGATTACAGATATCTTTCAGGTTTTGCATCTTCGCCTTGAACTGTTCTGTGTCGCTGTTGATCTGCTGGATCTGCTCCACGACCTCCTCCCGTTTTAGATGGACCCGGTCATATTGCCTAAACGATTCAGGGTGTGCAATGGGGAAACGGTCAATGATTCAGTCATTTTCAAGAAAAGCCTTGCTGCAGTCATACCCAACAATGCTCTGAAAGTGCTGGTCCTTCATCTCCTTCTTCTTCTGCCGCCGGATGTGTTGCTTGGACTCCTTGTCCAGTTTCATTGCCAGTGCTCTCTTCAGCTGGCCCTCCTCAGTGCTCACCGCCTTCAGCTCCTTCTGCTGTTTCTCATACACAGCTGCCAAATTTTGGATCTGTGTGTGCAAGATCCAGTTCAGTAGGTCTCAGCAAACAAACGGAGACTGGTACATCAGCGTCAGTGGCCCTACCTCCTCCTGCCGCTGATTGGTCTTGTTCATGCTGGCCTGCAGGTCTTGCAGCAGTTTGTATGTGAGCTGGATCTCCGCCTTCCCTTGCATTACTGCCTGCAAGTTGATCTGTAGCTCCACCAGCTTCTCATCAGCATGCTCCTGCACAACCCAAACAGCCACATCAATGTCCCTTCACAAGTATGTACGCCCCTGTACTTCCAAATCCTTTTCATAGGTGCTGCCTTGGAAATAAACAGCAGCTTCAGCGAATATCTGAGACAGCAGTGGAAATAAAACAAGGGGCAAATCTTACTTTTGACAGTTTGATGGCCTTCACATTTTCCTTCATTCTCTTCATCTCACTTTTGAGCTCTTCAGGCGACTCTACAATCTGAGACTTGAGCTTGACTATGTCTTCTTTCAGAGTGGCCACATCCAGTTTCTTTTGACTCTAGATTCATAGGAAAAACAAACAAAGACAAATAATTTGCTGTTTTTTTATTAGTAACATCATTCACAGACCACCAATGTAAATTACTTAAAATTTCAACAGACCAACGACTGTGTCTTCTCAGCTATCTGTGTCTTCCATTCAGCAATCTGAAGATTTATGGTGTTCTGAAAAAGAAATTACATTGGCATTCCGATACGTGCCGTGTTAACAGGAAGGCATGTCAGGGTGTGGAAAACAGCGCACCACTTCCTGCGACTCGTGCACCGTGGTGGCATTAAGTTCTGAAAGGGCTCTATCCAGCTCCCTGGCTTCAGCTTGCTGTTCCGGGGGAATAGTCCTACATCGGAAAGAAGCGGCATAATTTAAATTCAGACAATCATTTTTCTTCCTTTTCTTATTAATAACGTACATTAGTTTCTCAATCTTTTTCTCAGCCTCCATGATTCCCTTCGTACAGCTTTGCAATCGATCCATGTCTGCCCTCTAAATCATGAATATGATGAATATGGTTAAAAACACCACATGAATACTGCATTCCAAGTTTTTTTTGTATGAAAAACAGAAAAGTAATCGGTAACTGACTTACGAAGTTGTGCTGATGAGCTGCAGTGTGCTCTGCCCTATGATTACGGAAACGCATGAAATTCATAATGCCACTTAAAATGTTGATGGTTTGTTTCAGCTCTGCCAAAGAGGGAAGAAAACACAGTGCACAGACCATTCAGGTTCAAACAGGTGTAAGGAATAACATGAATTCCTAATAAAGGACTTTACTTACTAGGGCTCAGTAGATCATTGAGTGAGAAGTCGTATACATGGCAATGTGGAAGAAATTGGCACCTAAAAAGCCACAGATATATAAGTATAGAGATAATATCAGTTTCTGTCCATGATATAATAATGATATAATAATAGTTATTAAAAAGTAGAGATGTAATTTGAGAAAATGTGTTGATATCTTGAGCTCTACAAGAACTGGTGGTTGCTTTCTCCCAACTTCATAAACTAATGAATGATCACCTACAAGCAAAACACTACAGAAGGAAAACAATATTGAGTTTTCGCTCAGAGAACAATAGGACAGAGTAATTGATGTCATTGTTTAAGGAAAACAAGGAAATTCTGGAATAAATGGTTTAGGTAAGTCAATATTTGATCAATGTTTGACAGAGATATTTCTTATGTGTACAAAATTGCAAAAGACTTTTGCAAGGTACAGTATATTGCTACACACAGCTCATAACAAATCTGTTTCAAGTAAGAGGCTATTACAGACTACATTGGAAGAAATAAGAAATCTCACATCCGCAGATAAAGATTCATGATGGGCGTGACTCCCTCGTGTAGTGTGGGATACGGGACATTTTCAGACAACGGCATCTGTGGGTGAAAAAAACAAAACAAAACAAAACAAAAAACATAAAGGGGGTCAGAATCCACACAGCCACATATTATTCAGTTCAAAATTGCACAGAAGTGATTGCCTGGCATGGGTGGCGACGGTGACTGTGGACTCACCATGTAGAGGCACTCCGGCTTGTAGCCGTACACGACCTGCAGCAGCCTCATGTACAGCCTCTGGACGACATCTGGCTGTCAAGTCACAGCAAAATCATACCACTGGTGCGGCGTATGAAACCTCCTGTACGGTATTTGCTGAAAGGTCCGGGTTTGGGGCTTACCTTTGGGTTGGGTGTGATGTCGCTTTTGCTGAACTGCTTGGCCTCCTGTGCATTTAAGAGGTCTGTTCGACAAAACTGGATAATTGTGTCCAGCTTGCATACTGGAAACGTGTTTTCGTTCATGGCTCCCGAGGAAACTCCTGAAATCGCACACGAACAGACAATCGTGCATCATTTCTACACCAAGGCAGCAATGAAGATACATTCCCCCCCACGGTTAGCTGGACAGTTGAAGCAAAAGCCCCACTGGGCCATACAATCCAACTATCATGACATTCAGAGGCCGGGACTGGCCGAGGAAAAACGGGAGGACTTTTGACATTTCGCGGGGACGTCGAGGAAACATTCCATCAAGCATTTTTTTCGCTCTAAACGCTACTTGAGCCTACCGTCCTTGTCAGCGTTCATACTGATTCGACGACAAGTAAAATGCACCAAAAAGCGGAGCTTAAAAGAAGAATCGTCGCGACCCCGCTCTGTTTACCTGCGTTGCTCGTCGGCCTCGAACAATAAATTTGATTTTGGCGCCTCGTTCGTCACTTCCGGACGGAGCGTCGCGCTGCGGTTAGCGCCCCCTGCCGACTGGGAAGGGAATGAGCATTTTTTAATGTAATAGGTTAGGAGCTCCTACTGACGGCAGTAAATCTGTATGTGCTGTAGCGTTGGGTGAAATAAAGCACAACTGTCCCCAGCAGGGTACGGGGGTCCCTAGAGGACATGTAATCGGCGTTATCGAATAAAATCGCGATACCAAACGTTTTCTCGAGATTTGGGGGAAGTATGTTGTGATCTCCAGATAAAAAAAGATGACCTAAAACATACAAAATCTAAAATATTAGAAATATGTAAATATACAGTTTTAATAAGTGTACAGGTTACTCGAAATCATACAGGCGTGGTACTGGGATACCTAAAGTCATCGGCGTTCGGTTGCCAAGTCCGCTTCTTTCATGTAAAGTGAAGTGATTGTCACATGTGATACACAGCAGCACAGCACACAGTGCACACAGTGAAATTTGTCCTCTGCATTTAACCCATCACCCTGAGTGAGCAGTGGGCAGCCATGACCGGCGCCCGGGGAGCAGTGTGTGGGGACGGTGCTTTGCTCAGTGGCACCTCAGTGGCACCTTGGCGGATCGGGATTCGAACCGGCAACCTTCTGATTACGGGGCCGCTTCCTTAACCGTTGTTGTTATGGGCTTGTGTTTACTACCATTTAGCGTTGCTTGTTAACAGTCGCAGGTGGTGTTTCTGAAAGAAATACAGTCAGAATGTGGAATCGTGTTTGCACTTTTTCAGATCGGTGGCCTATAGTTTTTTTTTTCTGGTAGTTTATGATCGCGTCTGGCAACCCGCGCTGACTGTCACCAGTCACTTCCGCGTTGGCAGTTCCGCGGGTCGCGGATCCATCCACGTCAGTTTTGCTTTTAGAAACACAGCTCGGGAACAGACGCGCGACGCACATGCGGCGGTGACCGAAACGAAAGCCGCCCGCCAACATGTCGTTGCTGGATTCCGACGACAGCTACGATTTCGTCTTCAAGATCGTCCTGGTCGGAGATGTCGGCGTGGGCAAAACGTGCGTGGTGCAACGGTTCAAGACGGGCATATTTATCGAAAGGCAGGGCAACACCATCGGAGTGGACTTTACCATGAAGACCGTGGAGATCCAAGGGAAACGAGTCAAGGTTCGCGCACAAACTAACGTTTCGTGTCTATCTTACAATGCCTCCTTTCTTAATCTCTTGTTTTTGTGTGTTTGATTTAATCAGGTCAATAAGACCGGCGTGTTGAGCATTAGCATCGTTTGCAAAATAATTTACTGCTGCTTCACGCCCCTCGTGTTCCGTGTCTACTGCTTATTCTTTGTAATACTGTGAGAACAAATCGACATGTTTGTTCCGTGTACTGAATGTACATATTATCACCACGTGTAACGTTTTTCCCCCTCATGACGCTAGAACAAAAAAAAATTCAGTTTGCTCTAATAAGCAGCCTTTTAAAATCGCCACGTCCCGCTTGCCATTAAATCTACCCCTACAAACCTCGGCTTTTAAACCCAGGCTTAAAACTCATCTGTTCTCTTTAGCTCTTAAAGATTTTAAAAGTTTTTACCCTCCATGTAAATTTTTGTAATGCTTTCTTCAGATCGAGTTTAAAGCGATCATTTATTTTTATGTTTTTTTTTTTCCCTTCAGCCTGCCAAATTATATATTTTTTAAAGCTTTTATTATCCAAGTATATTACTTTGTACGTCTTGTGTATAATTGTATGTCTGTTTATGCCTGTACAGCCCTTTGGTGAAGGGGAACTGCTGTTAAAGTGCTCTAGAAATAAAGTTGACTTGACCAATACGTGCCTCCTGCCAGTCGCGGGTCGGCAAAGAACAGGTCCGCACCCTGATCTTTTAAATGGAACCGCTATGAGCTAAGCTACTGCGACGGTAACCCACTGGCCCCAGCGTTCATTGTTTTATTGGGTCTTTTTACTGCAGTGACAAAGCACCGGTAACCTGAACAAGAAGAAATAGTAAAATAGGCCCTTTTAAACTTCCCATAATTCCTTATCGTAGTTGGAGCGGAGGGATGCAATCACTTGACAGTAGGGCCTATGACATGGATCTTCCTCCAGTAAATTTCCACCCTTGAAATAATACAACCGCGGAGCCTTTCCCAGTTAACCTTTAGGGCATGATAATTGTTCCCAGTTAACCCGTGTTTCCTGCAATCGAAGCAAGCTGCTCCTGTAAACCAGCCAGCGTGCCTGTTGCCGTTTTGTAGGACATCTCTTACATCATTTGACCAAATGTCACAAGGTAACAGCAGCCACTGGACCCACCAAGCTGCCAAGTCAAGGCTGCATTCCAACTTGTGAATGTGTTGACAGTGGGAGCGTCAGAGCATTCATGCTTTCTTTTTTTAAAAAGATAGAAAGGGGACAAAATGTTCTAAATCAGATTACGGGTACCGTCAGATCAATATCGATCAATATCTGTATCAGTCAGGCCACCCTTGTTGTCATCTGGCTGTATGTCCCCAGTTTCGGAACTTGCTCCATTCATTTCGAACAGTGTTAGGAACATGGCCGAGCGGCAGTGGTCTTGTGTATTTTGGGGGGGGCTGTGGACTGACTCGGAGCTGGGAGTGAAGCTCATGTTGAGCTCTGGGGCTGAGTCGGCTAAAGTCAGCAGATTTACCATGTGACCCAGGGCAGGAGAACAAGCTGGATGCCACTCGATCTAGCTGTTCCATTGCCTTTATGTTGTAAAGCATGAAAGGTGGTGGCTGGAGATGGGAAATAAACAGGTGGCGTGATGTTGGTGTCTGTCGATTAACAGCTGCAGATCTGGGACACGGCGGGACAGGAGCGCTTCCGCACCATCACCCAGAGCTACTACCGCAGCACAAATGGCGCCATCATCACCTATGACATCACCAAGCGGCCCACCTTCCAGTCCGTCCCCAAGTGGATGGATGACGTGAAGAAGTATGGTGGCTCCAACATTGTGCCACTCTTAATTGGTGAGTGATCAGGAAGTTTTGAAGGTGCTTTGGTGGGTGAAAACATGAGATTGTTTAAAATAGAAAATACTGTTTTCTTCCCAAAGAACACAAACAGATTGATAATCTGATGTATCAGTTTGAGTTGATGGAATTCACCACACTCTACTTATGGCAACACCCCCCACCCCCCACCCCCCCAAACTGGACCTATTTATGAAATTGGCCAACTTCAGAAATTATTTTTATTCTGACAATTTGGTCCTATTGGGGCAGTGGTGGCCTAGCAGCTAAGGAAGCAGACTCGTAATCAGAAGGTTGCGGGTTCAAATCCCAAACCGCCACTGAGATCCCCTTGACCAGGTACCGTCCCCACACACTGCTCCCCGGGCTGGCCACTAAGGATGATGGGTTAAATGCAGACTTCATTGCGTTCATTATGTGCTGTGCTGCAGTGGTTCACAATGACAATCACTTCACTTTCACTAACTTTCAGAATATGGCAAAATGGAAAAAATACATGTATTAATAAATGATGAATTTATTAAAAACGTGGTCACGTCGCACGATTTTCAGTTGTAGCTGTAACCACGTGGTTGGTTCCATGCAGGTAACAAGGCGGACTTGGGTGAGCAGCGCGAAGTGCCGTTTCAGGAGGCCCAGTCCCTGGCACATCAGCTGGACTTCTTCAGCGCCATCGAGACCTCGGCCAAGGAGTCCACCAACGTGGACGAGGCCTTCAACAAAATGGCCACTGAGCTCATCCTGAGGCACGGCGGGCCCATATTCAACGAGAGCGTGACCGACAGCTTCAAACTCAACAGTAAGGACGTGGCCACAGACGGCTGGGGCTGCGGCTGCTGATCGGCGATGACCCGTCCAAGTTTCCTTCTGTCCGCCGTAAATCGATTCTGTGTCTGTTCACACGACTCTATGGCCTGGAGCCTTGTTTTTAATTTAAGTAGACGTTTCTGTGCCAGATTGGCTTAAGATGTGAGAGGAAAGCTGACTGAAGTCTTATGGACAGACCGAATGGCGCAATATCGAGGACTGTATGACATGGCTGGTAATGAACTGGCCTCATTTCTTCACGCGCGTTTCTCAGTGAACGCACACTGCCAACGCAGCATTTCTGTCTGGGGATATGAATGTTCTGCTTGTTTTCTCTTTGTTGGTTCTGGTCACAGAAAATGCAGATGCCAGAAATTCTAGGTTCCGTTTAAAAGAAACAATCATGACTGCCGTAGTAAAACTTGATGTATTTTTGAACTACTGATATCATTTACATGCGTATCAGGAGATTTTTTAATTTTTTTGTGCTTGGTCTAGTTTTTCAGTAAGGGAATTATTTTCAAGTATCACACAGCATCACACCACAACTGGAATGAACAAAAACATGAATGAAACTGGAATCTTTTGTACAAAAAAACTACATAGAAAGACAAAGTACAAGAATATTGAAAGCGAGTGCTGCATAGGCACAGGCCATGCTTTTACCACAGGAGATCTGGTTCTTTGGACCTTCTGGTTGGACTGTTTTAGCTACTGCTTCTGTCAACAGGATGTGTTCAAGTTTCACTTTTTCATCAAATGAGGAACCGAACTGAAGACCCAGACTGTTTAGACATCTGGTTTGTCCCTCCCCCGAGGACAAAGGATGAGATGTGCTGATGAGGAGATGGCACTTTGAACCAGAAGCTCCATCGCAGGAGAGTTAAGAGTAGGTGTCTAGATTGAATAATAAAAAAACCATATGGTTTGGAAGTATGGAAGAATGAAATAACCACAGTAATCTTACTCCTCTAGTCGCATATCCTCACATTTTCCCACCCTCCAAACCCCAAACCATCTCCAAGCATGCAGGACATCCACCCTAAGCCCACAACCAGAAATCCTCCCAACATGTCTACTAAACTACTTTCAGCAGAAGAGGTGGGCTACACTTCTGGATGAAAAGAGACAGCCGTCTTCGTCGTTCAGTGCAATGAGTTTAAACACGAAGAGACACAGAGAGGGCGTGTGACCCGTTTTAAGAGATTTTGAAGCCAGTGCAATGTGTGCGTCTGGGAGTTTGATAAAACGTACGCACCCGTGTAGAGGGCCGTGTACTTTGCATGGACTGATAGGGACTGATAGTGTGTGATTGCTTGTGCTTTCAGCGTGATTCTCAAGCCATGTTGAAACCGCAGTGGATTGCAGCCTTGCGAAGACCGCTGCACACAGTTCATTACGAAACGTACATCGTGTACCTCATCAGTCATGGAAATTAACTGAGATAATATTAGGGTTTTTTTTTTTTTTGGAAAAGCACATATTCAGGTATTGTTCAAGGTAGTTTTAGGATGTTGAGTGCATTTTCATAAATATTTTCACTGATTTCTTATGTAATTTTTTTTCTGACATAATTTTATAGTGAAGTTTTTAGGTTTGTATTAATTTTTCGGGATGGATTTTAATGTCTGTGCTTTCAGTGCTTTTATAAATATGGAACTGTCACTTTGTGATGCCATACTATGGTTGGGATGTACTTGAAGGATTTTTATGGAGGTTTGTTTTGAGTGCCTTATTATAATGTGAAAATGACTGATAACGAGAGCTGAAAGACATAGATCTATGCATTTTATTATGTCTTAGCCATCAGTAGGATTTGTTTGAAATCTATTTTTAAATCATAATTGTATACCAAGAACAGTAAATTATATGTTTATATTGAATCAAATATCTTTTATAAAGGGCTTTAGTACCATTTTTGTCTTCCTTTGTTTTACGGATGTGATGTAGTCCATTGTATCAATTTTTATAGAGTGGACAAGGAATGATGCTGAGAGGAAAAAATAAAACAAGAGTGGTACCCTCTTTTATTATCAATATCTGCTTAAATTTCTTCAGTCTCCTTTGTTAAAGAATAAATCTAAAAGTTAATAATAAAAAATAAATAAACCTCATTCATGCATTTCTTTGTTTACAATGGTAGCACTTTCTTTACGTGAGCCCACAAAACCAGGTGAAAGCTGATCTTCAAAGTCCATCCTCCATTAGCTATTGTGACTAAATATAGACAATTCTATAATTGCAATAAAAAAAATTTATTCTGCCAGATTTAATTGTCTAACAGCTTATCACACAGTTAAGGCACTGCAAAGAAAGTGGGACCATTACAAAAATGAACATTAACATTTTTGATCACATGGGCTAACACCTATAGCTTTGCAGTTTGTTCAACAAGTTGAAATAGTAGATGACTGCACAAAATGAACAGTAGTGCATGTTAAAAACAAAGTAAAAAAAACAATATCCATACACAAACCTTGTCTGTACCAGTAAAACATTACATTATGATTTTTTCATGTGGGTGTGTGTGAACAGACTCGTATATACAGGTTACACTAAAAACTGGCAAACCATGGCATGTCTTAAGTAACTGACCTATCTTTAACTTGTGCAGTAAAATAAACACTTGGGCATTTTCTGGATGAGTTAGTGTAAGGTTCTACTCGCTCACCTTATGGACAAATAATGCAACAATTATGTATTTAAGAAAAAACGTTAAAAAAAAAAAAAAAAAAAGAAGTCATATGTGTATGAAACATCCTACCTGGTGGACTGACCTATGTACTGTAGTACAGCTAATGTTATATGTACAGCACCTGCACATCACTTCTATATACGACACTACTGAAATAGATTAAAAGCCCTTCAGGCTTGTGTGAAAAGTAACAGTGTTCGTTCTCCCGAGTTCTGTGCTTGGTTAAAAGGTCTTGTCAGCTGGAATGAAACATGCCTTGGGAGATGGAAGGAGGAGAAATTTTTGAGGGCCAGGTGACAGATGAACCCATTTTTAAAAGACAGACACAGTGACTGCTTCTAGGATTTCATTATAGTCTGACTTCCTCTTGGCTACAGAACCGAATGCCACATGTCATCTGCCAGTTCTAGCCTTGGATTCTGTGCCTATTCTTTAAACAGGAAGTCTTCTTGTTGAAAAACGAGGACCATCTTAGTAGCATTTGCTTAGTCTAACAGAACCTTTGGGGAAACACCTAAACAGCAGATCCTATGTTCTCCTTCTGGAAGATGAGCTCCACGGCTGCAGCCACATCCTGCACAATGTGGCTCGGCTCCACTAGAGCAGGGTCAAAGCGGAAGTCGCGGTGCCCATGGAACACTGTCTCTTTAATGCACTGGTTCGCATCCTTGGGTACCTCGGTGTGAGGGTTGTACACGCCAGTGCACACCAGAAAGGACGTGCAGGATGTGGCTGACGGCGCTGCCAACTCGCTCTCCCAGCCGCTGTATGCCAGGTCTACCTCTTGGGGCACGGCAGAGGTCGGCGAGGGCGTGCTTCCATGTGCGCTTGCCACGACTTTGGCCACAGTTTTGGCAGTCTTTCGGCTAGACCGTTCTTCGAGGTAGCGGTTGTAGAGATTAGCACCGTAGATGTCCGTCATGAGGTTGTCCCTGATTATTTACAGAGATAAAATGGGAACAATTAAAATCTCCATCACCCCCTATCAACTCTGCTTTCTGCAAAGTTCCGCCTAAAAATAGTGCAGGCATGTGCAAGATGTTGCTTGTGTGTCTACACAAAGAGTGAAAAAGAAAACTGTGTTCTGTTGATAATGTTGAATAATGAGTAATGTTGCATCAATGGAAAACAGCTTTGAGGCCTGAGGGACCCTTACAGAAATGAGCACATCTGACTACCGGTAACTGCATACTGCCCACAGCATGATAGGAGTTAAGAGGTTAATTTAGGTGTTTAGCATTAAGAGCGCTAAATAAGGAACAAGAAAAGGCAGGGTTGAGGTAACAACGTGATCTTTCCTTTTCAACCACGTGGACTGTTCCTGAAGCAGGGGTAGAAGTACCCTATTAGACCAAACAAGTTCAGCATTTTCAACGGGTGTAGTGTGGCCTCATACCCGATAGCATAGAGGGTCCTGATGGGGGTGCTCCATCCCCTCTCAGCTGCCTGTTCTCTGATCAGGTACTCGGCGTAGTGGTACGTCAGTTCACTGGGCTTCCCCATGAGAGCCTCATACTTCAGATCTTTGCCTGTGATCTTCTTGTAGATGTTCTCCAGACACACCAAGAAGGTTCCATGACCAAACCTGTTAGTAGGACAGCTGTTCACAATTTTGCTGGACATCAAATACCAGAAATAGTGACTGCTCTTTTCAGTGTGATTCATTCATTTTTGTACAAATTACGTTTGTTCATTAATAATGATCCAGATGATCATTATTAAAACAAAATACCTATGACTTATGTATCTGTTATAATGCATACTGTCAAAACAGAGCTAAAGGGTTATCATAAGTAAGACTCTACCGTGGTGAATGTGCCTCTGCCATCCACATCAGGTCCATGTTGCAGGCCAACAAAGGAAGGTGGGGGAATGGCGAGTTAAGGTATGCATTGCTCAGGTTCCCATTGGTCAGAAGCACATCAACAATCAGCTGCAGGTTCGTCTCCCATCGGATAGGCTCACCAAACAGAATCACAGCTACAAAGCAAGACAAAACTTATGTCTAAACTTGTGGCCAAATGTTAATATATAAATATAAATTAATTGGAAATAATGTTATTTATAGCCATCGGCTGAGAGAAAGCAGCTAAAAGTTCTTGCATTTATGATATGACTCCTTGGTATCTTTACTGAGGTCTTTCACCTAAATCTTCAAACTCCAGCAAGAACTGGAATGACGTTAGAAAGCATGAACTTATATTTTAATTGTTATAATGGCTTAAATCAGTAAGTATCAATAGGCACCAGTTACACTCATTTTTGTGAGAGAGACTGCAAAAGACTTTGCTAAGAAACAAAAGAATACAATTAATGGTACACCGGATCAATGAACTGGGTAATTATTGACAAATGTTTTTTTTTTTTTACCTATAGCTAATGTGTTTACATATGGAACAAAGCTTGGTAGCTGTAAAGAGACCACACAGAAATGGGCTCCATACCTTCAACTTTAGGAAGATTTGCAACAGGAGAGGCCTAGAGTGAAGGAAATAGGAAATTATTTGATATTCTTTTCATCAAATGGTATAAACAATTAAAATAAAGATACATATTACAACAAGTCCGCTGCTTTGGATGAAGGAAATTAATGTACTTTTTTTTTTTTTTTTTTTTAAATAATGCCTGCGGAATAACATTTTAACATGTAAACATTACCCAACCAAACCTGTTCATCGAAAATCTAGACCAAAATCTAGTTTCCTGTCTAGGACTGTAAATCTGGGTCTTTATTCAGAAACTCAAGCCTGTGTGTCATCCATGCATTCACACAAACAGGTCTATTTACCAGGTCATTAAAACAAACACAAATGTCCCGTAATTCCTCGGAAACTGGTGTTGTGAAGGAATCTGTTTTAAGAGTTAGAATGATGGCTCGTGTTGGGTAACAGCCTTAATCCTACAATGAAAATAGGGCTTTGCAGTATAAGCACTCAAACTAACCGGCAGTTTAGGGCGTCTGTTGTGATCCACCATGTCCAACAAGGGGTAAGACTCCCTCAGCATGTCAATGCTGATCACCTTTGTGAAACCCAAGCTATAAAGGGCTGATTTAAGGATCAATTCCACATCATGTAAAATCAGAAAGAGATTGTATGATTTACAAATAGCATATAGGCAATGACTACAATAAGTGAGGAGGAGATAAAGTATCATCAATTAAATAAAATTCAGATGGGCTGGTGAAGTCTGAGTGAATTGGATATTGTTGTTGCAAAAGCAAATGAAGCAAAACCTGTTCTGCACCCCCCCCCAAACATTTATCCCACATCATGTTTCGCATGCAGACACATCTGTGTTTGGACAATAAACGTTGTTTATTTACATTATATTTACATTTACGGCATGTATCAGACATCCTTATACAGAGCGACTTGCACTCAGTAGTTACAGGGACACTCAGGGTTAAGTGTCTTGCTCAGGGACACAATGGTAGTAAGTGGGATTTGAATCTGGGTCTTCTGGTTCATAGGTGAGTGTGTTACCCACTAGGCTACTATCACGGTATATATATTTTAAAATGAAGTCTAAATGCCACACTTTCATTGTGCTCTGAAGGGATTGTGTGTTTGTAACAGTGTTCTGTATCTCTGACAAAATAATCTTGACATCCTAATCTATTGCAGATTTTGTTTCTGCATTGCATAACCACTTATTAGGTCGGGTTCTTGGAGATCACCCTATAAACCATAGACCACCCCATCATTCCGATTAATCTATGCAGCAAAAACAACTGCCAGTTACACAATGACTGCTGAGATCACAAGCTGCTGAAGCAAAACCACGTAAAGAGCAAAAACATTCAGCAATTCTGCAAACTCGTATTTCCTTTAGATTGGAAACTGAAATGCTTGTAATTGCTGCTTTGAATGGGAAAGGGATGTTTTATATTGCTGCTAACCACCAAATTCTGGTTTTTAATGTCTGTTACTATCCATTCAGTTGTGTTCATAGCACAGGTACAATTGGAAAAATGTAACCCAGCAAGTGTGGAGTAAACAGAATAATGCACAGGAAATAAATGGAGACATGATAAATGAAAAGGATACTTCTTGGCAATGTCCAGAACAGGGCCTTGACCAGACACAAGAACACACTGGTCATGGTATTTCCGGAACATTCGCAGGGGACTATGAGACATCATGACTTGATCTTGGGAGATCTGTTGAAAAACCAAGAATGAGACCTAAATGGTCATTTTTGACTCACTCCTCATCTTGGAAACTTTTTTTTTTTTTTTTTTAAATGATCAGCACTGAGTAAAAAATGAAGCAGAAAAAAAACATCAAAGCCTAAGATTTCATTAACAAACTCACAACTCACCGAAACTCCCAGAATGTGAGAGAGCTGATCTGCCTTCTTCTGACGGAGACAGTTCCCAGCATTTGTGACGAACACCACGGGAACAACAAACTGGCCATTTGAGTCCACAAGCTTCTGAAAGGCCTTTTTCGCTGCTGGAATTGGAGTCTTGCCCCGGACGAGCACCCCATCAATATCAAACAGCAAGCCAAAATCTGGCTGGAACTGTGGCACGCACACGCACACACACACACACAAATTAGATAAACAGATTTGATTCCCTACAATGAATAGACAGTCACGTATTTCTATATAAATTAAATGAACATTTACACTGGATTTCAATTGTAAATGTTTTGTGACATGATTCAATGGTGACATAACTCAAACACAAACCTCACACTGAACAGGGCAGTGCAGTCGTTTAATGATGTAAATCCTAGGACCCTGAAGGCTAAAAAGATTGTGCTGAACCCCCAGTGGTTCCCAGCATTGTTGTAAGCACACATTCTCCTCACACGCACTTGAAGATTACAGCATCTGTCACCGCCAAAGCCACCAAACTAAACATCTGTGCTTTCCCTTCAGGGACTACTTTTTCATCTTTTTTTTTTTATTTCAGTTCCACTGGGATAATCAGTTTCCATCAGTAATTTGGGGCTGACCAAGACACAATTTCCAACAATTTAGCAATCACTGTAATAAGCAGAATCCACATCACATAAAATGCTTATGTAAAGGAGCCTTTAAAGATCTTCATAGTTAGTGGCTGAGTGGTAGTAGCCTAGTGGGTAACACACTCGCCTATGAACCAGAAGACCCAGATTCAAATCCAACTTACTACCATTGTGTCCCTCAGAAACACACTTAACCTTAAGTTGCTCCAGGGGGGGACTGTCCCTGTAACTGGATAAGGGCATCTGATAAATGCTTTAAAAGTAAACGTGTCTAGACTCCAGCAGGACCATTGGCCATTTCTTCAAACCCCTATTGCTCCCTGTGAGTAAGAGACAAATGCAGAAGGCACATTTCTTTGTTCGCACCCTGTGCTGTGCTTCACAATGAAACTAACTTCACAAATTACTTCTGCAATCCACCCAGGCCCTGAGGCACGAAAGCATCTCCAAACTGGTGTGGGATGTGCTGTACAAGTACAGGTGAAAAACGAGATTAAGAGTCAGGATTAAGAGTCTCAGGGACACAATGGTACTAAGTGGGGTTTGGTGTCTGTGATTTTGTGGTTTTCTGGTTCATAGGCGTGTGTGTTACCCACTAGGCTACTACAACCCTACATAAAACATACAAGATTACTTTGGGTCTGAAATTTCATCAATGGGTTTGAGTCATTGTTTAAAGGAACTCTACCAGAGAAAATCACATGTACATAAGTATTTACAGCCTTTGCTCAATACTTTGTTGTTGGCAGAAATTACAGCCTCAAGTCTTTTTTTAATATGATTCCACAAGCGTGGTACACCTATCCTTGGCCAATTTCACTCGTTCCTCTTTGCAGCACCTCAAGCTCCTTTGAGATCTTGGCTGTGTGCTAAGGGTCATAGTCCTGCTGAAAGATGAACCGTTGCCGGAGTCTGAGTTCAAGAGCGCTCTGGGGCAGGTTTTCATCCAGGATGTCTCTGTACATTGCTGCAGTCATGTTTCACTCTATCCTGACTAGTCTCCTAGACTGCAATTAGACTGCAGCTGAGAAACATCCCCACAGCATGATGCTGCCCCACCACCATGCTTCACTGTAGGGATGTTATTGGCCTGGTTATGACTGGTGCCTGGTTTCCTCCAAATGTGATGCCTGGCATTCACACCAAAGAGTTCAATCTTTGTATCATCAGACCAGAGAATTTCCTTTCTCATGGTCTGAGAGTCCTTTTGTCAAACTCCAGGAGGGCTGCCATGTGCCTTTTATTAAGGACCAAGAACCTTTGGGGTGCTCTTGTCAGAGTGATAATCACATTCTTGGTCACCTTCCTGAATAAGGCACTTCTGATTGCTCCTTTTAGATGGCCGGCCAGCTCTAGGAAGAGTCCTGGTGGTTTTGAACTTCTTCCACTCGGATGATGGAGGCCACTGTGCTCAATGAGACCTTCAAGGCAAGATACATTTTTCTGTAACCTTCCCAAGATTCGTGCCCCAAGGTCTTGGGGGTCTTCAAACAATTGACTTCTTGCTTGATTTCTGCTCTGACACGAACTGTCTACCGTGGGACGTTATATAGACTGTGTGTGCCTTTCCTAATCATTTCCACTCTACTGTTTTCTTTTCCCCATAAGTCGACTCCAATAAAGCTGCAGAAACAGCTCAAGGATGTTCAAGGAAAACAGGAGGCATCTGAGCTCAGTTTTGAGCTTCATGGCAAAAAAAAAAAAAACTGATTTCAGTTTTTTATTTTTAATACATTTACCAAAACCTGAAATAAACGTCGTCATTATGGGGTGTTGTGTGTAGAATTCAGAGGAGGGCGGAATTTAATCCATTTTGGAATTGTGACAAACTGTCACTGACAAAGGCACCACAGGGATGGCATTTTGTGAACCTCTCTGTCTGCTACCTCTCCTGACACAGGCATTACACGCGATGAAGCGAACACGGCACCGAGCAGCACTTCACACTCGCAATGCTGCCCACGGGGAGGCCGCATGATGCCAACCGATACCGCCACACGACGCGTATCGAATGAACACGCAGCGAATGCATCGGCCGCGTCAATAGGGCATCGCCGCAGCAAAGTGGGGGGAAAAAACACGAAGTAACACGCCCGGGTTTGAACGAAACCAAAAACGTAAACGGAGGTCGTGCGACCATAACAAAAAAAAAAAACGAAAAACGAAAACGCAACGAAAACACGCACACCGACGTGAAGCGGTCCCGTGTGGACGCGCCGACGTTTTTATTTTTAACGCGGCGAGGTTAGATGACAGTGGATGACAGCGAGGTTAGATGCGAAACCCGACACCCGTCCCGCTTCGTCGCCGAAGAGACCACCGCCAACAAGCGAAGAATATTCGCCAAAAACGACGACGCGTGACACAGATTCGCCGGAGCGAGTAAACAGCAGTCCGGCTCGGAGTTACGCGGTCAAAGTGAGCAGGACAGAAAAGGAAAAAACAAGATGCTGCGCCCGTCTAAATGGGTGCCAGTACCGGAGTGGACTGAACCCGGGCGGTGGTACCTTGCCGGAGCCGGACGCCGCAGTGCCGCACAGACCGCATCGAGCCACCGCGGTCCCCGCTCCGACCGGCCGGCCGTACAGGGTGTTCGCGGCCCGGCACAGCGAATTCAGGGCCCTCATGTCGGTCGTGCTCCGCCTGTTGTTCCCGGCCGGTTTCAGCGGCGTCTAATTCCTCCATATAGCTTTTGTAGGAGTGAGACGTGACGACACAGGAGGAGGTTCCGACACGCGGCGGAGGAAGCGCCCTACAGGACGCCGCACGCCAACGTCGCGGTCTTTATTGAGCGTTATTGCCGTGGATTTTGTAGTGTGTGTGTGTGTGTGTGTGTGTGTGTGTGTTTTTCCTCTTTTAAAACGGGAAGTCTAGAAACGAAATGGCGCCGCATCGACTCGCTTCCTCGCCGGAAAGGGGAAGAGCGCGTCCCCGCCGCATCTTCAGGCGCGCGGAGCCGGTGACGTCACCCAGATGCAACATCACTTTAATACCGTTCAATGTCTATTAGTTTGGTGAAGTGATTGGCACATGTGATACGCAGCAGCACAGCACACACAGTGAAATTTGTCCTCTGCATTTAACCCATCACCCTGAGTGAGCAGTAGGCAGCCGTGACAGGCGCCCGGGGTGTGGGGGGGACGGTGCTTTGCTCAGTGGCACATTACCAATGTAAATGGTCATGAAAATAAAGAAAACTCATTGAATGAGAAGGTGTGTCCAAACTTTTGGCCTGTACTGTAAATGGCTGAAGTCCGGGCTAAACACTTTATTTGAAGCATTGTACAGACAGACAAAAAGTTTAAATTCAGTATGCTGCACACACCAGTTTCAGACTTGCAGCCCAGAGATGCACGTGATCATTTGTGCAACTTCAAATTAAACGCTAAGATCTGATTTAGCCTTGATGCGGAGGGCGTGACTGGGTCACCCCTACCCCCAGCAACACCTTCATTTTCTGTAGTCACATGAGTCCAGCTGCCTCAAGTCTCCAGCCCCGTAATTCAATACGCTCACTACACTTTAGCTCCATGAAATGCCAGAGATGGTGGAGTCCGGAATCACATGCCAAAGCATACGGTACCAAATTAAAAACAGAGAGCCTGTTATTACATGGTTAAAAGCATAATATTAAAAAATAACACAGACACAGGAAATAGTAATCACATTTTAGTAGAAAAATGTTTATGGATCAATAACATGGAAGAAAAGTGTACAAAATGGTTATATTTACAGTTTCGAGCCACAATCCAGGCCCTGATGCTCCCAAAACATATCAAACCGGTCTGTTGAGAACCTTATCTTCTGTCTGATGAACAATACTCACTTCTAACATTAAGCAATCTTAGAAACATGCTGAGACAAGAAGGGTTCTACAAGCCAAGTAAGGCTTTTGCCTCCTCGCTCTGAGCCATGAGGTTCTCACTGGCATACTTCTGCAGGAGTTCCATCTTCTTCCTCCTGACCAAGGCCTCTTCAATCTGCAATAAGAAGAAGCAATGGCATCAGAACTGTATAGATCATCATTCACAAAAGAGACAGTAGATTTTACATATACCATGGTTTCCTCCAGTTCGTCCTTTATGTATAGGCATTTGAGTATATCAGTTTTAGCATTTTTTCATAAGACAACTGTAGAAAAATGAACTGTGCTTTGACATCTTATATTTTGAGTATATTCTTGCATAGAAATCAATATCAGTGAAGAACATCTAAGTTTAAAAAAAAAACAAAAAAAAAAAAAAAAAACAAGATCCAATGGTGGTGGCCTAGCAGGAAAGGTAGTGGACTCATAACTGGAAGATTGCGTGTTTAAATTCCAAACCATCAATGTGCTACTGTGGTCTCCTGGAACAAGGAATCGTCCCCACACACTGCTCCCCGGATGCCTTTCATGGCTGCCTTCTGCTCACTAAGGTTGATATGAAGGACACATTTTGCTCACCTCTTTCTGGGAAGGCACAGGTACATGTCCGATGAACATCTGAGCGCCATTCTCTCCTTCTACCTGGTCAAACATCTCCTCATCAGAGTGCTTAATAATGAGAGAAAATCATTCATTACAATCAAATCAGGACACAAAACAATCTTCAAATAAATGTCTGAATTGACACAGACAAGCTATGGCCTTCATAACTCAAGCAAACTAAAAACAAATAGATTTTTTAGAGTAACAAATAGAGTAACAAGATACTGGTGAACCAGTTCCAAGTAGCCTTTTAAGTCAGACTACATATCAATTTGAGAAATGTATCAGTTTCAATGATGCTGAATAAAATCTCATTTGCAGACAGCAGTAAGTTACCTCTTCATCAACAGCATATATGTACTTCTCCTCCTCCTCCTCAATCTCTTTCTCACCACCTCCCTCAGCCAGCCTCGCTTCCTTTTCAGCTTTCCATTTGTCAACAGCTTCTGCAATGACTGAAAAAGAAAATGGACAAATGGGCATTACATGCAAACGTCATTATTCTAACAGTACAGACTGATAGGTTTATGGAAGCATGATGGACTCACAATCAAAACCAGTGTGAAATCTAGGACCCAAAGTTGCTCGGAAAATCTGAAGTAAATGGCCTCACATTTTTATAAATTAATAAATCGGTCAACTAGTGACACATTGACTAGTATTAAACCGCTATGGCGAAAAAATGTGAATAAGTATGGGACAAGAAAAGCAGCTGGGGATACTGGCAGATTGTAGAAAATAGCTTGCTCAATACAAAACCATACCCCAGTGATAGGACAGCATGTGCTGGAAATAAAAATCCCAAGTAGAAACCTTTTTAAAATACCTTTTTACAGTATTGTTGAACTTGTGTACAGAATATACAACAGAGTGAATAAAAAGATTGTATTCATAGTTGGGGTCCTAGTGAACCGGAATTGATCTCTTCATCAATAGTAACTTGAAAGCACGTTGTAAGTCGCTCTGGATAAGGGCGTCTGCCAAATGCCGTAAATGTAAATATATATGGGTTTGCAAAATCTGAACTAGATTTCTTGAGCAATTCTTGAGTCAGGCACAACAATCCCTTTGGCTATTGCTGTATGTTTACTAGGGTACAATACCCAAAGACCTAATGTATCCAAAAGAACACGGTGTTATTATGTTCTGTCTAAATACAGGTACCAGGACCATTCTTAAACACTGCAGATCACATCTACAATAGGACTTGAAAACATGGAGAGATGCCATGGTGGAGATTGCACAGACTAAATGACAGAAGGAGAGACAAGGAGGATGAGGAGAACCCATGGGACCTTTTTTGGATCAGCATTGGACATTCTCTCATATTGTAACTGGGATCTGATATGGATTATATGACGTGTTGCTATAATAGACTAGAATTTCCCTCGTTCTTATTTTAACTGCTCTACTCCTGTGACCTACTGTTTTTGCTGCAACAAATTCAATGATTTATGTTTGTTCCTAATTAAAGAAAAAACAATAATTTTAAATGTAAAAACCTGACTGTGATAAACCTGTCAGAATATGATGCCTGCAAAGAGGACCAGGCTACAGAGATTGCTTACATGAGCAGCAGCATGTCTCATATGCTGTTAATACATTTGCACTAATAGGAAACACATGTCCTGAGGGAGCAATCAAGTACATGAGGCCTCAGTGGCATGGTAGAAATCATACAAAGCCTACAATTGTTTCTTAATGAACCGAGGAATTTGTGTGTGTGAGTAGTTTTGAGACTGGAAGTGAAATCACGTTTCAACATTCAAGTTACTCTCTTCCTCCTCCAGAAGCATGAGGGCGTGGAGAAACTGTGGGCAACCACTGAGCCTTGAAAAATACTGCATAAAAGTACACTCATTAGGGCATGTGACCAACGTAATGTGTACACAAAAAAAAAACGTACATTTTTTTTCATATTCCTGCTCCAAAGGCACCAGCACACCATCATCTTCATCTCTGTAGCCATAGTACTCAGCATCAATCTCTTTCATTAGTTCTCCTCGAGTCTTTCTTGGTGGTAAAACAGCTAAAGTAAGGAAGCAAAATTTTAGAATTAGCTGGTTACTAAAGTAACTTGACTACGAAGGTTCTTTTCAATTGTGCAGGTCTTTATGGTTTAAATTTAAGATAACAGATGTAATAGAGACATTGCACTATTTTTGGCTACCCTTCCATAACACAATGCTAAACGCCCTGAAGAGAACTGATCAACTCACGTTCTTTCTCAAACAGCTCTCGGACACCAGGGAGTTCTTTGGCAGCACCAAAGTATTTGTAACCTCTGTTTCCAGGCACCTCCTTGCCTTCGTGGTCCAGCATTTTTGGCCCAAACCTCTAAAGCAAGAATTCAGTGAAGTTACATACATGTATGCATGTTTACAAACAGAATGAGATGAAAAAAAAAAATCCCTACATACAACCCCAAGTTTGCTTGTGGACATCCCTGTCTTTCTAACACTCACCCAATAATCAGGGCCACCCAGCTCTTTGATTCGAAACTCCCAATGGCCCTTCTCTCGAAGGAGCTTGTTGATTTCATCATTCAGGTCTCTGATCTTAAACTCCCCCAAACCGGCTGAAAAGAAGAATTCGGTCTCAAATCTCATTTCATTCATGATTCTACTGCAATGGCAATGACTTACCGTTCTGAATCTGTGCAACCTTCTTGGATATCTCACTGATGATCTAAAAAGTGGCAGCAAATGTAATGTTAACAATTTTTTAAAAATCTAAATTTAGGGGAAAAAAATGATAGTTTTGCAAGATCTTGCATTGAAAATGATAATACATATACACAAAAAAAAATCCATGTCTCAGTGCAATTAAGCCCATACATGACCACCTAATTTAAGGAGAGAACAGGCCATCATACCTGTCTTCGCCACTTCTCAGCTTTAGGCAGCTCGTTACATTCTGACGCAAGAAACGGCCGCCTCTCCTGCAACGTTCACAAATGTCATACTCGTGTACCACACATGAAAGTAGTTACATTCGAATTTTGGGAATAAACATAGGAAGACTGTACCTTAACTTTGCCCTCTTCTAGCTGTGCCTGGCGAAATCTCGCCAAGGCCGTCCTGTGACAAATAAACCAGACGTTAAGCACAATGTTTAGTATATATGTTTAGTATAATTAAACTATTCTACAGAATACTTACATGGCCTTTTCCGCGTTTCGAGCCTAATTTAAAAAGAGAGAGAGACCACATTAGCACAAACACTTTACCTGCACATGCGTTTAGAAAATTGACCTGTACAGGAATTCGTGAAATTATACAAATATCCTTAACTAGATAATCTACATGTACCGAATGCAAGATGAATACGAAGTTTCAGCAAGTATTTTAAAACATGAACATTTTTACGAGACCAATGTCTCTGTACGACAGTCCGGTACATGGGATTATTATTTAGTTCATAGTCCAACTATTCCGCTTTCCCAATCAGATAAAGCATTTCTAAATAGACATTATATTAGCCAAAAAAACTAATTATATAGAAATTAAATTCACACCATAGTTGCTGCTCACACCAGTCCCGTCGACGCTCCGTCTCCCGCGGACGCGTTAATATGACGCAAGATTCCAGCGACTAAGGAAAAACACGTGGATAAAAACCACACTGCCCCCTACCGGTCCATCTACAGTATTGTCTGAACAAGCATGAGCACAATAACATAGCTGTAATTATTCTATGGTTTGTGTTCAAATATTTGATTCAATAATTGCATAATATTTAACGGGTAATTATTCGTGCTACACATTAAGAGGCTCCTCCCCACCCCCCTGAACAAGAAAGGGAAGTGATTGTGATATACTGCAGCACAGCACACGGTGAAAGAACAAAATGTGTCCACCACCCTTGGTGAGCAGTGGGCAGCAGTGTGTGGGCACGGTACTTTCGCTCAGTGGCACCTCAGTGCCACATTGGCGAATCGGGATTCGAACCGGCTACCTTCTGATTATGGGGCTGCTTTGTTAACTGCTAGGCCATCACTGCCCCTGTATTATTATCATATTATTGCTATTATTATTCATTTTATATCATACTCTATATTATTCTGTATGTACTATGTATACTAAACTATATGCAGTGATCATATTGCTGCACTATATTATGGGCCAGTGCACAATGTCCTTTGTCATGTTGTTCTGTTCTCCAGTCTTCTTTCCCAGAAGCTTCGCAATTTTCTCTCTCTGTGTACTCGAACATAGTGAGAAGACAAAAAGGTTCACTGTGAAATATTTTATATTTAAGATTATTTTACATGCTTCAGTGTCAAAAGTAACATTTATCACGTAGAGAAGTGCACATTCTGGTTACAATTGTCGTGGGATTCCAAGAAATAAACAGAGTGAAAGATGCCAAAAATACTGGTAGCACTTCAAGTACACGCTGTAAACTAGAAACCAAAATAAAAACAGTTCAGGCCAAAAGATTGGACACACCTTCTCATTCAATGTGTTTTCTTTATTTTCATGACCATTTACATTGGTAGATTCTCATTGAAGGCATCAAAACTATGAATGAACACATGTGGAGTTATGTACTTAACAAAAAATGTGAAATAAGTGAAAACATGTTTTATATTCTAGTTTCTTTGCTCTGATTACTGCTTTGCACACTCTTGGCATTCTCTCAATGAGCGTCGTCACCTGAAATGCTTTTCCAACAGTCTTGAAGGAGTTCCCAGAGGTGTTTAGCACTTGTTGGCCCCTTTGCCTTCACTCTGCGGTCCAGCTCACCCCAAACCATCTCGATTGGGTTCAGGTCCGGTGACTGTGGAGACCAGGTCTCCACTTTTTGTTAAGTACATAACTCCACATGTGTTCATTCATAGTTTTAATACCAACGTAAATGGTCATGAAAATAAAGAAAACACATTGAATGAGAAAGTGTGTACTGTACTCTATGTCGACCAAAAATGCCCGAACGGAGAAAAGGGCTATTAAGGTATTCTGAATTATGTGGGCAAGACCATACTCTCTGCACACTTTTTATAAGGGCCAGCAAATCGGGCATCTGGCCCCCCATACTGAGCTGGAGAAGTAAAGGGCTTCGGCAGGAGCCGCAAGCCGGACCGATGGGGTTAAATCGGGGCTCCGCGGGCCGGCGCGTCAGGAAGTCGCCGCGGCGCAGCGTCTGAAAATGGCTGGCCAGGAGGATCCCGTCCAGCGAGAGATCCACCAGGACTGGGCGAACCGGGAGTACATCGAAGTCATCACCAGCAGCATCAAGAAGATCGCGGATTTCCTCAACTCGTTCGGTAAACACGGCGGCGGCGGCGATCTGGACGGGCGGAAAGGGCATTAGCGTCGCCGACTGCTAGCCGCGGTTTTCACCCAGCGAGCCTCTTGACAAAAAAACAAAAAAAAAAACACACTCGACACTCGTGCTCTAGCGCACACCCCAAATTGTGCATTTGTACATTTATTTCGCGAACTGTGTCGCACTCCGCTTATTGTGTTTTCAGCTTGTTTTGTGATGCACGCGTTAGCTAAATAGCATAGTTAGCCGGCCGCGGCTAGCGCCGCTCGGCGCGGGCGAGATGGACAGCGAGGCTTTTAAAACGCGTCGTGTTCGTCTCTCTACGCAGACATGTCCTGTCGGTCGCGCCTGGCCACGCTGAACGAAAAGCTGACTGCGCTGGAGAGGAGAATCGAGTACATCGAAGCCAGGGTGAGTCTCCGCCGGCTGCTGCGCATCAGCCCCGTGCGACGTAAACGACACGTCCACTTTACTCTTCAAACCCCACTGGCATTTCATCATTATACTTTATTCATTTTGTTCTGTTTCCCCCCCCTCTGTTTCAGGTCACGAAGGGAGAAACGCTGACTTAAATCAAGATGACGCAAGAATCGAAGTTGCGGAATTCCATTTGTCTGTACACGGTGTTTAATATGAATTCTCCCATATTGATGTGTTTTTTTTTTTTTTTTTTTTTTTTTTTTTTTTTTTTTTTTGTTCAATGGATCACGCTCCATTTTCCCGTAGGGTCCAATCAAGCTTTCCTCAGTCGGCCTGGTAGTGTCTGCTGGCCCAGATATCAGCTTCAGCCTCAGACTTCATGAAATTGTACTAAGTACAGCCTCTGTGGCTTTTATAACGGTACGGTTACACGTTTTCTCTGATACACATTTAATCTCATGAATAACTGTTATTAAGTGTCATGAAACCTAAAATTTGTGTGCGAAACCCAGGGTCATCCTTTAGTTTCCATAGGTGTTACAGTTGTCCATATTTGGTATATGGAGTGATATATATTTTTGGTATATATGAGTTGGTGACAGTGGAGGTGCCAAACATTTTGTCTGCCTGTTACTTTTTCGGTTTATTTTCTGCATGCAGTATGTTTTTAATTTTCCATTTGTATAAAACTGAATAAAATATTGAGAGATTCTTTTCTGCTGATACTTTCATTTTTGTATTTTGATCTAAAATTCGACTTTGCGCACCTTAACCGGTTGCAAGTGGGTGCTACGTCATAGAATTAGGTGGTAGTAGCCTAGTGGGTAAAACACTCACCTGTGAACCAGGAGACCCAGGAGACCCAGGTTCAAATCCCACTTACCATTGTGTCCCTGAGCAAGACACTTAACCCTAAGTTGCTCCAGGGGGACTGTCCCTGTAACTACTGATTGTAAGTCGCTCTGGATAAGGGCATCTGATAAATGCTGTAAATTTAAATGTAAATTAATGCATAAATCAAAGTAGAAAAATGTGACTAATGCTGTGTTTCAGCTGTCTTTAGTAAATGCAAGTCATGTAGCTGTCATACTCCCTGCTGTCCTTGGCAGCTACCTAAAACTGTGCCAATGGATAACCACTAACCAGATATTTGGGTGTGAATGACACTCAACAACACTTGATATGCTGTGGAATTTTAAGTATATCAGGCAAAGCAGCACTGTTAGGACTTTTAATACATCAGTGACACAGGGTCACAATATGTAATGATCAACCCAGCACTGGCCCTGTAGTCAGACACGAACTACTCATAAAGCTTCACATCTCCTCTAACACAAACTATGCATGGTGAAATCTAGACTACTATGCATAAAAGTTTTGGTAGGACCCAGCCACTGGGTGATGCACGTGACGGAACATTTCTTGTTACTGGTCCTAACCCTGTGTAAATGGGGAGGGTTGCGTCATATAACTTTTGCAATGTAAATTGTGCAGACAGCGAGGTCCACTGTGGCAACCCCTAACTGGAGCAGTCGAATAGAGATGATGACATTGCGTTTGGTTCAAGTGTTTTTCATACCGTGGCCAGTTATTGTACATACCTGCGAGAGAAAACGTTACGGTATTTTAAATGATCATGGCCAAGAGGGCAACACCTCTAAAATAGCAGGTCTGCTTTAAGCCTGTGGTTGTTAAATTGCTGCCATGGCTCAGATGAGACTCAGCCCTGCCAGAAGACTTGTGATCGTACCGTGAGCTCTGAAGATGTAAAACCGCTAATGAGTGCTGGAGGGGAGAAAAAAACTAGGTGTGCCTAAAGCCTTGCAATGTTCATGCCAGCAGTTACTGGAATCCTTCAGGGACAAGATCTCCTCATTCCTTACCACATATACCATTGTGCTGACCACCTGGCTCAGTAGTCTCTGTGTTGACCAGGTAAAGTGAGGATTGAATGTATGATTATGCCTCCTCTTCCAAACTGGCCTGTTCTATCAGAAACTTTTAAAATAAAGTATAGTGAGCCAATTCAACGCAAACAGCTGGGACGGGAACACAAACAGGAGTACTGTTTAGCTGAAATGGCATAAAAAGAAACTCTGTACTTGGATTGAACAACCCGGCCTATTGTTGTCTTAATGTCTTATTTGCATATTACATAATCACATTCCGCTGTCTTTGTGTTGTGCATGATGCCACTTTAACAGACCGATATGATTATCATGTCCTTGAAGCTGCAGCAATGTGTTTTAACCCACTTAAATGGCAGCGGTGTCCTAGTGGTTAAGGAAGCGGCCCCTTAACCAGAAGGTTGTCGGTTCGAATCCCAATGCTCACCAAGGGTGATTATTAAAAGCAGAGGGCACATTTTGTTGTGTCACCATGTGCTGTGTATCACAATGACAATCACTTCACTTTCACTTAAATGCTTCAACTAAGTCAGAAGCACAAAATTAAATAGAATTAAAGGTAGATTCATGGAGGAAATGTTTTACAAGGTAGATGTATGCCTCTTCTTTGCCTCACCCAAGTGATTCATGTACACCAGTCCCCTTGCATATTGCCTGATGGGTGTTGCCTTTTCTAACCTTACCTGGACACTAATTTCAGGTCAGTGTCTTCTGTGTGAGCCAGGATTCAACTGTTAATAAATTACAGCATATTAGTAACATATGGCACATATTTTCAGAAACCAAGATATGCTTGATGGATGCTGATGAAAGTGGTCATCTTTATGAAATAAAGCTTTTATTTAATACGGGAATTAATGGTGCATATCTGTTCCTTACCTCTAGGGTGCAGCAGAGAGAACCCAATTTCAAAAGGATGTCTGGGATCCTTGCTTCCATTTTTCCTCTCCACCTCCTTAAAATGCTCCCTTTCAGTGACCCTTCTTTACTGGAGCATCATCTATGACATGGAACATCACACACTGTCAGATTTCAACATATTTGGGGCAGTGATGGCATAGCGGGTAAGGAAGCGACCCTGTAATCAGAAAGTGGCTGGTTCGAATCCCGATCTGCTGAGGTGCCACTGAGCAAAGCACCGTCCCCACACGCTACTACCCAGGCACCTGTCATGGCTGCTCACTATGGGTGATGGGTTTAAAGCAGAGGACGCAATGACTTTCAATTCACTTCTTTTCCTGTCCACACAACTTCACTTCTCCCACTACTTGTATCTGTTTGTGCCAGAGTGTTCCTGGACACTGCTTGCTGCAGTGTATCGTCTTGGTGCATGCACCAGGTCCTGGACTTCAGAGGTAACCGATAGGGGCATTTCGCTCTGTTGTGGGGTTCACACCGGTCTGCCTGCCCTTCTCACACAGAGCCTTCACCTGTTTCTGAAGTACTTGGCTTCCAGGATGGGTTCCATAGGTGGGCTTTTAGGTCTCCACAGAGAGTTGTGGCCGGACTCTCATGGCCCTAAAAACTCTTCAATCTCAATTTTTTTTCATTTAGACATATTGCTGAAGATCGTGTAGTTTGAGGTGTGGGGCTGATTCTGTTTAGTGCGCTCTTATGGGAAAACCCTGCAAAGTGTGTGGCCTGGCAAGGAGGATGACGGTGTTCTGTAAAATGGTAGTTAAAGGCTTTTTCATTTACCAGCAATGTGTACACTTGCCTACACCTATGATTAAGCTGTTTTTTGGTATTGTGATGTCATTTGGTGTCACAAGGACTTTTGTGAATCCATCAAATTATTATAAACAACACATTTTTCAGTTTATGTTGTTCTTCCGTCTAAAGATCTCTGATAAGAAGGCTGGAATCATCACTGTATGATTACATTGTAAAAATTTAGCAAGACTGGCAGTAGCGTATTGGGTAACACAATCGACTATCAAACAGAAGACCTTAAAGTCATAGGTTCAAACCCCACTTACTT
Source organism: Denticeps clupeoides (assembly GCF_900700375.1). Lineage (NCBI taxonomy): Eukaryota > Metazoa > Chordata > Actinopteri > Clupeiformes > Denticipitidae > Denticeps > Denticeps clupeoides. The sequence goes on from NC_041718.1 coordinate 11,653,387, forward strand.
CCATTGTGAGCAAGACACTTAACACTTAGTTTGACTGACTGTAAGTTGATCTGGATAAGGGTGTCTGATAAATGAAATGTGAGGTTGCTAAAAGCTAGTTTTAATGTAACCAGGATACTAGGACACCCGGATATGACATATCACCATGGGCTGCTATAAGCATGCTGTAAGCATCAGGCCTAAGAGTACCCTGAAAGGTGCGTTTGGTTAGGTTTTCTCCAGTTTTGTATGTTTCTGGATCAGCAATGTCCATCCACTGTACTTCAGCTTTTCTTAGCCCTAAACCTTCTCATTTCTGCACTGGGCATAATCGGTCTTCGTTTTGTTGTATGTGGTAGCCTGTTAAAAAAACATCTTCAGCACCCCAATATTTATATGTTTTCTCATCTAGCCCGAAGCATTAGAAACCTGTGTTGGGTTTAGTGAATTAGATGAAAACACTGGAGGTCCGAAACAATTTTAATAAAGCAGTCCAGACAAAAATGCTTATATGAAAAGAAGGAGGCTGACAGGGACAAATCCTCCAATTTTCCACAAAGAGCTGATCCCAAGTACTTTAATAATTTCTTTGTATTCTGACTGGGATTGAGATAGTTCATGATTCTTTATTCCAAAATGTTCCCGGTCTCTGAGGACTAGACCCCCTTCTTTACCTCTGCAGTCAATCGGACAGACCTGAGATCTTAGGCTCTTGAGGATATTTTTTACTGCATTTATCAGACATTTACTGCATTAATCAGACGTCCTTACCAAGAGCACCTTACAATCAGCAGTTACAGGGACAGTCCCGCTGGAGGCACTCAGGGTTATGCGTCTTGCTCAAGGACACAAAAAGTGGGTTTTGAACCTGGGTCTTCTGTTTAATAAACAAGTGTGTTACCCACTAGGCTACTACCACCCAAGCACTAGAACACTAGAAAATACATATTTTCACCCATAAAAGTTTACTTACTATTACCTCTGCATTTAAAAACAACAATTTGACTAAGCTCAGGGAATAATACACAGCAGCAAATAATCTCTTCCTTTCGTAAAAAATTCTGCCACCCGGTTTATTTTCAACCCGTTAATCAAAGCACGTTTCTTCTGTATTGATCCAGGGAGGGTGAGAGCCTGCTTCAAAGAGCACTTCATTTTCATTGATGAATCTCAAGTGTTGGCGAGGCTGGAGAACATCTCATTCTGTCCAAGAAACCAACCCATCGTTTCTGGCTAGAAATGGCAGGGAGGAGTGGAGTTCTGCCTAGTCCCTGCAGACACAAGCACGTTGCAGGTGAATGAACCAGGAACATATTTCCCAATAGGCATTGGCCAAACTGGTTTTCATTGTCACACTGAAGACATTTCAAGTTAACTGTTTGGCGTGTTTTAATTGTTATACTCCTACATCATGATATTGCTCAGATATATTAACCTTATAGAACTAAATGTCTATGAAATTTCTACCTAATTGGATATTGTGTTGTTGTTGTTCTTTATACTGTTGGGCTTGAGAAACACCAGGGGGCTGCAGAATCAGAATCTGTGATTGAACACATACAAGGAATTTGATTCTGGTTCTGCATGTTCCTACTCTCCACACAAAAGTAGTGTCTCTGACTGATTATGTGACGGAAAGGAGAAGCATTTATGATCCCTTTTTTGAAAGCTTGCTGAAACACCCCACTTTTCAGTCACGTGGCCAGGCTTCCTTAGGGCCATGGTGCGCACAGAGTGGGAGAAACTCCTTGTCACATCTACTGCCGGCATTCTGTGCCGTCTGCACTATGAGTCATGCTGGTTGTCTCATGAGATTATAGTTCGGGGGGATCATTCGGTCTCACAGTCGGTAACGTTTTTAAAATGTGGAAATTCTGCCACTTTCTGCAATCAGCTGTTTGTTTTCATTTTCTGCAGAGTGGGCTGGTAAAAGCAGTTTGTGCTCTATGATGTGCCAAATTCTGTCCTTCCTGCACCCTCACACATTTAAATTGATTAAGGCCATGATCTTCCTAATCCGACTTAACTAGGCAAATTATGAATATGGCTGCAGTGAGTATTCCTCTTATACTTTTATTTTTTATTAAGATTGAATGGCCATCGAATGATGAATTGCAGTAGATATACAGATATCAGGGATACAAAAAAAGAATAATGAAGAAATGCTACTTTTAAAAATCTTCTTATAAACACTAAGAGAAAAAGTCAAAATGTACCAGAATTGTAAATTGTGAATAAACTTCAACACAGATCAACATACAAAGAACATGTAAAAGGCAAAGAAAAGGCAGAGTTCCAGTTGTCCCCCGGTGACCTCATCAAGCTTGTCCTTGTCTGACATTTTCAGACGTCTTGTTCTGGTTTTAGAGCGTTCACATGCTGGCTTCTTGCGGTCAGGGCTGGTTTGGTCGGCAAAATATCACTCTCCAGCTCTGTGACCCTGTGAAGATATGCTGTTCCTCTGAACTATATTCAGTTTTCTGAGTTTTCTCAGGGCTTAGTGCATATTTCGATGCTAATGTGGATAGTGAACATGTCCAGAATTAGATACATTATAATTTTTCATATAATTTAAAGCCATCATTTAAAGTGAGTGTTTCTATTAAACAAATTACCATTGCATCATAAATACAGGTCAATAATGTTTCATATTAATTGCATATTAAAACAAACATTAAAACTGAACACTCATTCCAGACGTGCATTTATAAGTTGTTTGGTTGGTTATTTATAGTTTCTGACTGTGTTCTGGAATATGTCCTGACAAACAAACTAGTGGATGCCTTTTCCCACATGGGAACACCACTCCACGGAACATGCCAAGTATCTGAGAATGTTATGCAGTTGCCAATTTTTTTTATATATAGTACGTTAAAATAAATATGCACATAATGAAAATGGATTTCTAATTTGATTTACTGCTAATATAATTTATATTGAACATTAAAAAATAAGTGTATTGTTGCAAGGTGTTCAAGGTCTGAGGTATAGCGTGACAGTTAAAATGGTCTGTATGTGGGACATATTGAATATAATCTACATCTTATGCTTTATTGTTATATTGTGCTATGTTCAGATATGTTGCCTGTGCTTTGTATTCCTTTATTTTAGATATTAAGAGGTCTTGTTGTTTGGTAGAGGAATATGTGCCGTTATGTAACATCTCATTTAAAGATGGTATCCTTCTAATTAAGACATTGTGCCATGGGCCAAAACAGATTGCTAGGTTGGTGGAGGTGGGCACCGTTCATACTGTATTTTTGACTTATTGCTTATTAGCCGAGGGGTTATTACTTTTTTTTTGCACAGTTTCCTCATAAGAACATCTGCAACAGTGGAGAAGCTCCAAGCCCAGCAATGTCATTAGGCCCACCTTGCTTAAGCACGACAATCTGCTGGCCTTTTTTTTCCTGCTCTGCTACAGTCTGCAAGGATTTGGGGAATATAGTCTGAATTCTGCTTCATCAGTCAGCTGTCTGCTAACGCCGAGCTGCTCGGTGTCCTGTGGCTTCCCAGCATTCCTCCCTCTGACCCCATCGGTTGTTGGCAAAGATAAAGCTGAATGAGCCGCACGCTCATATAGCCCAGCACACACAAATCTCGCTGTAGGAAAGTGTGCCGGGAGACTCGGAAGCACTGTTTAACTGGCTTCTCCCTCAATTTACTATTGAACACTTTAGTCATTTTAATGGGTTATTTATATTCACTAAATATGTTTTATTAAAAGCTACCAGTGGCCAAAGACAGCAATCTTTTCATGACTGTAAATTTTTAGTACTTTGTGTGCAAACATATGAAGGATATCTATTTATATGTGAATGAAAATATTGACGAATTTGTAAGTAACCTGGACGATGGAACAAAGAAAAGCGGCGACAATTTCCTGGTTTCAATATTTTTATCTTGAGCCCATTTTTTTCTTCCTAATTTAAACAAAAATAAAAATATCTTTCCTGGATGTTGCCATTTTGTTCCAATTTCATTCCATCTTTCAACCTCCCAGGGACATGTCCTCATGTCTGAAGTCTCACAGGGACACACCTGGTTGTTTTTCTTCTCTCTTTTTTTTCAGAATTCCTCTCATAGTGAGGGAACAATGGTCAGGGTCTCTTTGTTCCCCGTTTTCCCAGAGTTCCCCGGCTTCCCAGAATGCCTGGGAGGGGTGCAGGGGGGGTACATGCAAACATGTGAAGGAGTTTAAGTGTGAGTCAGGGAGATTGCTCTGTGAACTTGTGTCTGCGAAGGGTTTCTCTGATGCTCGGAGGCTTTGGAGGAAAAACAACAAACACGGCTTCGGCAGCATGGCAGATGTACTGCATTGATAAACAGTTCAAACGATTACTCAGTGTAGAGTTATATAACCGCCGTAGACCCTCTAATGTTCAATCAACAAGTTCCCAATTTTTTAGCATGAGCAACAAATTATCTGGCTGTACAAAGATTTGATCTATCTCAGACAATGAAAGATTACTTGCTCCTGGCTAGAAATATCATCAGTTCAACCGTATTGTGTACTGAACCTAACCAAAGGGTCAAGCACGACAGGAACACCGGGGTTGTGCTTATCTTCCCGCTGCCCCGCTTTGTCAAACATCGATATAGACCTCACCCAGAACGTCGGCCCTTTGTAAGGTTTACCCGAAACTCTGGGGTCCTGCAGACGAGTGACTCAGAGAAGCCTCCCACCAGCAGGAGCCATTAGATCCCAGCCTGTGGGTATTCCTTGTTCTCCATGATTCAGAGAAGGCCCACTGAAATTCAGAGATTATAAAAGAAAGCATCTGTCCAATGCAGCAGCTTGCCCGCGTTAGCATCACTCTTCATCTTCCCAAGTAACACAAAAAAAAAAATTCTAAACCACCCAAGATGTGATTACGTTTCATATCACAAGAAACAAAATAAAGAAGGAGGGAGGTAGAGTTTCATTACATTCGGTATGAAGGGGTGAATTGTTGTATGTACAGTACGGAACAAAGACTCCGGAGTCCACCGAGATCATTCTTCACGCCTCTGAAAAGCAACGTTGCTCACAGATCAGTGACAACTAACCCAAGGGGCTCCGCAATGCACGTTGCACGTGCACTTTATAAAGCTAGATGAGGACAGAATTGTACATTTTTTCAAGAACAGGGTAACTCAAATATTGCATTTTGGAACAATAGAATCCAACTCATTCAAACGTGTGTTCCATTTTGAACTCCACAGAATGTTGCACGAAGATCCGCTCAACGTCAGCATGGGTAAAAAAACATCATGCGAGTGACAGCAAGATACAAAATGTTCCTCCATCAATCGGGCGTGGACACGCTGACCTCAATTGCGTCTGGTCGTTGCGCCGCGCAGCACAGCGCAGCAAAACGTGTTCAATGGACTTAATTGTCTGTGAGGAAACCCTTTCTCTCTCTCGCTCCTCATTATGCGCATGGAGGGCTGAGAGATTAGGCTGAAAGGTAGGCCGCACTTGACCGGTACGTCGGCATTAGGCAGAGATGTCTGACATGGTCCGACGGCATGCCGGGCTTCTCAGAGAACGGGCTGGTACCAGTTCTTCCTGGATGAGCTGCCTGCTTTTTTTTTTTTTTTTTTTTTTGGAACAAGAACTATCCAGTCCATTCAAGTCGCTAACAATTACCTCTGACATGAGCCCACTTGTTTTCGAAGGAGGGCTCTGCGGAAATGCATTACATTTAAAACCATCGGACTGAAACCACCGTCCGCATCTTGTTTGTTTGCTTGCGTGCTTGGTTTAGTTGTCTTAGTTTGGACATCATTTGTCCACTTTCATTGTTTCAATTCAGCTGCCATTCATGGATCATTGCCTGTGAACAAGCAAAAAAAACTCGTTAGTTTTGCCCATTCTCAATGAAGCAAAAAAAATGTTGGTTTTGATGTGCGATAATAATTAAATGGAAAATAAACAGAGGATTCAATTTGAATAACGTAAGCGTTGTAGCGTTTTGTGTACTGTACCGTGTACAGGCTGCAGGTGCTGATCCTCCTCAGCCGGTGTACATGAACTTGGAACTTTGACCTCCACGAAAAAACTGAACAGAGCCTGAATAAATAAAGGGGGGAAGTAGAGGTGAAAACCAAAATATGACGGGCGGAGACGAACAATGCATCGCATGCATCATTCATGACAAGCGAGCGTCACACCGTGCATCTGCTCAGCTTCTTTGGTGACCTTTAGACCCCGAGTCATGCTGCGCCTCCTCAGCTCAGAGGAGCTCATCTGTTGGTCCCCTCGTGCCCTCTGCCTCAGACCAGCTGCTGCCTGACTTGGCGCTTCGGGACACAAAATGTCCCCCGGACCCCAGACACGGCCGAGCTCCCTACCTGCTTCAAAGGAAATTGTATGGCTTACATAACATAGCATGGACCTTTGTAGTGAAAGCTGTGTTATTGCCTATTTCATTACCGAGATACTTTCTTGGAAGAAAGACGGAGAAGGAAAACAGACAGTAATCCGTCTCTGAAGGAAGCACAAGGGGCGCGCAGCAAATAGAGCAAAAGGCCAAAGGATGTTGAGACTGTTGAGATGTCTTTCGGGGGGGACGAAAAAAAAAAAAACCTTCCATGCACCAGAATTGACCCGTTTTTAAGTAGTAGTTTAGTAAGAGGAATCTTGCCCAGAGGAAACTGGATATGGTGAGCGGCCAGGTGGCGGGTGCAGCAAACGAGATGAGGAGAAGCGAGAGGACACCTGCGGCAGCGTGACATCACAGTCACCCTCATGAATACAGCCAAGTGACCCAGAAACAGTCGACCTTGGCGTGGGAGCTTGTTTTTTTTTTTTTTTTTTTTTGTCGTTGGGAGTTCAGATGATTTTTTTAAAATTTTATTTAGGTCACCTGCGTGAGACAGGTGACCTCCTCAGACGTGTCCCTTCCTCGCCGGTCGGGCTCTCCGGGTGCAGTGTGAATTTAAGCCCCGCTTGGAGCGCCATTTTCGAACACCCCATGCCATTTTGATGCCTGAGTCTCACCTCTGCGCGCTCCCGTCCTCGGACCCCGTCCCCCCGTCCCGCGTCCCCCGTCCCCTCGTCCCTCGGCGATTGGAAGCCGCGCCGGTGGGCGGAGACGGCGCGCGCGGCGCGGCCGCCACTTAAAGCGCCGGGTCCACTCAACGCGTCCACTCGCGCACGCACGCACGCCCGCACGCACGCACGCACGCACGCGAGCGAAAATTAGCCGATCGCCGAGCGGCGGGAGGGGGACGCGCGCGCGCGCGGACGCGCATTGTTAATTCATTGGGTCCGGAGGAGAGGAGGCAGCAGACTCGGGGGAGATTATTCTTCTTCTTTTTATTTTTTTTTTTGGGGTGCACTCGCTTTTGGACGGGTAAGATCTCCACTCTGCTCCTTTTTTTTTTTAAATGTATCGGTTCATTCGGCCTCCGTTTAAGAATTGCCGTGACGTGATGACATGCAAAGGCAGGTGCGGACAGGCGTCATAACGCGTAATAACAGACCAGCCTGTGGCCAGACTCACATTCTGGGAGCGGACAGGTGCCCGAGGTGGAGAGAACACAAACTTTTCCTTTCTCGGAAGGACGGACGAGTATCGTCAGTGTCACTCTGAATCAAGCGACAATGATCAGCAGGGGCATCAACCAGAAATACTCTCGCGGTTATTTTAACCGGGATATCACGTGATGGCCGAACGTCGGCATTTAATTCACTGTGACGACATCGGCAGTTTGCATGCAATTTTATAATTGCACTGATGATGAATGATGTCATTCTGTGCGATATATGTCTGTGTAATAGCTGTTTTCACATCTGTCAGTGTGCAAATGTCTGCTGCATGAACAGCAGTGTCACGATGGGCATCTGGTGACGGAGGGTCCGTCCTGAGTCCAGTGTGGCGAAAGCAGACAGATGGCATCAGCAAGTTCTGCTCTCGGAGTTGGTAATTAGACGAAAGGTGGATAAGCATGAAGCATAATGAAGTCTCTCTCTCTCTCTCTCTCTCTCTCTCTCTGTGTGGGGGTTTGAACTCCCAAGGGTCAATTTTGTGGAGATCTTAAGGTTTTGGTTTTAAATACAGCGGGGTAGGTAGAGAAAGAGGGAGAGAGGGAGGGAGACAGAGACAGAAAGAGCTCATGCCGTCCTTGTCCTTGACCAGAACATTTACAGCAGGGGTCTCTCGTTGGCCCACTTTCAGCAGAGGCGGATTTGGGGGTTTCTTATATATATATATATATATTTTATTGCACATCAGGAAAATAGCTAGTGTGATTAGACCATATTTTCACATATTTTCCATTGTTGTCAAAATGTACATTTGAAATGTGAGAGAAACAGTAAAAAAAGGCCAAATATGCACAAACGGGTGCTGAATATCGCCCTCTAATACATTTAAATTTTGTCCTTTATTTTTGCACTTGTAACACCTCTTTAAACCGAATACTATAGGATCCAGTGTGCTGTTGCATTTAATCAGATTTTATTGATTGAACCACAAACTAATTTGCCTTGTTCAATTGTTCCCTGTCACCTTTACATGGCCTTAGTTTACATTCAGCTGAATGACTGCACACAAGCGTCTGTGTTTCGTCGTAAGCTTAATTTGCACAAAACCGTCATTGAAAAATTCCTTTTACATCTGCATTATTTTCTTCTGACTGCCAACATAGTTCATAATTTCCCACGTAGGCAGAACTGCACATTACATTATGTTGGTCTGGCTTGTGCGAAAGGGACGTGTCTAAACGAGGGTTAATATGCCACTCGTGGGACAATTTTTATGATTTTTTTAAATTAAGCTCAAGCTTTACTGAATCCCGGGACTCAGGCATAACACATCCTCATCTCGTCCGCAGGTATTGTTCTACCTCTGCAGGAATGAAAAGTAAACATGCGGTAATTGATACGGGTTTGGGTTTTTTTTAGGTGCATGAAAGGCAGTCCCAGAGCTCTCAGAACCCATGAGACCCAGACGGTTGTGCAGATAAAAGCCATTGTGCTGTTGGCAGCGGTTGTGTTTTTATTTTGGTTGTCTGAAGTAATGTGCGTCTGGGTTTGTTACGGTTCTCTAATTAGGCACAGCGCTCCTCCCTTTACTTGGACCCGTAAACTAAAGTCCAGTCTATATAAAGACATCATTGTGTCATTGTTTGAAATGATCATTGTTTGAAATATGACTTAAAATGAAAGTGTACAGATTTGGAAATTGTGAGGTGTGAGGTCATACACCCACCCTAACTGATTGGATGGAGAAGCAGACCCGTTTGTGGGTCTGAGACATGGTTTGAAATTTTTCTAACCACACAGTCGGTAATGATTAGGTGGAATTATCTATAGCAACTGGCACTTTGTTAGAATTTTAGCAGTGATTATATGTATTGAGCTGTTTGCGCCTTCTGTGTAGGGAGTGATTAATGGAGATGTGCACAGAAGAGTGAATATGCCCATTATTTAGTATTTTTGGGAACCAAATGTCACCATTCACAATTAATGTTCTGTGTTTTTCGTTACGAAACACAGACATAGTTGGCAAAGATTACGTGTGATGCTAAGGAAATCAGACCCTGTGAACTGTTAGAACTGTTAATCTCTGACCAAAAGTTTTGTGTGATTGCGCTTTGACCTGAGCTCTTTGGGTAAATCTGCTTTTTAGACTGAGGCCAGGGCATTGTTACCAGCTCATGTGTTGGTCACAAGTTATGTCCCCTGATTTTCACAAATGTGTAGCCATCGAAATGCATTCCCTTGAGCACAGCAGGCCACACTGATGAAGGCCACACTGAGTCTGGGTCACCATGTTGACCGGTAAGGACTGAAGTCAATGGGAAAAAAAGTGGGTGTGCTAGGCTTTAACCTGGGGTGGAAGGTACAAGGCCGTTTGGCAAGGCTGCCTTGCTATTGGCTCAATTTTACCTTTGGCACCAACAGGATGTGTCATTGCATGGCTTCAGATCGCATGACTCCAAGGTCCCCATGAAACCTGTTTTTTTTTTTTATTCTTGCAGAGACAATGCATGAGGATATTCCTTAGGATTATTTCAGCGTTCTGACAAAACCAGAGCTTTTCAAGCAAGATTTGGCCCACATTCAGCCTTTATGTTGCTAAAGAAAGACAACATTATTCCAGCGGCCCGTGATATCTGGCTCCAGCTTCTCCTGGTGCAGTGGAGGGCGGTGTGAGACGCCGGCATGCGACCCAGCAAGGTGTCTGACGTGGGTCGCCCTGCCAGCTGGCCGCTGAGCGTCCGTGATCAGCTCCGCCTTCTCCCGCCACCCCCGCCCGGCCGAGAGAGGAAGTTGGGGGCACGAGAGACAGGAAAGGGAACCCCTTTGTTTGAGGGGCACATGACAGGCATAATACAGAGCTGGCACTGAATGGCGTGAGGGGAGGGGGTGGCGGAGGTGAGCAGAGCTGCCCTTGTTAGCCTTTTGCACTTGGACTCCCATTGTTGCGGCCGACATGCCAGTGTGTGGAGGTTTTCCGTGGCGCTGCTTCTGGCTTCAATGTTCGCCCTTTATGGCGGCGATCCTACTTCCACAGCAGAGTACAAGCACTGTTCAGTATTTGTAAAATTATGAAAATGGCTCCTCTGGTCCCGTTGCCTCTGTGGAAATGTTTGCTGAAGGCCGACCTGGCGGTCTCAGACTCGTGCGTCAGCGCGTGTAAGTTTTTGGGCCGCTATGCAAGAAGCACAAATATTTACTCGTGCACTCTTCTGACTTTTGCTCTATAATGTGTCAGGGAGGGACATGAGGGCAAGAGAGAAGTTTACTGGATTCCAATAATTCATTTTTTTTTTAAAATCTGAGCGATAACCACTATCAGCTGAACAAAATGTTTTTGACCTTTTTTACAGTGAGGCTAAAACCTAAAACTTTCAGGATGCTTTCTCCATCGTGACGTATTTTTACTCCATTCAGATCAGAATGACAGCTTGCCAGTGCAAAAATTTCTTCTCCTCCTGCATTTTTATTGCTTTGATTATTTTTTATAAGTGCATTTGTCAGATTTACTGTAGAAACCCGCTTCTTCAATCCGAGCTTCAATCTGTCCCTCGGCTCTAATCCTCTGGTGTGGAGTTACGCTGGCCGTTGATCCCCAGTCGTGTTTTTTGATGACTGTCACGCTGCATCAAGGGAATGCGGTTGTTTAGTAGAAGTCGTGCCAACACAGTCAGAATCACAGATAGTAGACAAATATAAGAATATGCAGGTTGGTATTAAATATTTGAAGAAAAAAAAAACGAAAAGAAAATTTGAAGAGCTTCTACATTACCGTACGGAAGACAACTATGTTACAGCATAAAAAACATGACAGCAATGAACCAGCCGGCCATAAAGTCAAAGGTTCAAATTCCACCTGTGGCTAATGTGTCCTGGGGTTCTGTCTATTAGTGTAATTACTGAGTATAAGTCGTTTGGGATAAGAGTGTGAGAAGTATAATGAAATGTAATTGGAAAACTCTAAAGGCATATTGAGTGCATCCTTACTCTATGGGGGCAACCTGGGAAAGGTCATGTCAGCATGACTTCAGGATTTCTAAATGTCATTGCCCATCCTTAAGTAAAAAAAATTAAATAAATTCTTAAAGGAAAACGTCTGGAACCGCATAAATAAACACTAAGTCTAAGGTCAGCTTTTAAATGCTGTCTGTATGTTGTACAGCTTATATATCGGTCTCATCTTGGGCGTAGTACACCTAATATGTATAATGCATTACCTTAGCTGCCCTCTTAAGTGTAGTGTGGCCCAGGCTATGCTGTCGGGTAGCTTTCTTTCTTGTGAGCTTCACCTCTCTACCTGTCCAGCATGTGAATCTGACCCGCCGTGACAGGATGTGAAGCCCCAGCTATAAATAAACCACCATTCCAGTGACTCAGCCACTGCCATTGGACTCTGGAGCTGCTGCGCACTGCACACACTGGCGACCCACCACGGACGGAGAAGCGCGCAGTGTGCCAAAATAAGCATTAAAAAAAAAAAAAAGGACAAAGCCCTTCATCTGCCTATGTTTCGTCAGACTGGACCATTAACAATAGCTTGTTATTTGGATCAGTGCTAGGGACAAAGCAAAATATCCAAAATACAGATGCACCTGAGGATCATCCCTGTAACCAATAAGCTTTCAAAGCACGCGCTTGTTTGCTTACACGTGTAGCATTTCCATGCAGAGGAGAAAAAAAAATTTCTAGGTTAATGCGTTTTTTTTTTTCAGAGCCATGACTCCTTTTAAGACTTTTTGGTGACTCTTCCGGTGTTGAGTTAATCTCTCTTTCACACGGCCAGCTAATCATTCGGCTCCAAATCCGGACGACAGGAAGAGCAGAGCAAAATTGGGGGGGGGGGGGGGGGGGGGGGGGGGGGGGCTCACAAAGCCACAGGTCACAAGGATTTAGGTGCAAAATAAGTGTTTGTTTGGTGCGTTTTAGCATTTCCGCACGAGGGGTACACATCCTTAACTGCTTCAAAAGGGTGTGTTGTGGAATTGCCTCTCTTCTTCATAGCAAAATCTAATTTCACTGTTTACTCCTGGCCCTGCAATTGTACTACAAAACCACAAAAATTCTAGGTGATAAAAGCCGGAGGCAAATATGCTTTGCTGCAAAGCAACTAAATGATAAGTTTGCTGATCTTCGTGTGGACAGAGCGGCCACTTGTTCTGGATCTCGCAACCTGTGCATCAACAATAACAATTGTAAAAGTCTTGTGAAAGCTGTCGGTGGAGCAGGCCGCTGGGCTCGGGGGACGGATGAAAGCCGTAAAGCACGCCAGCCGGTGCTGGTGTGGAAGTGCTCTGTCAAAACAGGAGCAAATTGACACGTTGCCTTTTTTCAAAGTAAACAAGAGATTGTTTCTTTGGAAGAATTTGAGTTCTTTGGGCAGAATTTTTCTTTTTTTACATTGCAATTTTTACATTTTACATAATATTAACAATACTAGCCTCACAATAAATACAGTACAGGGCAAAAGTTTGGACACACCTTCTCATTCAATGTGTTTTCTTTATTTACATGACCATTTACGTTGGTAGATTCTTACTGAAGGCATCAAAACTATGAATGAACACATGTGGAGTTATGTACTTAACAAAAAGTGGAGACCTGGCCTCCACAGTCACCGGACCTTAACCCAGTCGAGATGGTTTGGGGTGAGCTGGACCTCAGAGTGAAGGTAAAGGGGCCAACAAGTGCTAAACACCTCTGGGAACTCCTTCAAGTCTGTTGGAAGCTCATCGAGAGAATGCCAAGAGTGTGCAAAGCAGTAATCAGAGCAAAGGGTGGCTATTTTGAAGAAACTAGAATATAAAACATGTTTTCAGTTATTTCACTTTTTAAGTACATAACTCCACATGTGTTCATTCATAGATTTGATGCCTTCATTAGTGAGACAAACTTTAAAAAATTAAAAATGCTTATTAATTTCAACACATTTTATGTGGGATGTGCAAAGAAAAAAAAACTACTGTGATGTTCTGTTTAATCATGCATTAAGTCAACAAAAGGAAGGTGGAAAGGTCAAAAACATGTACAGAGCTTGTTTACAGAAGGCATCTTCTATCTGCATTCATATCTGCACACATTGCAACATCCACCCTGCTTTATATGTGTCAGCAGAGGGTGTTCAGATTAGGCGGTTTTAGCAATGACAGAGACCATGAATGCTTATAATGACTTGTTGCCTCTCTGAGACCGGGTTATAACCCAGTCATCCCTAGCAGACGGCTGTCAGAGCAACCTTTCTTTGAGCCCAGTGCTGCCGAAAACATGGCCTGAGGGGTGGACCATTATCTATTAACTGCTCATCAGTGAAGCTGTGGTGTTGTTTAATCTTTTCATTTGAATTAAATCAATCTGACCTGTCTCATATACATTCAGTCTGCAAAAAAATCATAATAGAGTAGTTAATTGTTAATGTCACAAAATCATTAATAATCATGAGCCATTAAAAAGGCATTGTGTCAATTTTCTCTTAAGATTTAAATTAGTTCAGGTGAGGAGCAGAGAGATTGAAATTATAAATCTCTGTTTCTCCTTCTGAAACTTGCTAAAAACCTTAAAACCTACTACGAATGTAATTAACGTGTCAGAGAGGCAATTAATTTGTGTTAGAAGACATAGCAAGCATGTCAGAAAGGAAAAGGGCATTGTTGAAATGAGTATTTATTTGTTTATCGCCTTCCTTCCTTGTCTGCTCTAGGGCAATGGCAATCCCCCCGTCGGCTCTTCTCTGATGAAGTGGCCCGGATATTAGAGTAGTGTTTTAGTGGGGCTTACGGATGGTGTGGCCACGTTGGGCAGAGCCCAGCACGTTGGGAAGTGATTACTCCAGCGGCGGTGCACATGGTCACTGGCCACTGTAATCAGCCGGCACAGGGACAATGTGGCTTTAGGATTTAAAGTGCGGGACCTTGCAGCGGTGGCTCTGGAGTCAGTGGATGGTAAACATGGCTGTCCCCCTGTAACCCACCGCTCTCGGTGACGTTGGCGTGTCGACAGCAGAGGGGGGAGGGTGCATCAGAGGTCTGATGTTCTCATTAGGATGCCATTTTTCCCCTCCCCTCCAGTGGTTTTTTTTCCTCCTTTGGGTCTGTGCATTCTCTCATGCCTGTTAAGGGTGCTGCTTGGCTTAGTTCAGAGTAAGAGTTGTGGACGGACATTGACTCCCTCCCACACACTGAGGAACACAGTGTCATCTTGCATAACACCGTTCAGGCCACGTAAGGACCTACCTCATCCGCTATCACCCTTGGGACGCTGTTCTACTGAGCCAGTCCCCCAAACACACACAGCACCCAAGAGAGTGGGGGCCATAAAGGAGCGCAAATGGACAAAGGCCAGCGAGATGGGATTGTGCCTCTCCCCCGTCACTGCATGTGTTCAAAGCTGTGTCTGCTGCCAGGAAAAATAAACTGCTATAAATAGTTATTTAAAGGGATCCTAAACCACACGATTTAGAGTCATGTGGAACAGACACCTTGTAAAGATGGTGAAATGAGCGCGTAATTTTTCCTGTCAGGGTAAATGAATCTGTTTGTATGATTCTGAGCAGATTCTGAGTGCATGTGTTCAATACTGTTACCTGTTTTTAACAGTCTGTGTTTAATATGTACAGTTTTAATTGATAGGATCAGTAAACCTGAGAAATCTAATCAACAAAGACACATTATAGGATTTTTGACAGCTTATTCCAGTCACTAATTCACTGTCAATAGAAATAGTCCATTTTCCATTTTAAACATAGCAACATATCATCATTTTATTATGAGTAAGTCTAAACCATGGTTCAGGTCTTTGGTCAAACGGAAATAGAGTTTTATTGATCGGCCACCAACTCTGATCAGCTGATACTGATCTGTGGTAATATAACTGGAACTTTCCCAATAATTAAGTGTTTGGTAGGCTATGTGTGTGGTCCTTATACCCAGACAGGCTAATGCGTATCACATGATTCTTTAGGGAATTAACACAAATATCATATGTGCAGCGAGATGACATAAGAGAGGCTTTTGGAAGTCAATCCCATCTTTCCCCTGGACATGTTCTCCCGGAGTCAGTGGGTCCGTTTCCTAGGATGCATAGCCAAGGTGATTCATACTGGCAGTCCACTGTGCCCCGAGCGCACATACATGTCCACAACCTGCAGGCTCTGGCAGGTGCCGAATTTAAGGTTACCATCTTTCAAATTATGGGGCCAATGAATTACCTTTTCAGCCCATCGAGTGCCCCGGCGAGCTGCAGCCAATGGGACCCTGGCGATATAATGATGCCTGGCACAATGATGCCACTGTTCTCCAGCCCGTTCCCAGGAAACCACACAACATGCACCATTGTGTGCCGTGTTTTGCTGGCCAGCCACGTTGCCCGGCTTTAGCCAGACCCACAGAGGGCCCAGGCTGTGCAGCAAGGCCTCATAACATAGCAGGAGGGCATGGCACTGGGGGCTGAGCTACTAACCCAGGGGTTATTCACCTACCCTGTGGCTGTTTGATGTCTTATCATAATTCCACAAACATTTTTTTACTGGGATTAAAGGAAAGTGGAACAGCGGGCTTTGTCAAAAGGAATACTGTGCTTCGTTTGTACCTCTGTTTTAAGCTCTTCCTAATTAAAGAAATAATGGAGGAAAAAAAAAAACAGGCGGAGAGGGAACTGGTTCTAGGCTGGCCATAGCTGGTTTTGCTGCCTTTCTTCTGGGTGAATGGGCCCCACTGGTCCTGCGATGAAGCCCCCACCCCATCTTTTCCCCCTGTTTACACTGCATAGCTAATGTGAAATTAGGACCGGGCCCTTTCATACGAGGATGCGGGGGTACTACCGTCAGGCTGGGGAATGCTAGCTGCGGATTTCAATGGCTCCATCATCAGCAAACCCTCTCAGACACAAAGTGTGACCACCAAAGAGTGGCCAGGAAGACCCCTTGAAAATGTCCGGGATGACACACACACACACACACACACACACACATACCTCAACAATCGCTGTTTCCTGTGAGGAAGGAGAAGTAAAATACCAGTCAGCAGGTTGCTGGACTTGGTTGACGACTTAATAACGACCACACAAAACAAGCCCCTTGTCTGCTTTCTCTCAGCTTTCTGACCGATCCTTCGGAGGCATGACCCCCCGCTGGTGCCACGTTTGCTGGTTCTTCTTTATAGCACAAGCGCTTTTGTGTTTTGCTCACAGCTCCTCCATCCTTCTTTGCACAACACTCAGCATCTGAGACACAGTTCCCACAGGCTGTCAGGAAGATGTCCTCCCAGTCTGTCAACGCATATTACAGCCTAGCTGCCTGGCTCTGAATGCCTCACGTGTTTAAAAGAGGCTCACAGGGTGTTCTTCAACCGGGGGAAAAGACATCAGTGTTAATGAAGGGAAATACCACAAAGACATTTCCCAAACCTAAGATGTTGTGGAGATAATTAATTGAGTCTTATTTTCTTACAGTTACCCGAGGCAGACAACTGGGGGACGAACACCTCTGTCATTTGAAGACACTCATTGGGGGATTTTAGAGACACGTGTCCGCAGGCATGGATCCTGCTCAGTCCGAGATGAACACCATCCCCAATGGCAAGGGGCATGAGTCTGCTGACGATACAAGTGCCACAACTAAAACGGTGCCAGAGAACACGGCACAGTAAGTGAGCTGCCACACTCACTCCAATGCCAACAGGAAAATTAATGGCGGACAAATAATTGACTCTTTGGGGCGCATAAGCTTAGTGCATGGGAGGTGTTTTTAATGCCACCTCAATGATCTTGCTAGTTATCTGCATTGCTAGTTATCTTGCTTGCTACCTATATACATCTAACTACCCACGCAGCCCTTTATGTTTGGTGTATAATTATCTCTGACACACAGAACATCAGTACAACTTGTTTTTACTGTAAAATGGAAGTCACTCACCCTGAGTTGCCAGAAAACAAGGTTGTGTCAGCCCAAAACAAACTTAATATTCTTGAATGATAAATGCTTTCCTCAGATTCTATTCTAAGCAGGTAATTTCTGCCAACATGGCAACACAGAGAACAGTCTTTTCCTGATCATTCAGCTGAATACTGAATAGTGGGATTTTGTTGATGTCCTGGAAATGCTCTCTTATCTGTAGCTGTCCAGTGCCATAAAAACATGGTTTGGTTTTTAGTATGTTAATTTAATTGTAATGTGTATAAATCTAATTATATTGTGATGAATATTGCTGTCATAAAATATGTAGACATCTTTTTTAAAGCCTAATTATCTATCATAAATCCAGTTGAGTGTCTGTTCATGTCGTCTTTTCAGCTAGCATTAACCTACACAGCAATGCCATCTTGATAAGGTGAACCCTGATATGATGACACGGCTAATGTCACTTGACTGGACACACATCTTTAGTCATTGTGACAGGGAGCACGTCATGCACCTTGCACAAATGTGTGTGTGTGTGTATGTACATGGGTATCCTGTATCCTGTGTATGTTTCCGAGGTATCCTGTGCCATGTTTACATCATTGCACTCTTGTTATCTCTCATCTATCTCACTAGCATGTAGATAATCTGTCTGCAGAGGTTTATGGAAAAATGTCCTCTATAATGAATGAAAAATAAAACACAATGGCCAATGCATTCTTTCCATTTCGTCACTGAGGATATGTTTATATTGTTTCTCTTACTTGTGCTCTCACTGGATGCTGGATTGTCTTACACGGCCTTAATTTGTAGGCAAAGTGTACCCAATAGTACTCAAGATGCCAGGTAGGTATCACACACATCTTTTGGGACCTATGCCAGACCAGAGGCAGAAGCACATTTGATGTTTTTTTGTATAATAAAATGTTTATATAAGACATCATACTTATATGAGGTTTTCCATGTGGCCTTTTTATTTGTCCAGTCCCAACAAAACAGGGGACGCAGAGGCCAATCTGGCAGAAAGTCAGGAGTTCCTGTCAAACATGGACGAGAAGAAAACTCCCCGCTTCACAGATGTGAGTTTTGGAAACTGTCAACAGCACCTACACAGTATTTTTTAAAATAAAGGATGAACAGTAACAGTAACCTTAACCACTGACATGAACTTTTATTATTTATTTATCGCAGTTTGAGGGAAAGACTTCATTTGGGATGTCTGTGTTCAACTTGGGAAATGCCATCATGGGCAGTGGAATTCTGGGATTGGCATATGCTATGGCCAATACTGGCGTCATCCTCTTTCTGTGAGTTATTTTTTCTGTATTAAGTGCCAGTAGATTAATAGACACAAAATACAAAGGTGCACAACCAGACAAAAAATTCTATCCAATTATTTGCTCAAAATAATCTCTTCACCATTTGTCGCTAATGTAAAGATTCAATGCTATTTTAATATTCCTGTAACTGAAAGCCAGTTAATGAAGCATAAATGAATGTGATCTATTGTGGATGTCATGTTCATGAGTCTAGAAACTTCATGTGCAATTTGTATCAGTTGTATTCAAAGACTAATGGAAAATTTGGTGCCATAAAATGACACTTAATTAGAATATTGTTGAGGGAGAGGTCTCATTAATATGTTAATACAATTGTCCTGCTGTATTACCTCTGCTATTAAAAGGATGGAGGATTGTGAGATAGCTGCTCTTAAGTGGCATGCATGTCTTATTTCTGCCTGGGATGAATTTTGCATGCGTGAGCAGATTTGCAAAGGTTTGCCAGCAAGGGTATGGTCAGCCTGGTCGTCTGCTGTCACCACGTCAAATTCAGAGCTCAATGCAGCAGTCAGATAATGAGGTTACGTAACACAGCCATGAATTTGAGGCTCTGACCTCCAAGATGAGGCGCTCTCTCTCTGAGTTCAAAGTCACCCCCACTTAATGCAAATCTCTTTATGCAATTGTATTGGAAAGGCTGTTGTAAGTTATGCCTGATTTGAGTGTCTAATGATGAATCTGAACTTGACTAGGAAACATCAAATGAAGGACTTTAAAAGTGGGGGCAGTGGTGGCCTAGTGGTTAAGGAAGCAGCCCCATAATCAAAAGGTTGCCAGTTCAAATCTGGACGCACCAAGGTGACACTGAGGTGCCACTGAGCAATACACTGTCCCCACACACTGCTCCCCATGCACCTGTCATGGCTGCCCACTGCTCACCAAGCAGAGGACACATTTCGTTGTGTGCACCATGTGCTGTGCTGCAGTGTATTACTATTAGTGTATTTTTATGTTTTTTTTGGTCATTTATCTAATTGAATTATATATTTTCTCAATGTAGTCCTATCGAACTCTTGGTGAATGGAGCAAGACATGATGTCCCAGATGTGCTCATTTGGATTCATGTCTGGTGAATGGTTGAGCCAGTCTGTAGCATCAATGCCTTCATCTTGCAGGAACTGCTGACACACTCCAGCCACATGAGGTCTAGCATCATCTTGCATTAGGAGGAACCCAGGGCCAATCGCACCAGCATGTGGTCTCACAAGGGGTCTGAGGATCTCATCTCGATACCTAATTGCAGTCAGGCTACCTCTGGCCAGCACATGGAGGGCTGTGCGGCCCCCCCAAAAAATGCCAGCATACACCATTACGAACCCACTGTCAATTCGTTCAGGCTGGAGGATGTTGCAGGCACTGTGAACTGCTTTCATCTGTGAAGAGCACAAGGTGAAAGTGATTAATTTGCCCATCTTGGGCAAATTCATGTTCTCTGGTAAATGGCAAGTGTGCTGCACGATATTAGGCTGTAAGCACAACCCCCGCCTGAGGACATCAGGCCCTCATACCACCCTCATGGAGTCTGTTTCTGACCATGTGAGCAGACACATGTACATTTTTGGCCTGCTGGAGGTCATTTTGCAGGTCTCTGGCAGTGCTCCTCCTGTTCCTCCCTGCAGGCAGAGGTAGTGGTCCTGCTGCTGGGTTGTTGGCCTCCAATAGACTTCTCCACATCTCCTAATGTACTGGCCTGTCTCCTGCTAGTGAGATTCAAGAGAGATATGTATACACAGTATACAGTTTATTGAAATACTGTTTCACACAGACCCGATCATGAAAATATATATAGAAACTAAAACTTAAATACCTATACAGACAATAAAAAAATACTGTAAAACGTTCTGTACACTAAGCAAGGACAACATCATGTAAGATGCTTTTAAGTGGCTGTGCATTTATAAATTGGACTGGTTCAAGTATATGGAATATTTCAAACAAGACAAGACAAAAAATTGCAAAATAAGCAGAAATGTGCAAAATGAGCTGAATGTTTGAAGGTGCTTAAGGTGTTTTGTGTTGAGTATAACAGTCTTTCGGTCGTGGCAGTGAGTTGAGAGCTCTGACTGCTTGTACATAACTCCACATGTGTTCATTCATAGTTGTGATGCCTTCAGTGAGAATCTACCAATGTAAATGGTCATGAACATAAAGAAAACACATTGAATGAGAAGGTGTGTCCAAACTTTTGGCCTGTACTGCATATTTGAGAGAATTAGGGCCATTTCTGACGACATGTAACACCAGACAACCTTTTCATTTGTCCACAAATAATCTATTTATTTATATTTTTAACTATTTATTTTTAAGTCATTATTTGTACCAAATATGAAGAAATTACAATATTTAATTTTTGAAAATTAGTATCAAAAACTGAAATAATTACCTCATGTTGCTCACAAGTATGGGATGCAGAACTGCCCCAAAAATTATTGCCAGAGTGTAGTCATTAAAATATATGACTACTATACATGACATGACTGATTTTGCAAAGGAGTATCTAATGCTATGAACATCTTCTTAAAAGAAAAAACACACTATTAACCGGTAAATCTCATCATTCTGCATCTGTCTCACTTTTCAACTTTTTATTACTTTGGCTCGCAGCACTGATTGCAGCAGATCATGTCCATGATAAAGCGGAAATTATGCAAGCTACCCCTTCAAAACACCAACAGTTTTTTTTTTTGGTCTTGAACCCAGACTTGTTACTGGAACGGTGCAATGTGGTTAGAGGAGAATCTGGGTTAAGTCCTTTTCCATGAATTATTAGAGGTAAGCCCTGGTAATGCTGCTTTTATTAGAAAATGCGTAGAGATTTGTTTACTGAGTGACCTTGACTACTGGTGCACACACTGTGCTAATAGATACAGTTTATGGCATTTGGCTTTAGGTGGGGATGTGTGCTGGCAGACGATATTCCATTCATACTGTAGAGTGATGGTCCAAACCTCCTCTGTGAACTGGAGAGGAATGGCTGCAAATGCCTGTCTGCAAAGGAAGCCAAAATAACTTGCAGACACGGAGAAGGGCTTGTGAAAATAAATATCCAGTTTTAGACATTCACACCCCACACAACACTTATGTAAGGGTTTAAGCTGAAGTAATGTCTGGAGGATTTTCCGAAGTGGGGAAAAAAAGGCTTGTTGTTATGAGCTGCTTTGTGTTACCATTTTCGCAAGATGCCTGGGAATGGCTGGACCCACACTGTAGATGGACTATATTTATCCAAAATACATTCTATTCATGTAGCCATGTTGGTTTATCTGAGGTGCATGCAGATATGTTATATATATATTAAATTAATAAAGGGATAAAATGTGGTGAAGGGCCATTTCTGCTGTTGCTTTCCCTGTGCTCCAGGGAAAAGCTTCTAATCTCCATTTTTTTCTCCGACGACAGTACTGTGTCAGTCTGAATCTTAGCTGCAGCACCCAAAGGGGACAAATGACCTATATAGCACCATCGTAACAAAAAGAGATAAAGGGGCTAAAGTGAACAAAACAGAATTGTGAGATTCACAATTGATCCATGCTATTGAACCTTGAATGAAACAGAGGGAGTCAGCATTTCGTCTTATACATTTCATCATTTAAGCCTTGAGGTGCATGGGTGAAAAGAAGTGTTTTAAATGTATCGGTGGACCTGTATGCTAGTCCTCATTGTCCTCGCAATCACAAACCAGACTGATGCAGCAGAATGAGGCAGCAACCTGCCAGTCGTGACCCTGAAAGGGTAAAAGGACATATAAACAAGCTGATACAACATTAAAACGTTAAAATTTGCATCCATGTGACTGGAGTCTGTGAGCTGGGAGGCCTTGGTTTTGAGGGTAAGATTCAATTCCCTGACTCAAACAAGAAAGCATCTTTGTGTCAGAGCTCTTTGTACATCGATTCTTCTTGAGGTGAAATGTTTGGCCTGTATAAGGGGGCTCTGCTTGGCATGCACATTGCTACAAAATCTGCCTGAAAGGGCAGGAATTCAGCCCTGTGCCCACATGAATCAGCAGACCTGTCCCATGTTCCCACCACCACCAATGTACCCACACCAAGTAAAAAAATGTCGAGTGGAGTTGAGGCTAATGAGTTGCTCACTGATGGAAGCGAGCCCAGTGTTCCTTGCCAAGACAGACGTTATGATGAGTAAATAAAAAAATTGTACAATTTTAAGGCTAGGGCCCATGCTGGGGACAGCTAACGGATCACGTTTCTTCTTGGGGTCCAGATTGTTGTATTTGTACAGATGTTGGCAGCTGGAGGCAGGAGCACAATTTTCAGGGATCTCTTTATACGCTCCTTCTCGTGCACTGACCTCTAGTACTTTTCCTCTCTATTGAAGTGCTCAATTCAGCACTGATGTTAATAAGCTGTAAATACTGTTCTTTTTTTACACACCCTTCAAAAACAGCATGGTTCCTTATGAAAGGAAGCCATTCCAAACAGCACAGGGCAAGGAACTGACAATGTGACAGCAGATCAGAGATTTTAATGGGCCTCCTGCAGTGATACCCCATTCATCTGGGATGTGCCACTGTGCATGCAGCTGTAAAAATGAATATTGTTAGTGCATTTATTGATGGTGGACATTTGAAACAGATGCCTTATAGGATTTTGCATTGTGAACTGCATGAACTGCATAGCGCTACAACAAACTGTGTTGTGCATTTTCACATACACAGAATAAAACCTAAATTATTCCCTTACATTTGCACAAAGTGTTCACATCACTAAATGGGTATGAAAATAGCCATGAGCATTATTGTACCATGTATTGTGATTCTTCTAAGATTATTATTTCATCCATCTTTCTTTCTTCTTGCACTTAACATCGATTTTTCACCAAGTCATTGATTTGAAAAAAGGGTTCGATCTGGTGAGAGATTTGTTTTAAGTGGAGCTTTTGTCCATCCAGGTTTCTTCTCACGGCGGTAGCCGGCCTTTCATCCTACTCCATTCACTTGCTGCTCAAGTCTTCAGGTGTTGTGGGTAAGTTGTGGGTGTCAGAAGCGCTCTGCTCTTGCCATTGTGCTCACTGGTTTGCATGTGACTGATTACATAGTTTTCCTAATTTAGCTTTTTGTTTTAACCTGCATTGCAGAACAAGTCTATTACAAAACCTATTTACATAATTAGAGGAGAACAATGATTTATCTTTTATTTGTTTGGATGAAGAGAGGATGATTGAATTGTTGATCAGCACAGGTTCTGATGTATAAGGGAATGGGAGGCACACCCATTTGTCATCTATTTCCCTCAGGCATCAGGGCTTATGAACAGCTTGGCTACAGGGCATTTGGGACTCCAGGCAAAATGGCTGCCGGCATTGCCATCACCTTGCAGAACATAGGAGGTGAGCATCCTTTTCCGTTCATTTTAAGGGCGGTACATGGCACTGAGCTTCAGCACTGTTTAAATGAATGACTTTATGAGCCCTAATTTCAAAGCACTACTATAGTGTAAGGAGAGGCACATAGATAGATACAAACAGGTAAGAAGTACTTGCTAGATAGCTGTCTCTTGAAGAAAAACAGACTGCCCTTTCTTCACTTGTCACTTGAGTATATGCACTTGGTTTACAGGCAACCTTTTCTTTGCAAAATTCCTGCATAAGGCCTGATTCAAATTACACGATGAAACACAGTGAAGATGGTATTCTCGTCATGATTTCTGCTCTCTATTCGCCTGAAGCACGACTCATTCAAATGCGGGCATGTCACGAACTCAATGCAAGCATGTGGCTTTGATTTTTCAGAGGCATCGTTGTGTCTCCATTTGAAAATAATGTACATCACAAAAAAATGCGTCATTTGAATCGGCCCCCAAACTCGGCCTCCAAATAAATATCTTTATTTACATTATTTGGCAGACACACTTCTCCACATTCCTCTGCTCCCTCTCTACACACCCAACTTTCCCTCTCTCTCCCACCATGTCCATGTGGTTTGGACAAGGTGTTTATTAGCTTGTGTTAGAGGGGTGTTGCATGGAACCCACTGCTAATCTCAGATTTTTATCATCTCTGCTCTATGCTAAGGGAGATGCCATGGCAGTGCAGAAAGTTTCTTGAGTCAGAGTTTCTTCTGCATGTGGTCATATCAGTAAATAAAATAATTTCTGAGTTAGTTGGTAAAATATGCTTGAGAATGTTCGTCTGGGTGAGTATGAATGTGTGGAGAGATATTTTTCTCACTTTTGTTGTATGTGGTGATATTTGCTACCTGGACAAGTACTTCAGGGCCATTTTGGGGATCATTTACTGCATTTGTAATTAATGACCAGATTTTTCTACCCCTACAGCCATGTCCAGCTACCTATATATAGTGAAGTATGAGTTCCCTCTGGTCATCCAGGCCTTCCTAGGGGTCGATAAGCCATCAGGGTGAGTAGCCCAGATACATTTTTTAATTCTAACAGGGCGAATACTGTGATGTATTTGGATATGTGCCAATGAAAGGGCATGCAAATTTACAATTTACAAGGTTGCAGTCCAGACAATCATTACCTGTATGATGCTGTGCAATGTGTCTTCCCAATTAAAATAAAACGACAGGTTGTATCTGCATTTCTAAATCTACAAATATGTATATGAGTATGAAAAATAGGAAAATGTAACTGTAGTAATTACAACTGTAGTTTTTTTTTTATTTAGCAAATATTGTTTATGAAAAGATATGCAACAGGAAATGCATATCTTGACAGGGCAGTATAATGCTATTCCAATACTAATCTGTAAAACTGGCCCAACGTGTGAGGAACTGCATGACCCAGCATATTTTCTCAGATTTTCTCAGTGATTACGAGCACTGTCAATATACAAAGACAATCCTCACGTTGGATTTGGCCTGCAGCTGTTTCTGAGCACCCTTTACATGCCAATCTGCTGACCAGTGTCCACAGTACTTCTTTCTCTGTTCCATTCATAACACAAACTGTAAACTAGGGGATTGTGGATTGTGTTGCGCAACAGCCTATGTACCACAGTCATATGGTAGTGGATGAGCAGATTTGTTGGATTTACGGGATTTGGCCTATTTTTTGATGACAGGTTGGTGACATGCTGATCCTCTGTTGTGAGTTGTACAACTGAAGGTGACAAAGTTGAGCTTGGGATTTACACTACCAGTCAAAAATTTGGCCACACATAGTAATTTATGAGTCCTCCATTTTACATTATAGAATAAAACTAAAGACACAGAACTATGAAATTTGAGGTTATGTAATAAATAAAAGAAAATACGGGGAGCTTTTGCTATGATGTCAGTATTTCACACTCCTGTGAAATACTCTTTTTTTGACATACCTCACTTTCTCCTGCTACAAAACTATTAAATATGTTTCTTCCTCAAAATGGCTTAATCTTAGTCACCATAACCACCACAGAGTAGGAGTGTCCAAACTTTTGACTGGTAGTCTGTGTGTGCGAGTATGCGTGTATGTGATACAGTGACACTGTGACAGAGATATGGAAGAGATGACATCACTAGCTGCCTTTTAGCACTTTTTGTTGCTGATGTCTCACACAGTATGGTCGTGTTTTATGAGTGTGGATTTTGTGTGTCTTTGTATTGCCTAGGGCCTGGAGTGTGGCTGGTTTTGTTGTTTTCTGAAGGTGTGTGTGTGTGTGTTTATGTGAGGAAGTGTCGATGCCGCTCTGTGATGTATGGTCCAGTGGGTGCTTGTTTATGCGTGTTTGTTGTGTGAAGGTCAGCCTCCTCTCTCTGTTGCAGCAGGCAGTGGTCAGGTCATGTGACTGTGAGGTTACTGTGTGATTGGCTGACTGTGGCAGATGGCAGATGTGAGCTTCTGAGGGCGGTGCGGGGTAAAAGATTGAGGACATATTCCGGAGGACATTCCTGGAACTGCTGGGAAATGAAGTTTGGGACATTATTTATCGATGCGTTACCCAGAATGGAACACAATAGACAGACTACGGATGTATGCTGCTGAAATGTAGGCAGCTGGAAACGTGAGGAAAGTATTTTTTAATGGGCTGCTGTTCAGGTGGCAGGCCATTGGTCTTTGCCTCAGACATTCCTTCATCCCTCATTCCCCAGACATAGCTCAGGAGCACGATGGAGTAATGGAAAGTTACTATGGCTCTGACTGGCACCACACACCACCCATCGTGTCTACGTTCTCAAACTGCCTCCAAGGGCTCTGTAAAAAATGCTGTTATACGTCTGTTAATGAGCATCTCATGCACAATATGTTTCCGTACTTTGCTTTGAGTCATTGTCACATATGTGCCCTACACAGTAGTATTCCAGCAGTAATATAATCTGGGGTGTAACCCTGTGGTCAAATAACTCTACCAGTCTGCTAAACCAAGTCAGAAGCATGAACCACATACCAGACTATGGCACACTTGGCCCGGGTCCTGATTAACCATATATTCACTGATACAGTCTTTAAAGCACTTCAAATGAAAATATAAATTAATTCATTTTCAAAGCTCAATTCTTTATTTGGCCTTAGATATTCACACAATCCAGTGTGATATATTGTGAGAGGTGTTGTGACAATAAACTTAATATTTCATATTTTTAATTTGATTTTGTTGTGTCTCTAGTCATTAACAATGAATTTAATTCTTTTTAGCCCAAGCTAATCACTATGCACCTCACCTGGCTGCCACCCTCCAGGATTTCAAGTTCGCAGCATTTATAATGTTCTAATGATCCCAGAAAATGTCACCCACTCACGCTGAGCTATTATGATGGTTAGTCTCATTTGGCGGAGCAGGCCTTTGAGTTTCTTACACCTTTTTTACTTCATTCCCAGGCACTGTTAAACACAACTGCCCTGAACGAGTCGGTCTCTGTGTAATGCTGCTTTTCTGTGTTGTCAAGTGCTGCCCAGGATAATTTTGCTGAGCCCTGCAGGGCATTGAGGCAGGCAGTGCCTTCTCAGGCTGATTTCCTGGAGAGACATGGGGGTTTAGCCAGGTCTTAATGGAGTTCAATGGACCCCAATAGTCAGACTTTCAGAACACTTAGAATTTGTTCTCTTTTTTAATGCAAGGGTACAGGACATGTAGTGAATTAGTTAATGTATCTCTCCCTTGTTTTATCTCATGCACTAGTGAATGGTTCTTGAATGGGAATTACCTGGTGGTCATAGTGTCAGTCTGTGTCATCACACCCTTGGCCTTGATGAAGCAACTGGGTAAGTCATTTATATGTACTTTGTGTTGACATTCATTACCTTAATTTAACTCTTTTTACAGGATAGATATATTTTTAACTGTAGGTATATTTATATTCTGTATATATGTGTATATAGGTTTAGTGTAATTTGTTACCCCAGCCCCATTGTGATCTGTCTCGTGTTCCGTTGTGGTGCATGTTCCACATATGGTCCTAGAGAACAATATTTTTTGTCAACGTATACATATTTGTGCATTGTTGAGATGACAATAAAGCTCTTCTTACTATATAAATTACTGAATAATACATAGGAGCTGTCTATGATGCTGATTCCAGGTTGTGAGGGCTTTTATTTGCACATGTACTGCCAAGATGATAGGAAGAGAATGGGGAGGATTTTCTGCAGCAGAAGAAATGTAGTCTGTAGGGAGGAGAGTAAAGGGCAAGGCAAACAGAAGGTGATTAATCAACAAAAGATATTCAGCGTAAAAAAGCAGGTGAGGAACTTTTAAAGTGCAGAGGAGGGACTTACGCGGAAGAAGGAGGGCTTAAGGAGCAGGAGAAGTGCAACATGAAAGAAGCAGCAGAAGGAGTGTGGTGAGGAGGAAGGAGAGCCTTCACTGTGCCAGGCCAGTCCGTGCTGCCAAGACTGAGTGATAATGAGCTGCCCTATTCACTCGCAGCCTCTTCAAATGCACATTCAGAGCTCATTCCGATAGGCACGTAAAAATGACACTTGTTATTTAACTATGTTCAGTTAAATCAGTAAGAGTGGTATGTCATAAAATATTGATATATCAACTGGAATGTTACTTTATCCATATAAGACATTGATGTATTATAGTTGGTATAATGAATGCATTCTCAAATTAATTCACATGACCTGCTATTCTGCATGGTGTGGAATTGTATCTTGGGATATCATATTTTAACATTTATTGACCTTGCATATAGTTGCCTGGCTCATGCACCACCTAGTGGGGGCTCCTTATATTCCTTACACAGCCATTGAATCGTGTAATTACAACTGTTTATTATGGCCATGTTTTCATGTTGTGGACCACTGTGTGTTTATTTCAGGCTACCTTGGCTACACCAGTGGTTTCTCTCTCAGTTGCATGGTCTTCTTCCTAATCTCTGTAAGTCCAGCGGCACCAGTTTACAGAAATACACCTATGTCACAGACAAGGGAAATACCAGAAAAATAAAGAGAGCGAAAATGCATAATCCATTCTTTGTCATTTTGGATCATGCTGGTTGATTTTCTGCCGAGGACAGATATATTCAGTAATATGTTGTTATGCTTTTAATAAGATCTCATGCGATATTTTTATAACATCATAACTAAACATCGCTGGTAAATCTCTTAAGCACTCAAACATTCACCCTCAGATCCTTAGTTATTCTGCCGTGCTGCTCATGTTTCCATGCCCGTGTGTTTGTTCCTCCCGGCAGTTACAGACAATTCGTTTGGTTGGACCTATCCCTGACCTAGTTTTGGTTGCGAGCGCTAATCCGAGTGCAGCGCTCTCCCTCAGTCTCTCTGGCTGGGCTGCGGCATATTTTCAGCCTGGATTTATACTGTTCTCCCCACAGCTGCCTTCAACTCAAGCCACATATCCCTTCCTCACAGGTCATCTACAAGAAGTTTCACGTGCCCTGTCCGTTTGTAGACTTTTCTTACAACCGAACGGTGGGTCTAAACGTCAGTGCGATCGCTGACCCAGGAGGGGCACATGATGAAATTGACCCGGCCTGCACACCACGCATGTTCAACATCAACACTCAGGTCTGATTACTGGTTCGCTCTGTCACACTATCACTTGCGTGTGAGCATCA
Source organism: Denticeps clupeoides (assembly GCF_900700375.1). Taxonomy (NCBI): domain Eukaryota; kingdom Metazoa; phylum Chordata; class Actinopteri; order Clupeiformes; family Denticipitidae; genus Denticeps; species Denticeps clupeoides. The sequence goes on from NC_041718.1 coordinate 11,683,050, forward strand.
TCCTTCTTCCTTTGTCTGTATTGGTAAATTGATGGTGATCCATTGTCCTTTAATGGAATGAGAATGACCCTGAAACTGTGCTTGTTTCTTAGAAGGATTTTCTGTCTTCTTTTTCATTAATCATTAATTACATTTGAATATTCAAATTTTTTAATATATTTCAATGTCTTGACCTGTCTCACGGCTCCAGCATGTTTTTTGTGGCACGCAAAAGACATTTTTGATCATTTGACCAAATTTGGGTTAAAAATGGCAGTGCCTGGAAAATAAAAGAATGTCTTTGCCTCAGTTTCAGAGTTCACTGGGTTTAGACCCTCAGACAAACCTGCGCCAGAAACTATCTTGCCAACATGTATCTTGTGTGTCCTTTTTGTATAAAATTCATGAATTTATGTGGCACTCTTCGCCAACTTGCCAAGACCCAGATGTTGCTGTCGCTATGCTGTAGATTTTGAATGTACACGGGCTATCACGCAAGATTTGTGAGAGTTCCTCACCCTGCTCAGTTAGTGAGAATAGTTCAGCCTTCCCCTACACCCCCTTAAACAGGCTATGCATTCCTAATGAAGCCACAGCTGGGTCCTTTCCAAGGCTAACTTAATCACAGCATCAATTAGCTCTCTGTGATGTCCTCTCGGCCCTAATGGTCTGGAAAATGGTAGGTTGGTGGTAAAGAACGGCTGTTTGTATCCATGGTGACTTCACTTTCCCCACTGTTTTCAGACGGCCTACACCATCCCCATTCTGGCGTTCGCCTTTGTATGCCACCCGGAGGTCCTGCCCATCTACACAGAGCTACGCAAGTAGGTGCCCTCTTCCCAGAGCCCCAAACATCTTCTGCAGCCAGCTCTGCCTTTTGTTCTCCATCAGCTACACCATCATACTCTCCTCTCTGCCTTTGGAACCGTACAATTGGTCGCACAGTGATAATGCTGCGGCTAAGATATGGCACATGAGTGGTGCTTGATAATGTCAGGTCAGGTTTATCAGAAATGAAAATACACAAGAGTAGAGAATACACAACAGGCAAGAGCAGACCTGGTTAACTCGTAATCCAGGCAGTTCTTGTTTGTGTTTATTTCTGAAATAAATAAATAAATAAATAAACAAACAAATAAAAATATATATAAATACTTGATGTGATATTAGCAAGTCTTTTATTTGTCCTGGTTTTCGTGCCCTAAAACAAAGAAGAGAACTGATACGTCCCTGCAAATGCTGTGCTTAGTTAGCCAAGGTAAAAATAGTCCTCAGGCTCAAGCTGGCATTTCGCAAGTGTGTATGCGTGCAAGTGGGGGACAGATGTGTGTTGGCATCACATCACAATATTCTTTTGATTTCAGCCCCACCAAGAAAAAGATGCAGCATGTCTCCAACATCTCCATTGCAGTCATGTACATCATGTACTTCCTGGCTGCTCTGTTTGGATACCTGACCTTCTATGGTGAGGCCTGGGCACCTGTCATACCATCTACTATGTGACCCTTATTCTGGCCTTCTGTCCCTCTGTGTGCTCTTTCCATTGGTCACTTTTACAGGCCCATGTTGCTTTAGCTACATGCTCACTCCGATTTGCAATCAAATGTACAAAAAAAAACCCCACACATCGGCATCATGCTAAAGCCTTGTTATCTGACAAATGGTGTTAAGTGTGCTTGCTTTGTAAATGTCCTGTGTGTTCTGCTGTGGTTCTTCTGTGGTTCAGGGTTGAATGGCCAGTCAGAGATGTCCAGATCAATCAGCTTGAAAATTTTGCATATCGAATTTGCTTTTGGTGTTTTGGGTGTCCATTCCTACCTGAGCCTAAATGAAATCACTGCTCCCTCTGCTGGCCATTCAGACGTGACTGAAAGCCACATTTACTAAAGCCTTAAATTTAATAGAAATTATTGCAATGTGAAGCAAATTGAGCTTTAGTAATTCTGGTGTTCTTATGTGTTTTGTCCTGACAGCATAGAGTTGACCTCTACTGTGTCAGAGGCTTCGTGGTGAAAATGTTTCAGCATTTTGAAAACTGTTCTGGTTTTGGCAATGGCTGAAACAGATTTGATTCTGTGTTTTAATATGTGTTATTCAAAAACTGAATTTGACTGGGTACTGGGTGATTTGGCATAAAAAATGCCATCAAAAGTTTTCATGATAACAATTTCCATCACCAAAAAAACATATAAATGTTAAATTATACAAATATGATATGTCATTTTGATAATATTTATGATATTAATTTGTTACAGGTTTATGGCATAGTGCCCAGTCCAATTTAACAATTTACAAGTGAAATGACATTGTCATTTACCCCAGTGCATCTCTGTTCACCTTCCCTCTGCAGGCAAAGTTGAAGCTGAGCTGTTACACACGTACAGCCGCATTGACCCCTACGACACGCTCATTCTGTGCGTGCGCCTGGCTGTGCTGACGGCCGTCACACTCACCGTACCCATCGTTCTCTTCCCGGTGAGACACAGCTTACCCTCTATTGGCTACTTTCATACACAGAACCCGCAGTAACCCACATATTAGCTGTTCACTCAGGCCCTGGTGCTTGGGGCAGGTGCTGTGGATGCACTGATGACTATTCTGATGACGATTATTCAAAAGCTACATAGCAAAAGCTATTCTTTTCATAAAGTGACATATTCTATGATATTTAGGTCTGTAATGTAATTATGTAAGTGGGGCAGTGGTGGCCTAGCAGTTAAGAAAGCGGCCCCGTAATCAGAAGGTTGTTTGAATCCCGATCTGCCAAGGTGCCACTGAGGTGTCACTGAGCAAAGCACCGTCCCCACACACTGCTCCCCGGGCGCCTGTCATGGCTGCCCACTGCTCATGGGTTAAATGCAGAGGACAAATTTCATTGTGTGCACCGTGTGCTGTGTATCACATGTGACAATCACTTCACTTTATGTGTTTTAAAAATGTAATTAGGTGAGACGTGCGATACAGCAGATGCTTTTCCCCAATAAGACGTTCTACTGGCCACGTCACATTGCCATCGCAGTTTCACTGCTCACCTGCATCAACCTGCTGGTTATTTTTGCTCCCAACATCCTGGGTATCTTTGGAGTCATTGGTGAGTTTTACTGTGCTTTTGAGACCATGTCTAACCACATAGTTTAATTGGCATCTTACACTTGTGAACCCAGTGACCGAGCGTTCAGCGCTAATATGTGTAACAAGGGACCACCCTGTGTGCAACCAGTGAATGTCTGATTATTGTATAAGCTTTTTAGTCATGCAGTCTGTGGAGACTTTTTGATCTGCAGCCTTTGTATAAGTTGGTTTAAAAAGAGAACAATAAAGCTTTTGGTTTTTGTCTGACTCATAAGCTACTAATAAGTAGTTTGAAGAGGAAAAATATTTATTTTAACCCATTGCTGATGCTAGACATTGAATAGATATAAACAGCATAAATACATTAATCAACAATAAATTAGTTATTAACAGAGTTTTGTCTGTTGTCCCAGGCAAGATCTTAAAATCTTTAATTGCATTTGCATGTGTGTGACAAATACTTTCTTTTCTGTACAGGTGCCACTTCTGCCCCCTGCCTCATCTTCATCTTCCCCGCTGTCTTCTACATCCGAATCGTGCCCAAAGAGGATGAGCCCATGCGCTCTACACCCAAAATCCTGGTTAGTCTCTCTCTCTCTCTATCTGATCTTAAGTATGATCCCCGACACCCTGTTTTAATGAACTCCAGGCACAATCACTTCATACCAACTGGCTAAAAATAGATCCTATTTTGCCATTTAAATGATGTGGCACATTGCTCTGTTCTGTGCGTAATGAGAGCGCTTAATAAAATTAAAAAGTCAGCCTATGACAGCTGTTCGTAAATAAAGGCATGAGCGCCAGACTGTAGTAATTGCTCTTTAATCACTGTGAGTGCATGCAATATCAAACTCCACGAATGACGCCTAATGCTCTGCCCCTCTTGTCCTATTTCTTAGGCTGCCTGCTTTGCCTGCCTGGGCTTCCTGTTTATGATAATGAGCCTCAGCTTCATTATTATTGATTGGACGACAGGGAGCAGCAACTCCGGCAGTGGTCACTAGGCTCAGCCCATTAGAGTACGGGTCGGGGAGTTTTAATTCAAGCTTTTTTTTTTTCATGTTATCTCCGTTGTATTGTTTTCAGGTCATTACTTGCAGAGAATGCACGATCTCTCTCAGTGGAAAGTTAACGCTGGGCCATTATAAGTCAGTGCCAGAGGCTTGGATTGATTTGTCAGCATTCTGGATGTCCTGAAGGCAGACATTTTTTTCCTCAGTCAAATTGGCTTGTTGTAGTAGCCATATGTCCAAGCAGGTGCACCAAAGTCCCCCTGCTCCCAGACTAAGCGAAATGAACTTCCTCAAGAAAGGGATAGTGCATTCTTTTCCTGAGCAGAGGTTCAGGCTGGCTTGCTGAAATCAGTCCCACCTCCCATCTATGTTCAGCCCTGCACCACTGTGTACTGTTGCCATGACCTCTGACCTTTTGGGCAGAGCAAAACCCAACTGTCAACCAGGAGTTTTTCCACAGAGGTGTCGAGTTGGTAGGAGGCAGGACCGTTTTTAAAAAAAAAAGTATTTTAGGTACCTGTGGTACACAGTAAACTGTGATGAGTTTATTTTAATGTAACAAAGTCATTGCAATATTCTGTGCAATAGCTGACAAGGGTGATTCAATGAGAGCTATTGGGTGGATAAGATGTTTGACAGTGCAGCCTCATCACTTCTTTCTTATAATCTGTTCCACTACTCTTCATGCCAAGTGCTGTCTTCCATTCATTCATCCATCCATTGTCAGCATTGCTTATTCCAAGTCAATGTCACAGTGACACAATAAGAGCATCATATGCAAATACGCAGTATGCAGTACACCATGGCTCTGTGATATAAATCATTATATAAATATACATGTATAAATATGTTATAAAACACATCATTCAGTGACACTGCAGTTTATCACAGAGTCTATTTGAAGGCATATCAGCCATGAACCTGCTTTTAAGGTGAAATCATGTCTGGATGGGGCCGTTGTATATGTATTAATGTCTGTATTGGCTGTTTGGGTGGAAAACAACAGTAACCTCTAATCCCTGGTCAGTGCCATTGTCATTATAAACAGTAGCTGCTTGTATTGTGAAAAAGGCTCACCAATTCTGGGCAAAAGTGTTTCGTAGAGGGACTCGACAGGGGTGACTTTCCATGAGGGTTTGTTGATGTGTTGTTTCTGAATATTCACAGAAAGGAGTCAGAGATAACCAAAAAAAAAATCTGAGAAATTACAGGGTCCTCTCCGCTGTTGGAGAAATAAAGATAAAATAAAAATATGTGGAAGCGAGAGCCGTAGCTCCGGGTGACATTCTGGCACAGCTGGCTCCCACAAGCACTGTGACGGACTCGGACTGTCACCACAGAGCCATGTGATTAAAAAAAAAGACCTCTTGGCTGTGTCAGACAAAACCCCACACACAAGGGAGGCCACTGGTCATGGCCATGCAACAATAACCAGAATATTAGCTTTAGCACTTTCAGCTGAAAAGCACAAACTCTTATAATAGCCATTAATCAACTGACAGTATGATCCATTCTAATTGATGAGGAATACTTAAAATAATTGAGTATTTATTGTGATGCTACGGTCTTTGTACTACTAACCAATACTGTTAAACCCAGAGTAGGCCATTGAATGAAATGTCAAAACGTATCACTGTCTAACATGGTACAAGATTATTTAAATAAGCACACATTGCCATACACCCTGATGTGATCCATTTATGAAGAAGTGTATGACTCATGGCATGGGTGTTCTGTAAGAAATGTGCGTGCAGCTGAAAAAGATTTAAGAGGACAAGTAAGTAATAACCGTGTGTATTAAACCGTGGTACTTTTAAACTAGTGTTGTGAAACTCCACAGGTAGACAGACCATGTGTTTAATTGCATTACTCTGCATTATTGCATTATTTCTTATCAGGTTGTAGCCCTGCGTCAGAGCTGCTGCAGCACTGCGTATCTCAGTACAGTATAGCTACTCTGTGCTTTGAGCTCACAACCGCTTGCTGGGTGTGACACACCGGATTGGCTCTCTGAATTTGATCTCAAAATCTTAATTGTTCAGCGCAGAGATGGGTAATGTTGGTGTTTCGGAATTTTGTACTGTCTTCTTGGTAACGTTGTGGTTTGAAGCACAAGATCTCCTGATTCCCTCCGTCATTGATTGCATTCTCAGAGTGTTATCTGTGTATATGTGTGTGTGCCAGTATTTAGAAACCTGTACCAGTCCCCTGCCTTTCTTCTGAATATGCTCATTTTGAGGATGTCTTGTTGGAAATTGACGTGGCTCTCATATTTCATTCATAATGAACAAATTAAAAGACAATAATCATAAAATGCAATTGGCCATAAAAAATCAATTTGCAGCTGCACAGCAGTGGACCTCCTCTGTATTTCTTGTCTCTATTGATAAACTGAAGACTTGGAAAAGCACATGGTTATTGTGGCATAGGTAGAAACAGAAATCTAAAATGAAGCAAACTAACAACCTGGCAGCAGCAGAGGGACAAATTTTAAATAGTGGCCAATTTCCAACATGACCTTCCAGTCTCTGGTTAGAGTTTCATTCCTTTTATGATTAAATGAAAATGTTATGAGTGAATAACAACTTGTGTGAATCCTTGACTTACATGACAGCATTTATAAATAATGTATATAAATGTAAACCCTTTATATTATATATGCACATCTAGTTTGTACATTGTAAATAGCAGAACAGGTTTAGTCTGACAATTAAAAATGTAATAATTTTTAAAAAGTGCTTTTTAAAATCCTTCATTTTATGTCTATTTTCTTTTATCTTGGAGACATTGAGTACATTGCTGGCATTTATTGTACTGTAAAAATGTTGAAATAAAAACAAAAGAAATAACATCATAATACTGAATTTCTGAATGTTATTTCATGTGTAGTTCAATTTCTGATGCTTTATCCTTTTAGACATATACTGAAGACAAACATACTAGCCAATTTATAGCCAATTTATTAGAAATGTGGGTTCCTCTATGGTTAGAGCACAAGACTATAACCCAGATTTTGACAACAAATAGCTGCTGGTTGGATATTTCCGGGTGATGGATTGCTGTCTACCCAGCAGCTTTAGATCCCATCAGCATTGTCGTGTTACAACACCTGCTCATGCAACCTTCACCTTTATTATTACCATGTCAGTGTCACTGTGTTGAGAATAGACCCAAACATAATTAATATAAAGTCAGTGGTCCTTGGATTAGTGAGCTGCTTCCAAACTGTGCAGAAGAGACAGCTTGTACTGCAAGTCGGCTAGGAGGCCAAAAAAAATCTATATATATTATAATATTATATTCATACTTCCACTTTCACACTGCATGCACTCTGCGGTCATGTATATATCATTTTATTGTGTCTTTATTAAAAAAATAAATAGGTGGTTCATAGCTACCACATGCATTTAGGCAATACAAGGTATGACTTACTACCTCCTAGAAGTGTTTAAAGAGAATGCAGAAACATGTGTTGACAGGAAGGTCAGTGATGGAGGCATCAGGCAGTGCTCCAAAAATGTCATCTGGTAACTGAGAAGGCCATGATATATGGCATATGACCAACACGCATTATACTTTAAAGACGAGCAAGGGTAAGTCGGTCTGACCTTGCCTTTCAGGTGAACAAATGCACCGAATGGTACTCCAAGGTATTCTGTGTTTCCCTGAATGGACGTGGCCATTATTTACCTGGGCAGAGCCACTTCTCAGAGTATTGCCCTGACTTTTTGGCTATTGTGTGTAGAGTCCTGAGGGGCCTTGTGCTGTGAAGTGTGGCCTTGTTTACAAGAAAACACATGCCATTCTATTCTAGTGCACAGGTAACAATGGGCTGTTTCCCTGACAACCACTTTACCGGGTATTTAATGGACATGCACCTAAAATAAATTGATGAACCATTATGTGCAGTATCCCAGATTTTGCCTGCACGTGTCAAACGTTTCAAGCCATTTCGAAAAAATTAAATCAATATCACAATTGTCTGTTTTATGAGATTTGTAGACATTCAGGATGTGTAGGAATCACAGTAAACAGGATGCGGTTTTCATAGTCTGCGATGCAGTCAAGACCGAAAGTCTTCATTCCATTCAGACGCTAGAGGGCGCCGCGGAGCCGCAGCCATTTTTTGTCGTCGTTGTGACAAAATCAGTAAATTTTCTGCCACCAAAGGGGGAGGTTTCCTTGAATTGTTATGCAAAAAAATGGTATTCCAAATTTGCGTAATACAATTAACCAGTAATACAACAGGTTAATAAAAGTTACACGTCGCTATTAATACACTCGGCATAAACGTGGTCAATTTATCGCCATTTAATGATGTAACAAAAGTACCGTAAAAATAGTTTTATGTTCATAACATGTTTTCTTTATAGGTTCGAGTTTCAGAGTCGAGCGCGTGGAAACCTGTGGTGGAAAAAAAAGAACACATTTCCCGTGATGCAGCGCGAGTGGGCGTTTTGAAGGGGGGGGGGGGCAGCGGTTCGCTGGGAGGTGACTGAACTGAACTGTCTTCTGCTTTTCTGGCGGAGAGGAACTTCACCGCGGTTCGGGCGTGGCGTGGCGTAGCGGTGAAACAAATCTCGACCACCTAACGGCGTGCCTCCGATCGTCTTGGGGGATTTTTTTTTAGCAGGATACAGGATAACAAGAAAAAAAAAATTGCAAGAGGTCTAGAGGGTTTTTTTTTTTTTTTAACCCCCTCCCTTTTCCTCTTGAATTTATTTTGCCATCAGATCCAAGCCAGCCGAGTCTGAGACGCTTATGCGGCCCGTTTAATTTCTATCTGCACGTCAAAGGTTGGTGGCGGATCCTTGGGGAAAGTTTTTCTTCTTCTTCTGGATCTGTCGGGCTCGTTTTCCAAGTTGCGCCCGGAATGACAAACTCTGCTGCCCTTCTGCGCCGTATTTTTTATCCTGGGATGAGAGCTTTTTAATTCGGGCTTTAAAGACTAAATTTCGCCGGCGGGGCACAGCACCTTGCATAAATAAAACACCCGTCTCCCCCGAAAGCAGTCCACTTTCCCGCAGTCAGAGTTGGCGAAATTTAAAACGATCTTTTTTTTTTTTCTCCACTCGAAGAGGAAGTTACACACGCGTGGAAATTTTTCTTTTTTTTTTTTTTAAGAAACAAACGCTGTAGTCTCGCTCCCCGCTGCCGTAGAAGCGACATTTCTGTTCGGTCCCGTCACGAAAAGCAGGCGCCCTGAAGCGTGCACTCGGAGCCATGGGCTGTACGGTCAGTCAGGAGGACAAGGCGGCCGCCGAAAGGTCCAAAAACATCGACAAGGGTCTTCGAGAAGACGGGGAGAAGGCGGCCAAGGAAGTGAAACTGCTCCTGCTGGGTAAGCGACGAGACGCGCTCCTTTCTGTCAAGTTGAGAGGAGCGCGGTGCTTCCCTCCACCCCCAAATCTCTGGAAGTGTTTGCGGCCGACTTGTGAGACGCGCTTGGTTGTCTTTTAATGGCTTTGATTAACTGGGAGTCGCCGCGTGTAGAAATGCACTTTTCGACACTCTTGACGACGCATCGTACGCGTGGTGACCTCACGGGTCCCTTCCCTCCTCAACATCCGCCGCGGTCGCTACACACGACGTTGCATGTCGCTTGAAAGGAGTAAAGAAAGAAAAGGATTAATACTTTTGTAGCTATTTTTTTTTTATTACATTTACTGCATTTATCAGGGACAGTCCCCCCCTGGAGACACTCAGGGTTAAGTGTCATGCTCAGGGACACGATGGTAGCAAGTGGGGTTTGAACCTGGGTCTTCTGGTTCACGGGCGAGTGTGTTACCCGCTAGGGCTCCTACCAGATTATTGTCTGCGGTGGTAAGGACATTAGTTGCTCCACCGGCCAATGTCAGCAACATTTTAACTTCTCATTAGCCCCGGGCCGCTGGTGTAATGTGTAATTACTTTAACCGGGGTGATGGTTTACCTGCACCATGCGCAGCGGGCCGATGGGCTAAGAAATGAGCAATAGTTAACGTGCTTACGTCAGTAGCAGCTCTCTCTCTCCCTCTCTCCCTTTCTTTTTTTTTTTTTTTTTTAATGTTCATGCTCTGCGTATCTGTGAAAGGCAGTCCTGGGAGTTAATGGTTACCCCACCTCACCTCAGCGGGCCGCAGTTTTAACACCGCCGCTCGCTCGGGTCAGCTGGGGAAAGACACCCGTCGTGCACAAGTCGCCACGCGCGCTTGGGCCGAGACGTGTCCCCTCGACCGGCGGCCTGCTGTGGTGCCGCTGCGGCGTTTTTGCCGGGGTTCCTTGTGCCCCGCAGTGGGCGCGGAGGGCAGGACCCGTGCTGTCGCTGCACTTTGCTCCCGATCGCAACAGTGTTTTGACAGAAACACACGGCTCCCTCAGGGGAGTGTTTGCGATGCGCTCAGCGCCAAGCAGAAGGCCGGGCCACATGCGTGAGCCAAAATAAAGTCAGTAGGGCTTTGGGAACTACAGGGTATCATGGCCAAGCGGTTAAGGGAGCGGCCCCAAATCCCGAGTTGCCAAGGTGCCACTGAGCAAAGCACCGTCCCCACACACTGCTCCCCGGGCGCCTGTCATGGCCGCCCACTGCTCACCAAGGGTGATGGTTAAAAGCAGAGGACACATTTCGTTGTGTCACCGTGTGCTGTGCTGCAGTGTTTCACAATGACGGCCACTTCACTTTCACTTAATTTCACGTTTGCGCCGATTTCCTGGATTCAGTATTCCCTAAACTTAACTCTGCGTACAGTCTGAATAGCCCTTGTTATCCTAGTTTGATAATGCTGTTTACCTATGCAATGTAAAGTCTACAGTGAAGAAGCCATTAATGTCTGCTGATCACTGAGCAACTATTAGGTGAGAAGGGTTTACTCTGTGGCTTACTCACCACTATGATTATGATTTGAGCTTTTACTTGCTTGCGACTTGCCATGGTGTTGCAAAATGGCCCTTTCAGGCACCTAAATGTAGGTTATAATAAGCAAGGTCTGTTCCTACAAACCTCATAAAGATGCATGGAGATAACGCAGCAAAGTTGGTTGGGGCCTGAAGGGCATTCATCTCGAAAGCACTCTGTTAAATGAGCATTGCCATTTAGAGTTGCTGTTTTCCAGAGACAAATTTCCATCACCGGGCATTCCAGGCGGGTCGTTCTAATAGACCTGTTAATCGTCGAGAATCACTGCGTTTGCAGACCAGTCAATACGGCGTGATTTGCAGCCTGCAGTATGTGCACAGGGAAAGCAGATGCTCGGGCGGTGTTGGCTGCGTGCCGAGCGGGGAGAGCGATGACATGGTAAACTGGGTAATGGCTGGCTGCTCTGGAGGTGTGGGTCCTGTGGTCCGTTATGAAGAGGGTGACATTTGTCACACTCTGCATCCTGTAAGGCTTTTTTTTTTTTTTTTTAGTAGTCTGAATTCGGTAATGGAATTTAGATTATTCATCATTTGAACTTTTACTTTTGACTTTACTTGGGTGTTCTTATTTTATTTAAATAATTTTATTAAAAAGTTAATTGAAGAGAAACACTAGTGTAGCACATGGTGGCACAATGAAATGTGTCCTCTGCTTTTAACCATCACCCTTGGTGAGCAGCCCCCCCCCCGGGGATCAGTGTGTGGGGACTGCTGTTTGCTCAGTGGCACCTCGGGGATTTGAACCTGCAACCTTCCGATTATGGGTCCACTTCCTTACCTGCTGTTTTTTGTTCCTTGCCTGCAAAGCTTTTTTGATCTGCTCCAAATTCATGCAGAAAACTTGAGTGTTTTAGAACAAGAGCAAAAAGTTTGTTGACTACCAGCTTGTCTCCCAAAAGAAGCCTTCGTAAACCTACTGCCGGGGAATGCTGGCATGTGGCTGAGAAGCACCCGAGTGTTTCCTGCTGACTTCAGACTTCAGGAGAGTGTATCTGTAGATGGCCAAGGGGGCTCCTGAGCTGTCTTCTCTCCGACTATCCAAAAGAGAAGTACGATTCCACACGGAGAGCTGGCAGCCTTAGACTGATGATGATTTTTTTTGTGGCTATTTTTGGAACACTACTTGTTGTAAGGAAGCACTGTTCGATTCAGCAAAGTAGTAGCATGTACATCTGAGGAAAGTATCCCTCTCGTAAAACTTCACAGTATCTCATTAGCGGCTTGGTGAAGAATGCTCTTTACTTTTTTTTTTTTTTTTTACAGTTTCCTCAGCATAACCCTTTTTTTCTGGTGCAAAGTTTAATCCCCCACAGCCACTTCCGCCAAGTTTCAGTCAGTGCTCTGTTTATTTTCCCCTTTTCCTTAACTTTTTTTTTTTTTTACCCCCCTCCCTCACACACACACACTTACACACTCACTTTTCTCAGATGAGGAGGGATGGAAATTTCCCTTGGCAGTTTCCTTCACCCTTGAACTGCATTGCCGGAGCACAGTGGATCGTTCTCTTAATTCGTCTCCTCATTTCATGCCCCACGCTTTTAACGCGGCTTAACGAACATGCAAATGTCATTTATAAAATGTCAGGAGAAAACACGCCCTGCAGAAAATAATGAACAAATTAGATTGAGTCGTGCTCAATGGAAGTTACGGGTAAACATATTTGGAACTTTGTATAAGAGCCTGTGAATCACTTTTGGCCAGCGATTCTTAAAAGGCAACAGATACTGGACCCACAGGCTCAGGCACGAATCCGCAGTCGATTAAATCACACTTCTCTTGGTTATTCTACTTAGAAACAGGCATGTTTGCCGAATTTTTCTGTTGATTCCAGAATCTCAGTACTGGCAGACTTAAACAGAACTCACAATGCCTGCACGTCTGAGGCAATATCGGTGTTCATTGCATGAAGGTGTGTGTTTTGACACACTGCGGTACACAGGTGTCTCAGCGTGAAGCGCGAAGACCGCATATCGCACGTTGACGTTCACTGCCGTCTGCTCCGTGCGGTGCAAAGAAAGAAATGTTATATGGAGAGCGTTTCTTGGAGGTGTGGCCAGTTTGTAGTCTCTCGCGTTAATTCAAACATTGACTCCTCCCATCTGACCAACCCCAGGCTGATTCCCATTGACTGTAGTAATGGCAGCTATCTGATCTCTCCTTCTCCTCGCGTGGGGAAAACGATCTGAATTAACAAGTTTGCTAATGAACAGGTTTCATTGGCAGCTTCTTCCGCTAATGATCAACTCGTCTCCACCAGCACTGGACCTTTATGCTGTCAGGGCAGGACCGCCCAAGCTGAGTCTTATTGAAATGAAGGGCGTGATGTGGAAATTATTTTATTTTTTGAAGTCACTCTTGCAGTGCTCGTCTAGCCGTACTAGAAGTAGTTTGTGAGGCGAGAAGTGGAGGAATGATGTGTCTGAGTGACTGGGGACGTGAACCGCATGAAGGTTCAAGAAGCAGCATGATCTTCTAATGACCTCAACTTACCCCCTTTACCATCACCAGCCATTTAACATTTACCAGTGCTTGAGCGATAGTCACGAGTCAAGGAGAAAACTCAGTGACCCACTGAGATCTATAATGTTTCTCCTCAAGCCATGTCTCTGTGACCTTGGAATTTTCCTCATTGGGCTGGCCTTTGAAATAAATCCCTGATAAACCAGTGTTCTGCAACAAATGGGAGGCTGATGTATGTGAGGGTCATCAGCCTTGTGGTTAAATGTCAGTCCCTGTGCTTGAGCAATGAAGAGTGTGCTTTCCGAGAGAACCGGCACGTGACTATGACCACGGTCCCAGTAGGGAAATCCCTATGCTGGTGCTATTCCTGTAGGTAAGTAGTTCAGTGAATATGGTGATCAGGTCATCAAACAGTTCTGGCTTAATGTCCCTGGCATGAGTTTCATGGTAGTTCAAACTCTCTGTATTACGCAGTGCTCAGCTTTAACACTTAACACACTCCAGACTTTCATATAAAAGAATCGATAGCTTCTAACCACCAAGCAATGAATTTGCATACCATACATTTCCCTGACCGCTGTGTGGCTGACCTAACATCTTTCTGCAGATTAACATTAAATTATCTACGCCAATTTATGTGACAGAGAGAGAGTGCTCTTGTGTGTATTTTGTCTATTGTGTCTTTTTTGCATCTTGGCCCGATTTATTATAGACTGCAATATTACAGACACAATATTGGTATTTATCTCAGGCTGTATGATAGTCAATTTAGTGACTTCCTTTGTATGTGTTATGACCTTATGACATCTAGGCTGCAGTGAACCTTATGATTGTTTTTTTTTTTTTTTTTTTTTTTTCCTTTTGAGCCTCATATTTCAGATTCCCTAGTTGCATCAGAGCCATGATGTTCTCTCAGTAGAGAATTCAATCTTTTTAATTCTCCTTTTAAAAGAGATTTAATTTCACATTAGTAAGGCACATATCACAACTGTCAAAATTAAATAAAAGGTCCAGTTCACAATATAGTTGTAATTTCATTTGGAGAAAAAGGATGTAGAAAGTTTTGTCTCCTTTCTTCCTCTCTCTGTTTCTCTGCAGCGCAGTGTTTTGGGTTGAATCATAATTACAACACAGCGATTACACTGAGCGCTGGCTACTGGTTGAGCTGCTCTGACCTCCCTCTGTGACACGAACAAACATCTTCCTCTCTCAGTCTTCATTAAAGTCTCCTTTAACTTCCTGATAGGGTCCCCGTTCTGTCTTCTCTAAACAGCACGTCTCAGAAATCTGAAGGAAGCGAGGACGACAGTTCTGCAAATAAATCCCTGTAATTAAGGCGTACGTGGAAGGGAAATGAATGGGGAAAGATGTTTGTGCTAGGCTGAACTCATGTTCCCTCTTGCAGCAGACATCCTAGCGAACAGATGAGCAGCACTGGAGAGACATTTCAGCACCTCCCATTTTCCCTTCAATTCCATTCAATTCTCTGTTCCTTATGAGAGGGAGAATTCCTTCACATCTTCAACTGTCAGAGTCTTAAGAACATCACAACTGGTACCAGTGGGGTGCCAGAGGTGGGTGCCTGCTCAGAGAAGCCATTTATGTTGGAGTATCTGCCTGTGTTCTTACTCCGATGTGGGCATCTGGACAGTGAAATCTACATGGTCTGCTTTATGTCTTGTAGCAAAATGAGCCCAGACCGATTACTGGGTTTATTCTCCTGCAAAAGCTCTTCATTCTAGTTCATTATCTAAATGTCCATGTTACATAAAGATTCTGTCCATTGTCCAATCTGATGCAGTATTGAATGAGTCTTTCGCATGACAGTTACCAGGAAATTATTGAATCTTATGACCCGGCCCCAGTAGTGTAAATGTAAAGATCAAGGTTTACATTATCATCAGATTGCTTACATTACATGTCCCTGGGGGATCGCCTCTGCTTTAATATCTGTTCGTTTCATTAAGCACTCATGCACCGTAACATACCCATCCGTCTTCCCTGCAGTGTAGAAAATCGGTTCCTGGCACTTCCTCTTATATGTTGGGTTATCGTGTCATATCCTGTGAGGGCAGATCTGTGCAGTACGTGATGTTAACGTCCTCTTGGCTCCCAAGGGTATTTCCTTTAATTAGCCTCTAATGTGCCTGTGGAATTTGTCTAGCAAGAATCATTGTGAAGGGGAGGCTTAGGGGACTGTAAGATGTCTATGAAACACCTTCTTCTGCCAAATGCCGTAAATGTTCTTCAAAATGGTAAACAAGAGACTAACCAACTGTCAATATGCACTTGACAATCAATTTTCCTTGTAAATAAAACCTGAAGTTATCCCAGTAGATTATATGCATCTGTATATAATTTTATTTAATACCAAAATAGTAATTAATTCCATCCACAGAGATCTTACGGTGGACAACAGGGATTATCGATGCACCATGATGCATCCCATAAACGTTCTCATTATTCCTTCAAATTATTTTTCAAATACATGAATTAAGGTCTCGTTCACCCGTGTGGACTCTTTGATTTGCTACAATGACAGAAAAATGTGACACACTATGAACAACATACAATGAGCGTTCAGTCTGCAGTCACATGACGCCACAAATAAAAAATGCCTGGTTCAGAAGTCCATGGTGTAAGGAGATCACACACCAAATGGCAACCGTCTTTTTCTGCTCATTGGAACTAATCTAATCTTTTAGAACAAACGTGGAATGCACTGCACTCACCGAGAGGTTTGCAAGTTCAGCACAACGCGCCACGCTTGCCATGGGGCTATGCGTGGTTTTCTAAACTCCCGGTAAGACAATGTCGTGTTGTAGTTCTCTGGACACTCAGAGGCTGATAAGATCAGCCTTCCCTCTTTTCCCGCTTTATGTGTGCGTTTTGAAGGGGCAGAACGCTTTGATTCCATCATACATTCAAATAAAGTGAAAATATGGACAATGACCATTATATTACCACTATGTCTCTTTTTACACCCTAAACTTGAATGTTAGTCCTTTTCTGTGGTTTATACATCCCCAGTAGCCATTATAGTATACCACTATAGAGTAGTCATAAGGAGGGGGGTGGTCACAGGAAGGAGAGGTGTGCACTCCCCTGAGGTTATTGTGGAGGAGGTTACGTCTTTCCTTTTCTCTCCTCCTCATCTGTTGAGGACTTTACCCAGCTCCTTTGGCAAACCTGACCAATATCACACTGTTGCTATGGCTAGGGGCCTTGAGGGAGCTTCACTGTACACTTTTTTTTTTTTTTTTCTGCTAAGACTTCTGATCCCTACTATAAACCCAGGGAGGGATTTGCTTCTTCATTGCATAACTGCTAACTACAGGTTCTCACTGAATTTTTAGTACCTCTAGTATTTGCTAGGTTTTGTAGTCAGCTTGCTGTATTGCACACTGACACATTGAAGGATCCCAGAGGTCCAGAACTGCACTGATTGGATGACAGAGGAATTGTTAATTGTGAAAAGAAATAATGGGCCTTCAAGCTGGTGTCTTAACCCTCACAGCTGGCTTTCAGTGAACACTGCTGGTTTGTAATTGTCTTACTCCACTTCAGTCCAAGAATTTCAGTGTGACTGACGTCATTGTGATTGCTCAGTATTACAGCTGCTGACTTGTCCTTTGCTGGGAAAGGATTTAGGAAATGTGAGATTTCATTCTACTCTGTTTGTCTGGCTTGATCAATTTAATCACCATCCCAAGTGTCAAAGCTCCAGTACGTGAAATTAGGGAAGTATTTTTTTATTGTGTGTAAACTGTCCATTTTATTATGTAATGTCGTATTGTAGCAGGCAGTTCAAATGTACAAAAATGAGCCCCTTCAGAGTACGTTTTTTTTTTTTTTTTTTGCAATCTACATTCATCTTCACCACCGCTCCATATATAGCATGATTTGGTTCCTTATCGGCTCCAAAGTGGGCTGGTCTCTTTCTGTCTCCCTTTTGACTCGCTCACTGCTGTGGATGTCATTTCCTGTCACAACCCCCATCTCTCACTTCCTCTTTGGTCTGGCTGTAGTTAGAGCTGAATCAGAGGTAAATGTTATCCTTTTGTTTGCTCGGGCCAGGGCATTAGCACACCCATCCTGTGTTGCTCTGCTCAGTCGGTTTGGAGTTTATTTCTCCCAAATTTCTCCCTGTTGATTGGCTTTATATATTGATCTTAACCTGTAATGAATGCATTAAATGTGATTCCATTTTGACTATTTTTAGCCTTTTTGTGCCACTTTATGGAATCCATACAGGCCCAGAAAAATATTGCTAACAGAACGATCATGATCTTTCAGGAGAATACATAGCAATAAAAGCAATTTTGGCATTCTGCAAGTCACTTGCCTATAACTGTGGCATACATTGAGTACCAAAGTTAACATCTTTGAGCCAGAACAAACCCCAGCATAGTTTCACCACATGCTTTAATGTAGGTCCTCAGCCATACATGTACAAAGTGTTAATGCACTCATGTCCTGTTGTAAACTGCAGCAAGTCAAATTGCATCCTAGCCATGGTGCTTTGACCCCTTTCATTGCTTGCAGATAAATTTAATGAATGATTTAAGTACATTTAAATTAATATTTTAAACTTTAAGCAAGACATTAACTAGACTTAAAAAAAATCTGATATTTCCAGTCTGCTATACTATAGTCATGCTATTGTAACTACAGAATTCTTGATTGTTTAGTAATTTTTTACCCCCTTCAAGGTGTGTTTTGTTTCCCACCCAATGGATATATGACCTGTTAAAACTACAATAGCCAAGTGTGGAAGGCTGCCTGGGAGGTGCAAGGGCCTGTGAGGTAGACCATTTGGCCACCCTTTGGGGTAAATGTGTGTGGTGCCTAAGCAGGTGTGAGTTATTTTATGGTTTGTAGGGCAGATGTGTGTCCCAGAGAGAGGAAATGCCTCCATACATTCCGGCTGAATGCTTTTGTTGTGTTCGTTTACAGACGTGCGGCCATACTGCGCGTTAAGCTGTCTTGTTGTTTGGTGTAAAAACGTGTTTAAGAGGGTTTGCATTACTTGTATTTTGTGTGAAGTTGTTTTCTTTTACAGTGTACACAGCTGTTTACTTGCTGTGTTATAAACCCAGTGCCTATTTTGCTATGTGTCTGAGATACAGATGTGTGTTGGTGGTGTTATTATTACAGCAACAGCAAACTCTGCTGTGTAGGGGGACAAATCTTGTTACAGCTGTGCTGTCTTCAATGAGGATTAAATATCCTGCTCAGAGCATCATAATCGGTGGAGCTGGCAAGTGCCGAAAGGCTCTAGGCAATTTGCCCGAGCAGCTGGCAGTGGTGGTGTTGCAGGGGTTTGTGTTAGGGGCTAGGTAGGTCACACCAGCCTTGTGTTGTCTTTGTCACGAACAAATGGCTGCAAATGTGGTCAGCTGCTCTTCTGCGTCTCCGGCCTTTTGGTCATTTGGGGTTGAAGATTTAGTTGGGGAAACTGTCAGAGCAGATAACTGGCGGACTTTTGGCTGGGGGGGGTGGGGCGTGCATAGACCACCTACGGTCTGTACTCAGAAACTCTTGATTGACTAATGCACCTCATCCTAGTACGATTGAGAGGTTAAAGTGCACTACTGACACTGGTGACATGAAGGTAGATACTTCACCACCACTCCGTAAATGGACTCTTACTTGGTATTGATTTATTGATTCATAATAATCCAGATTATCTATATATTATCATGATCATCAGTATGTATTCATTCGTTTTATACTTTGGATACATTTAAGCCAGTAGAAATGCAACAAAAGCTCTTTGTTTAAATGTTGTTCAATTTTTAGAACTAAATCAATATTAGGTAAAAATTCATAATGATCTATAAGATTAACTTCCGTAACTTACTTAGCACACTTAACACTGTGTGTCACCACTAAGGCAGTTAAGTTTAGTGTGGGATTCTGGGAAGCGTGAGACTGCGGTTGCCACGTGAAACCCAATCCATTTGAGCCAGACTGGATAAGGAATATTAGTGTCTTACAACCCCTATTAAATCTACTCCGGTCCGATGATTCTCCAAGGTGTGACTGGTGACAGGAGTTTCTGTCTCACTTCAGATCTGAGTTTCACACACAAATGACGTCACAAAGGGGGAAATGCAATTTGGCACCGAGTGTCTTTCCAGAGTCCCTCTGTGGCAGTTGACACTGCTCATGTTGAAGGAACTCGCCTGTATCAGTCTACCTCAACCAATCAATATCACTGGCATTATAAATGCCGCTCACTGCACATTAAGTCTAGCACTTGAGAATCTGAGGTGGCAGCGTGCTCTTTCCTGTGCCTTTTCAGGCATGTTTCCCACCGCGTCTCACTGTAGCACCAGTATACACTAGAGCACGCTCTCATTGATCGGCTTCCTGCTGAGACAGCAACTCTTCCTGTGTGGGCAAGCAACAGGAACTGCATTGTTTTTAATGTTCGCTAAAATGAGCGCTCATGTAACAGCCTTGCCGTTTCAAACAATTGTCACCACTTCCTTGTCACCATTTGCATGCTTGTGGCATCTTTTGTTCCTTTGTGCATGTACTTCACTGTTCCAGCACTCATGTCTGGCGGATGTCAGCCCGCTGTTGGTAAAATGATTAGGATGGAGATTAGGAAATTAGGGCGCAAGATCAGCGATGGCTGGCACATTTAAGTGCCTGGTCAGCATTTGAGCCAAAGAGGGAATGGGAAGTGATTATGAAAAAGGTGAAATCTTGGTTTTCTGACACAAGTCATACCAGAGGTTAGAAGATGGACCACTGCAACCATGGTGGCTTTTGGAGGAGAGGAGAGGACCGGGGAGGGAGGGAGAGGGGCAGTCTGCAGCTGCCTCGCTGGCTGCCTTCTCTGCCTGAAGGCTTTATTGTGGAGTTGTAATTATGTGGTCGCTCTGTGGGACCACAGTTTTGTACGCTCCCATAGAAAGGCTCTTTAGTGGGGTGGGATAACGTGAGGGGACTGAGAATCCCCAGGGAGAGTGGGTGAGAGCCCAGGAATTGCATTAACCCTCCAAATACACAATCCCCCCCACCCCACCCCTCCACCAATTGATTTCTCATCACATGCTGCATCCCCAGATAGGTGTGCCTCTAAATTCAACATATATATTTTAATCAGTCTCCACCAGGTCAACGTGACAAAATGGCATCACCAAAATTCTAAATTGACACGCACACTCATCACATCAAAGTATTCTGCTTGCGAAAGACTTTGAACATGGGCAGTGAGGGCAGCTCCCTCTCTCTCCATAGGCTAATCATTACCTTCTCCCAGTCCTCTATTTTGTTTGAGTCTTGGATGACCTCAGCACTCTCTGAAACGGGAAGATTTGGATCAATACGCAGGGTTGGAAACAGAGGCACCTCAGTGAGAAGCCCCAGAGGAAACAGATGAGCCATTATCGCCGACGTTGTGTTAGTGCAGCTGCGGATCAATGGCCCATTTCCTGCGCCGAGGTGCACGCCGTTGGCTAATAGCAGAATGACCTGCTCTGTTATTCCATATCCTTATTTAGAGCATAATAGGAAAACATCAACTGACTGGCAACTTTGTTAGAAACACTTTCCTCGAACCTGTGCTAGATTTTTAGAGGTGATTATTCAGCAGTTTTAATCACAAATGATTTTTTTTTTGGTGTAAAATGTCATGCAGAAAACCAGATGTGAGACTCCTGAGAGACAGCTGTTTTAGGATGTGGATTTGAGAGATGAAAGGTATCGTGGGTAATGTAGTCCCAATTTTTAAATCTCTCCATACAGTGTTTAGACAGTGTACGTCTGTTCACCCACTTAGTTCTGAACCTCCAGTTTGAAGACTATTCATTCTACTAAGTAGATAATCAGCATGATTTGGAATAATTAGGTACGAAAATGAATTATATGTTAAAATATCAGCAACAAAGTAGATGGCGCTTTTATGACATAGTTTGGTGTCAAACTATATGCCGTGGCACTGAAGTGTAAGCCCATGGGTTGTGCAAGTGTTTAAATACCGGCCCTCTGGGAGTATCTGGTGGAGTGGGGCGCTGCCAACTGATATGAGTATAAATCAGTGTGTGACCTGAAAGTGATGTAGCTGTGCATGAATGGACCAGCAGAGCTGGCAGGCAGGTCAGCGTTGTTTGAATGATGTTTTCTGGATGCTGATGGGTCGTGTTTCCTTTGGCTGGAGTTCTCCCTCCAGACCCTGTCCGAGGTATTCCCCTGCTATCTAAATGGGAGAGGGAGAGAGAAATATGGCGCGCCGCACGTCAGCTGTTCTCATCCCACTGAGGAACGATAAACAAACAGGAAACGGGGGGCTTGTTGGGAGGGTTAAGGAGAAGGGGATGTGCAGATGCTTTAAACTGGCTACTGGAATGTTTGCTGCTGCGGAGCTGCTGGAGAGCTTCATGGGTTCAGGAATTCGGCAGCTGTCCTTGGTGGAATCGCACTGTGGTCAGGGGCCATCTGGGGGTCTCTCCCTGTGTCTCTATAATGCTGAGGGATTGCTTGGCCTCCCCATGATGACTTTGCCTGTCATTGTCTAGTTGAACCAAGCAGCTGTGCCTTCAGGTCCTTTTTAATAGAGTTTGGTTATTTTCTTGCAAAACCACTTATTTATGTTCTTTCATCCAGTGTTATAATGAAGACCCTTTCTTGGCTCATCCCATTCCCTCATAAACATTTACTAGCTATTTTATTAGATACATCGTTTACCCACCTACCCTAGATACAGTACATGTTCGCCCAAGGCCATTTTCTGACTGATGAGCCACTGCTGAATGGATGGTTTTATATTTTTTATGTCTTTTTGTGCAAATGCTCCCTTTTCCAAATTCATTTTCAGATTTTTTCCCCAGTCTGCTGAGACTTAAGTCAGAAACTGCTGTTAGACAAAATATTGATTTAAAAAATCTTTTTACTCAGGCCTTGAGGTGGTGGTGTGAACCTGCTCACATGTTCTTTGTGCTCCGTAGACATGTAATGTAATTTCAGTAGCGTGGCTTATTTTCCCCACCCTGCCAGGCAGAGCACAGGGGTTCAACGTTCCATAAAAACACCAGTGTGAGCTGACCTCACTGATTTAGCTGAATTAGAGGGCGCTCTGGCCGGAGCCGCCTCCTTCGGCTGAGACAATGGAAAATTTGGGCTAAATGAAAAACACTGTGTCTGTTCACGTTAGCTCAGGCCCAGAAAACCTCCACATGTATTTTTTCCTCTTCGAGAGATGTTTTATTAACATTGCAAGCATGTGATTATATCTGCACTCCACCCTGCCACATCTGAACTCTACGAGGTCTTTTCACCCCTCCTCCTCTGCTTTACCACCCCAGAATTTAGCTTGAACTCCACCTCTCTTATACTGCGGCCTCTAACCCATTCTCTGTGTATCGCCAATGTTCAAAGGCCAGATGCAGTGTGTGGTGTTCTCAGGTGTCCGTCTTGGGGCCATCTTCCTTCTTTTATTTTTATTTTTTTCCCAAGGTTTTCTCTGAACCCCCTTCCTGATCTTCTGGATGACCTTCTGGTTTTGGATGGCAAAGGGGGAGGGAGGCCTGCTGATTTGTAACCACATTTTTTGCTTTGTGATTCTCATTTGTAATGTTTGCTCGTTGTTTGAATCATTAGTATGGGGATCACAGAATATTTAAAAAAAAATGCTTGATTCATTGCTGTTCACAGTTCTTTAGTTCTCTAGTCATGATGTGTATAAGATTTTAAAAGTACTTTTATATATATTTTTATTTATTTTATTTGTTTTATAGAAATGAAAATGTATAAATGTTTTTACTGTTGAAAATTGCATTCAATTTGCTCAATTTCCTATTATAATTAAACAGAGGTTTGTATTCGATGTCCATACTATATACAAGTGTATCAATAAAGCAAACTCTATGTAGGTTTTGGGCCATCTTGAAAGCTGCAACAGCAGCTTAAGAACAACTTTCTCATTAAGTAAGTGTGTCTCAGTTGGCACACAGCACAGGAAAGACAGGGTGTGGCCTTTTAGCTAGCTTCCTGTCAGTCAGGATGTGCACTTGGGTTGACACACCAGCACAACTACAAGTCGGCCCCTGAAACCCCATTGCTTCTCTCTAGTTTTATGCACAATCTACCACTTTTCCCTGTTTTTTTTTATCAAGTAACCCTTTCTGCACGTCATCCTAAGAATTAAACTCACACGCATCTACCCATGAAGCCACTTCACTGCTGCCTGTGGGCTCCTCCAGCCCAGGAACATGTTCAGGGGAGGGAAAAAGCTTCAGTTCTCTAATTCTGTGTGTGACTTGTCATCTGCCTGAAATTCAGGAAGTGACCTTTTTTTTTAGATGAAAAGAGAGAATGTGGAATGAATAAAAAGAAGCGTGGTTCCCGGTGACTGTCACTTTTGATTTTATGGCTCACAACGTTGTCAAAGAGCTCCAAACCAAACTGGGGTGTGTGGACATGTGTAATGAGTTGGCGTCTTTGCTTGGGCTTTCACAGGAATTAAAAAATATTGATTAATAATTAAAAAATGAATTAACATGTGGCCTATGGAATTCAAGCTATACTTGATGCTTTATTACTTTCTACCTTTAAGAGTTTTTAAATGCTTCTTGCATTGTGAGTCAAAGCGTGTTTGCTTTTCTTTTTTTTTTTTATACTGAAATTGCAAGCTCTTCTCTTGTCATTTCTGGATGAACTGAGTCATCTTTTCTGACGTATCAGATGAAAATGCACCTTAAGCATTTAAAATGATTTAAAAGGTGCAGCACGCTGCTTGCCAAACCTGCAGCGCAAACATCAGCGTTGCTAGAGTGAATCGGGTTTTGTTTTAATTATTATTTTTTGCCTAGATGAAACACAATTAGATGTGTCTGGTGGGGGGTTTATGGATCTATAATGAATGAAGTGCCAAGAGGGTTCCAGTCATTAAATTCAAGACATCAGCAGTGTTTAGACTGTCCACACACTCACTTGCTATATAGTGGATATGACCTAGAAGACTATTTAGGGAACAAGGGCAGACAGCTATTTACACATTTCAGACATTACTTGGATGTTGCTCTAATTATGTGCTGGATAATAATCATAATTATTGTCCCTGCTGCATAAACAGAACATTAGCACCTCATGTGAAGCTATGGACTACGGTGGTATTTTGGCCATCTCTGTACAATAGTGAAAATTTAACTTTACACAATCTCATTTTTGTCTTTATTATAGCAGGTGCATGTTCAGCCTTATTTCAACAATGAAGGGCACTATATTGCATGTTGTATTATGTGGTTTTCTGTATCGCAAATCCTATTGTACACCACTGCACAACTTATTAGCTGAGAATAAAGTAGCGCAAGCTGGGGTTTCTGGGTCCCTTAAGGTCATATTGGAGTTGTTCAGTACTGTGCTGTAGGTACATGTGTAGTGCCTATACACTTTAATTCTCACTGAAGGGCGTAGTCCTTTCTGCTTTTGTTTAATCCTAGTGGATGTGGTCAAAGTGTCCCGTCCCCCCCCCCCCTCCTCCATTTATGGGCTCCACTGTCTGCCTGTCAGAACCTCTTCATAGGAACCTGCAAATATGAACAAGTTTACATATGACTGCATATATCTGACTGACTGTTGGTGTCTTTATGAGATCCTGTAGCCACCAGGTCTGGCAAATGGTCAGTTTTTGTTAAAATCACACCATGCCAATATTTGGTCTGCTAAAGAAAGTCTATTGGCTTTCCTACTTTCACCATGTTGTCTTAAAGCTTATCTAGTTTGGTTGTACAGTTAAGGCTTAATGTTGAATATTTCACTACACTGTACAATGCATTTTGGTTTGTGCCTCAAAAAAAACCCATAAGTATTCATTATATTTTGTCAAATACCGATGCCTAAATAGTCATTAGTATGCACTGTGCTCACTCTTTGAATATAAGGAACTAAAGTTGCTTATGATTGTCTGTCTAATGTAAGTGAGACATTACATTTATAGAAAAAGGGAAAGCTTAAAAAACAGACTTGCATCACAGGAAACCTTTATTCCAGACTGGTCTCATTTGGATGAGAGCATAATGATAATTTCAGGAACCCGTATAGAAAACAAAGTGTCTGGTAACCGTATCGATGGATTTTGAACCATGCACAGCCCTGTATACAATTGAGTTTCTACTGAGCTAAAAAAAAAAAAAAAAAAAAATCAATACACCAGAATGTAGTGATACTTCCTTTGGTTGTACGTTATTGATTCCCTAGTATCTGCTATCATTGTATCAGAATTCAAATAGAATGCATAATATGTGTGTAAAGAAATATTTTCTCTACTATTTAAAAATGCTGTGATTCATTTACAAAAATCAAAACATTGTTCTTTAATATGTGAATTATCGCATGATCACTGTCTTTGGCTACTTGTGGATATATTATTGTATATAGTGGGGACTTCTGTGATTGGTGGCAAGGTTTTGGCAGGTCCTGGCTTTTCCACCCTTCTCTAGTTGCCATGGCAGTTATCTTCACTGTCTTTCTGTGTGTTTTGAAAGCAAACATTTCTGTTTTGGATGTCTGGTGCCGTGTTGATGGGGGGAAATGGGGGGGTGGAGAGGGCATCTGAATGTTGAAGCTGGGTGGCGCTGCTCCTGTTGCCTTTATAGGCCCAGTTGTTTGGTCCTCAGGCAGATCAGGCAGATCACACACACACACACAGAGAGAGAGAAAGCGAGAGAGGGAGAAAGAAAGAAGTCCGACCTGTCTACACATGCACCACACACAACCTGCACTTGCGCGCACTATGGTTTAGTCTATCAGGGTGCAGTTTTAAGCCATTTGTTTACATCACTATTTTAATCTGTCCTTCCACTCCATTTTCCACAGATGCATAGCTAAGGCATCATGACTCCGCGTGACTGTTGGTCTTCCAGCTCCTCTACTCATGACGTGGCCAGTGTTTGCAGTCCGCTGAACGCGGAGCCACAAGAGATCTGGTTGTGTGCCAGTTGGATGGATTTTTAAACACTGCTGCGCCACTGCCTGACGAATGGCAAACTGTAGCACAGAAATAACCTACCTCCTGTAGTTATTGTCTTGTTGGTTTCGAAATGTGATGGAATTTTGGAAAGTTCCTGAATACAGGAACTTTCAGTAAGCGATTGTTTTTTTTTTTTTTTTTAAGAGAAAGTGAAATACACAAGAAAAACAGAGGAAAGCTGGGGCCAGGTTTAGGAGGACCTGAAAGTTCAGGGGCAGTTAACTCTGACAATGAGACCTCTGTACAGTCCTGCCGGAGAGGCGCTCCGAAACCCACCAAGCCAACGGACCGCGGAACTGGAGGCCTGCCTATCCCACAATTCCCCTCTGTCAGTTGTTCCCTTTTGAGCCGCTTGTGAGCGCATTGTCATGAAGATGAATCTGCCAGAGGCTGTGGAAGAGAATGAAACGCTGTGTAAGAAAAGCCTTTCCAAAGCTTTGTGTGTGTGTGTGTGTGTGTGTGTGTGTGTGTGTGTGTGCGTGTGCGCGAGCGCGTGTGTGCGCACTTTTCACTTAATTTATTGGACTGCAGAAGGCATATTGTGCACATATCATTTTTCTTCTTCTAGAATTACTTTCCTCCCATTTCTTCTCTTTGGAGGATCCTTTTTTGTTACTGTCATTACTGCCAGTCATTTGAGACTCTTGGAATTACGGTGTCTTTCTTCCAAACAGATTGCCGCAAGGACGGTGTGATTTTGAGTGCCTTGAGTACTGCTACCCCCCATGCATACACACACACACACACACACACACATATATTCTACCTTCATCCCCACAGAGCCCTCCAGATATCCATCATTTTGTACTTCTCTCAAGAAATAATAATAAAAAAAATAAAAAAAAGTCAACACTTTCTGCCCGAGGGGTACTGAAGCGAATCGTAACTGCTGGCCTGTAAACTCTCTTCCTCTCTGGATTCAGTTTCTGTTCTTCTCTGGAGCTTCCTGGGAATGTGTGGTTCCTACTTTTGAAAGTGCTGAAGCAATGTCTGAAGGCCAACCCAGACCCCCGTCGCTACACAGAGCCCAAAGAGTGTTGTTGATGTCAGTTTCACAATCTCTGTCAGGGCAGTAGAGTAAGTGATGTTTTTTTCATTACTCTGCTGCTGTTAGGCCACTGTTTCAAACCAGATGGCTTTTTAAAGGCCCTGTACAGAACTGCTGACTCCGGGATAAAAGGTGGAATTTATTGATGGTATGGGGAGAAGTGTAAAATCTAGGTGGAATGTGTGAGAAGCTGGCAAGGATTTTTTTTTGGGGGGTGGGATGGGTGGAGGCAGGGAAATGCTGAATTTGGATTGGTGGCCTCAGATATGGTCATGGTTGGGCTGATTTGGCCACTCCTCGTGGACTCCAGCACTCACAAGGCTTCACTGACTGTTCATTTTTAACAGAGAAAAAATTGTAGAGGCTTCCTTTTTCAAGTACTATATAATGTCCATTTTTAATATGTATATTTATAATATTTCAAGAAGAATGCTGAAATTGAAAGTTAAATGCAGAGGACACATTTTGTTGTGTGCATCATGGGCTGTGCTTGCTGTACATCACAATGGCACTTCGCAGTCTGAATGATTGAACTGCAAAAAACACTTTACCATCACCCCTCCTCTTTTCATTTCCCCTGGCTGGGCAAATGTTACCATGGCAACATGAAGTAGGAATAAACTTCCTGTCTGTGCCCTGTGGTCAGCTGTGCACATGAGTGTGAGGCTCATTCTGAGAAATCTGTTCCTGGGTTTCACAGAAGTGCTTTGCCATGCTGTACCTGACCTGTATTGTTCTTGTTGCCTCTTGGTGTATCTGTTTCCTGCATCTCTCCTTCTATGAATGGTCCACTTCTTTACTTTACTTTATTTTGCCGACGCTTTTATCCAAAGCGACTTACAGGAGGAAGACACCAGCAATTCTCATTCGATTTCTATAGATTTTGAGTTTACAAAAACTAAGAGCCCTGATAAGGACTTCTGATTCCTATTGTAACCAATAAAAACCTCCTAATTTGATTTGTATGGCTGTGTGCATATAGTGGGGTAAACTATATGATTTAGCAAGTTTTCCCACTTAAAAAGATGAGAGGTCTATAATATTCATAGATATACTTCAAACTATCTGTATAAAAGATACCTGTCCACAGCCAGACTCCAACCTCCACCATGGCCAAGTCCAGAGAACTGTCTAAGGACACCAGGGACAAGGTTATACGCCTGCACAAGAATGGGACGAGCCACTCTACAACAGTCAAGCAGCTAGGTGTGAAGAGATCAACTGTTGGAGCAAATATTAGAAAAAGGAATCACTGACAATCTCCCTCGACTTGGCTCTAAGATCGCACCTTGATCTAGAGAACGGTGAGAAACCAGCCCAGAACTACACAAGAGGAACTGGTCAATGGCCTGAAGAGAACTGGGACCACAGTAACAAAGGTTACCATCATGGATTTAAATCCTGCAGTGCTCGAAAGGTCCCCCTGCTTAAACCAGCATGCGTCCAGACCTGTCTACAGATTACGTAGAAAGCATTACAAGGTGCTGGGGTGTCTCCAGATTTCAATCCAATAGAGAATCTGTGTTCAGAATTGTGCACTCAGACACTCACAACTTTATTGTAATGCACGCTGTGCCTTTTAAAGCTCATCCAGTGTCAGAATCTGTTATCTGTTATTCTGATGAGGGTTAAAAAATAGTCACATCACAAATAAGGAAGCCACGTGAGGACATAACTGCCAGTGATGGAAAAATTTTGGCACCCAGATTCCTTTTTCAACAGCCAGTGTTTGGGTTGTTATGTTACTGTCCATGCTAATATACTTCAGTTATCACAAGTTTGTGTTTGTAATGCATGTTAGAAAGTAGGGGAACAACGATTAGTCAACATCAATACTTAAAATAGTCATGGACAATTTTGTCTACTATTCTTTTTTCCAGATGTGTTGAAGTGTATGGTGTGGATTTACACTACCTTATTTTTACTTTTTTTAATCAGATATGTCCAGAAACTGGGAAGAAACCCGCAAATGAAACTCATCCTCCAAATCATGCACTTCTTTACACCTCCCACAGCTAGTCAGCAGTTGGATCATTTAAACAAGTTTACAAATCTCAATTTGCCAAGGATCATGCACTCTTTGTTCCTCCATGATTGTGAAATCAATGACTAACATAAATGTTAAACATTAGTTTAGCTTTACCCCAGGTCACTCTGCACCCCACACTTTGAGAATTTAAATGTTTAAAATAGTTATAGCAATAGTATAATGTTTTTTGTTTTTTTTCCAGAAATGTCATGTCAGATTGTAGGGCTCTGTGATTTCCTCGTTGCGGAATTCTACAAATAAAATTGAATCCACTGTAAATCCACTACACGTTTTTCCACTTGATGTGGGACACCAGTGCAATGTAAATGCACTGTCAGCTATGGCCAACAGGCTTTCAGTGTCTAATCTGGACCAGTAGCCTGTGATCTTGTGGCACTTGCAAACTTGACAAACTACATGGAGTTCAGCAAACTTTTGGTCATGCAAACAAATCAGCTGATTTGGAACTGATGGTTCCAGTTCATAATGCAAGTGGACATACCTTCCCAGCGATTATTTATTTGATATGTTTTTTATGTTGATTTCAAATGGGAAGCACTTTTATTTTACAAATGGAAGAATGTGTTATGTTGTGAAATTGTTCTTTGCATGAAATGCACATATTCTTTACATGTAAATGGTTTAGAAAGGCACTTAATTTTCAGTTTGTACTCCCTACTCTAGGCTTTTTTTTTTTTTCCCACCTCCTCTCTCCCCATGTAATTCTGTAATTCTCTGTTCTTTCTATATCCCCTGTCTTCCTGCCCCTTTACCCCCTAATGTGACGTTTGTGTATATGCATGGTTGGGTTGATGGCCACTCTTTTGCTGGTACTTGTGACTAGTGACATGGTGTATTAAAGGGGCTTTCAATTTAATTAAATGTGATTTGTCATATTGCATTTGTCCCCCCCCCATAATCCACTCCATAATCACACAGTTTTGAGGTGAGTAAATATGTTTATAATGGAAAA